>NC_056666.1:12420781-12733750 GCF_018350195.1 Panthera tigris | reverse complement strand
GTGCAGTCAAAACAGATCAGCACTGGAAATACTCTTCCAAAGAAATAGCTTTCCCTCTGAGAGTGCCAACTGCATTATGAAAGAATTGGGCTTTGCATTAAAACTGTCTTCAAGGACTCCCAAAGTACAGAAACATCCCATTCAAATATGGCCTCCCCTGACTCAGATTCAGAAAATCAAGTCAAGTCCCGCGGTCAGGAGATGTGACCACAACAGGCTGAAACAAGTTAGGTATTCTTTATCACAGGCTCACCTTTTTCTCCAATGCTACCTGTATACAGAGATTCCCTTCTGTTGACCGAAGCCAACACCTCCCAAACTGCCAGAAATTTTCGCCTGAGATCTTTAGAGAATCTATGAACTGTGTCTGGAAAGACTTAACTTTCAATTCTTGGGATGATGGAATATGCAATGTTTCTTTTTATTTCGAATGTTTAAGTCTTTGCTCCTGCTGCTATCATGGAAATAATGGTGCCAGATCTAATAGGTCCTTCAGTGATGGTGGAAAGGGAAGCAATCTCTCCCTTGAAGGAGGGAGGGATGGATGGATAGAGGCTGGGGGTGGATGGATGGAGGGAAGGAGGGAGGGAGGGAGGGATGGAGGGAGGGAAGGAGGGATGGATGGAAGGATGGATGGAGGGAGGGACGCAGGGAGAGATGTTGGGATTTCAAGCGATGACTGAGTTCTAGAGAAAGATTTTACCCCTGAGACAAGCGGGCTTTCCCACCCACAATAAGCGGGTGCTCTTGTCTGCCTCTCCCTTTATTTTATAATCAAACCATGTTTTGACAATTCGTGAAAAAAATGTGTCTAGGGCAAATTGAGCTGCTGAAGCAGTAAACATTTAGACATATAATGTGAATTGAGTTATTGTTCTCGGTAGGGATATTCCCTGAGTTTGTTTCTCTTTTTTTGGAAAGACAACGCGCCAGCCCGTTGCCCTCCCCCAGGTCTCTTGAAATGCAGGTCTCCCTTTCCCTGGTAATTGTTGCGAATCCTTGACAATAGCCCCCAAGACGAGGTTATCTCGCAGCAACTTCCATTTCCAAAGAGTTGAGGGAGATAACAATTGGACGACGCGGAGGGCTAAGCGCCGCACCTTCAGCCCAGTGCGGCCCAGGTGGCCTCCGCCGGCGGCTCCCAGGGTAGGAGGGGGCTTCCCGCGGTGGATCTGCTGGGGTTTGTCGGGGAGGCGGGGGGCCCTCCGTTTCGGCATCCCTGCGCTGCCTCTCGCACGCCTGGCTCCGCACGGCCTCTCCCGGGTTGCGGCCGCATTCGGGACCTAACTTCGTCCCGGCCGCGCGCGCAGCGGCGAGGGGACGCGGGGCTCGGCCGGCTCCCGGGGCGAGCGCAGGGGCGCGGGCGCTCATTGTTGTCCGGACGCGGGCGGCGCGGGACTCGCCCGGGCCCGCCCTCCGCACCTCCCCGCGGCCCGCCTGCCCTCGCCGGCCGCGCCGGGGCGGGGGGCCGGGGTGGGGGTGGGGGTGGGGGCCGTGGGGGGCGTGGCGCGGGGCGTGGAGGCGGGCAGGGCGCCCCGCAGCATGCGGCGGGCCGGGCGCGGGCGGGGGGCGGGCCGGCGGCGGTGCGCCCTGGCGCGCGGCCAGGCTCGGCGCGAGAGGCGCGAGCGGGCGATGGGCTGACGGCGGACCCGCGGCGGGGGCGGGGCGGCGGGGGCCGGGGCGGAGGCGGCGGCGGCGGGGGCGGCGGGGGCGCGCCGGGACCCGGCGGGGCGGCTGCGGGCGCCGCGGAGGAGGCGGAGGCGCCGGGCGCGGATGCCGCCGGCTAGGCCACGGGCCTGCGCACCCGGGGCGAATGGGACGCCGGTTCCGGTGGATCCGCCGCTGCAAACCTCGAGTTCCTGGGCTCCGGGCGAAGCGCAGCAAATAAAAGGTAACGTGTCTTTGTTTCCCAGCCGCGACTGCCGGGAGGGATTCTGCAGCGCCTCGGTGTCCGTTTTTAAATGCTGGGGCCGGTGAAAGGGACATGACACTTCTTCCCTGGGAGCGTGGAGTCTCTGAGGTCGCGGATGTGACATTTTTTTCAATGCACACCCCACGTGCGGCACCTACCACACTCCCTTCTGCTGCCGGCCCCCTCCCCCCATACACTTTCTCCGGCATCTCCACCTTACGCTGTCTGAATTTACCCGGGGAGAAAGGAAAGGACGTTGCTGTAAGCAGACCTGGGTGGGATTTTTTTTTTTTTTTTTTTTAAAGGAAACCCGTTTTTATGGAAGTGACAGGGGAGTCCTGTGCTTGGGGTGCCCGAGGGTGGCAGGAGGCGGGCAGATGAGCGTGCTGAAATTGACTGCCCTTTTCCATTCCAAATGGCTGCAGCAAGTTTGATGCATAGAGAAAGGGGGAGGAGAACTGGAGGAAACCTTCTTTAGGACGCGGTCGTTTATAAACGACCAAACGGCATTGCCTCGGTAGTGCAGACAGATGCCCGGACGGACGTCGGTCCCTGTCGCGTTTGGGAGAGGTGAACCAGTCCTGCGCTTTGAAAGCGGTGTGGGCAGGAACTCGGTGCCTTTCTCCAGTAGCTCGTTAGCAGAGTAACCGCTCAGCAGATTCAAGCAAATTCTGCAAAATTTCCGAGGGATGGCCCTTCTAATAATAGCTCTGGCGGTGGTTTCCTAATAGACACTCATTCTGAATGATGCGGCCATGCCAGGCTGCCGGAAGCTCAGCTTGCTGAGAACGGCGACCCGACGCCGGTGAAGGACTCCCTGACCCCACCATGAATGGATGAGGCGCTTTCTCCCCTATGAATGGAACATCCCAACAGAGGCCACTACCGCTGCTCTGGCTTCTTTCCCTTTGAGTCCTCGCAGCTTCTCATGAAAGGGATTCTCAGAGCACCTCAGACAGGCACGTTTCTAAACCTGAGCTCTTCCGTGGTGACGGCCTCTTCGGTGTTGGAGGGTCACCGAGGTATTTTTAGACACCTGGTCAGGCCGAGTTGATCTGCGTTCACCTGATTGGGCTTTAGGCAGCCGCTTGCACAGCCCTTCCTGCTCAGCATCCAAGTCTTGTGCTTTCCCAGCCGGAGAGCCAGGAGCGAACTTCTGACTTCATCCAGGGAAGCCACGGCCGACCCCGGGGAAGTACCTCGGGGATGGGATGCAAAAAAATACCTCATATTCACTGGCACTTAGCTCTGTGTGCCATCTTGAAAACGTGCGACAAAGTGGGCGTTAGGGAGACAGGGAGGACCCACGCGTCACTGTTTTGTTTCTGGTCTTTGCATCACTTCGTGTTCCTTCGTAGCATTTGACCCCATTTCTGTGGAGTCTGATTTGGCCCCGGCCAGTAGCCCAAACCTTCGGATCAGCAGAAATCCGATTTTGAGTCTCCAGGTGCCGCGCATCTCCTGCAACCCAGAGTGATCAGGGGATGAGCCACTTCTGTTGGCCGATGGAACCATTCCGCCGCAAATGAAATCTGGATTTATTTAAGGCACAACGGAAATGAGGGTCATGCAACAAATAGATTGGAATCCATTTGGTCCTGAGAGGTTAAAGCGCTACAGTCAATTTAATTGGAAGCGATATTTGGACGTGCTTTGAAATCAATAGTATACTGTCCTGCCCGTGAACAGAATGTTGCACCCTGAGAACTTGGAAAGAAGTTTCACCTGACGGGCAAAAAGTTGTGTGGGCGGGAGTAACCCTTTAGAAAAGAAAGAGAAAGACGGTTTCAGTTCCTCTTGTGTCAAAGGGAAGCACAGTTTGTAGAAGTGAGGATCAGAAAATCCCTGCACCCTCTTTTGTTCTGGCCAAGCGTGTGTTATCAGCCGCTGCTGTTGCCGTCTTCTCTTTGGCGCTCGTCTTGAACTAATTTTATTAATAAGGCTTGTTATTTATGGTGCGGGGCCTCTCTGTCATGTGTAGGTGCTATTGCCGAGTCCCCCGATGGCCTGGCAGGTGGCTGGTGCCATTAGCATTATCCTGTGGTTGGGGAAACTGAGACCCCTTGAGGTTCAGGGAGTCGCTGATTTCATAACCCGCGAGGCATGCATGGCAGGCATGTACAGTGCTCTGTGTGGGGGGAACAGCAAGGTTACAGCCTCAGGTCGAAGAAAAAGCCAAAAGGAATGAGTCCTTGCCTGGGTTCTGGAACTTGGGAAAAGGCTGGATAGACTAGTGGGTGTGCCAGCGTTTGTGCGGGAAGGGGCTCTCTCGGCAGCCTGGCTGAGTGGAGGGAAAGGTGTGGCTGGTCTGTGATGAGATAGATGAAGGGTCCAGGAAACCTTGCACTTGAGGGGACCTGTCGGGGACCCGTGGCTTTAGTAAGTGTGGGGCAGGTGAGACCTCCTTCACGGGAGATCACTCTGGACTTCCCTGCATCTGCGTTCCAACTTGGGTTCTCGTTCTTGACGCACGCGTGTGGGTGAGTAGATAGAACACTTACTTACACTTCTGCTCACGTGCTGTGTGCTTATCTGTTCTAAGGGTTGCGTTTAGCCTGACACACGGAATGACTGAAAAAGCGAGGGGGCACTTTCCAGCCTAAAGCTTTGTTCTTAGATAATTTTGCGTACGTAAATACTTATCATTTATTTTAAAAGAAGGATCAGTACAGGGGCGCCTGGGGTGGCTCAGTCAGTGGAGCATCCGACTCTCGATTTCGGCTCAGGTCATGATCTCACGGTTTGTGGGTTCGAGCCCTGCATTAGGCTCTGCTCGGACAGTGTGGAGCCTGCTTGAGGTTGTCTCTCTCTCCCTTTCTCTCTGCCCCTCCCCTGCTCGTGCTCTCTATAAACAAATAAATCAGAAGGAACAGTGCGGCTTCTGGAGCATTTCTAGTTTAATAGGTCAAAATGAGAAATAGACCTGATCGTAGTTAAATAGCTCTTGAAGTTATTTTAATTCACTCTGTGTACAGTATCAGAATGGATAAGTCTGGATTCAGGGATGGCTTTCATTTCCATCTTTAATCTCTTAGAGGTCACCCAATGTGTCAATAAAAGTTGTGGCAGAAATTCTCTCTTTAGGTTTATGCATAGCGGAAGATCCCAGCACCTCGATGAGAAGTGGTTTCTGAGACCTTACGGGGACATAAGCCCTTGGGATAAAGATCTTCCAATGGTTATTCAGCCTGACTTCCAAAAACTGGATTCCCCTTGAGCCAGAGATGCTGCAGGCTCCCATTCCCTCGCGACCTCCCCGGGACGCTGTGGGTATCTGTTTACTCCACCCTCCTGCTTCGATTCTTTGCCGCCCATTTCCATTTCCCTCTGAAATGTGACGAATGGAACAAAAGAGGACATTGGAGTTGAAGGGAGAAAAAGTCACCGCATCATTCCACTGCTTGCACAGGATACAGAGGTACTTGGACTTGTCCTACAATAAGCACAAGCAGAGACTTGAATCGGGGAAACCTGGCCACTGTCGGGGAATGGTGGGATTTGCGTCTTTTACCTGGTGGTGTTCTCTTGAGCGCTAATCAGACCCCAGTACCCTGCTGGTATTTTCTGTTTTTGTTTTTCCCAAGACCTCTGATCTCAGAGGCTGGTTCAGTAGCTGTTGGAGCTCTGGGCTTCAGGCTCCCCTGCTGCACATGCAGACTTGCTGGTTTCAGTACTCTGTCCTGCAAGAAGTTTTTGAATCAGCATAAATCCGGCTTATCAAACATTCTCTCCCCAGCAGTTTCCTTCTGGTTCCCTAAATCCATCATTTCCCACCCTTTCCTCTGTCCCGAGAGATCAGCGTGTCTTTCTCTTATAAGGAATGATTCAACCACACCCTTACATTTATGGCAGTCGGTTCCACCACTAAAAGCACCATCTTAAAAATACCCATCATTATGCCTCTCGTCCTCTCACATGAGCAGAGCGGTGGCCTCTTTGAATGAACTGCACTAATGCCTATTTGGGGTACTAGAGAGGGAGTATGTCTGTGTGTGTGTGTGTGTGTGTGTGTGTGTGTGTGTGTGTTCAGTTCTTAATTGTATCAGTGGAAATTAGGTATTTTCCCCCAAAGAGAAATGCTCTTCTCTTTGAAGATGGAAATGACTACCAAGAATAAAGACCATGGTTATTGGAAAGAATGTGAAGAATATAAAGGAATAGGGGATCTGGTTCAGCTCAGTGGCCTCGTTAACTACCAAATAATAATCAAGGAAAATAACCAAATAAAAATCAAGGTGGTAGCCCCGTTGGGAACTGCGTGAGTACATACAGGCAGAGCTAAGTCTCATTTGGACGTGCGTTATCTAGGATCTAGCATGTTAGGCAGGCAGGTCTCTATCTGTGGTGGTTTCTCGTTTTTTGTTTTAAACTCTGGCCATTCCATGATGCAGTACAAGAAGAAACTAGTCCGCGGTCGAGATTATCTGTCCATGCACACTCGTCCCCCTGAACTCTGACGACATTCACACGTGTTTTCTGGTTTCCCTCTTATTAGCAGTCATTTGCCTGTCCATGGTTACTGTATACTTTATGTTCACATATGCTCATGGTGTTTAAGTCCCTGATCATCATGGGCACTCAGTGGGTCCTCCTGGAGTAAGTAAATCACTGAGGGAATTTATCATACTGTGCTCCCACACGGAGACAGTTAGGCATCCTTAGAAACCTAGAAAGCCCGCTGGTCTAAAGTGAAATGTACCCTGTTGGGTCATCCTGTGTCTAACCGTGTCTTAGTCTGCACCGTAGTGTGGCCCCTCTTTCACAGTTGGTAATGCCTTACCAACCTTAGGGCTAGAAGTCTTGGTACTGATGCAAAACCCTAAACCTTTTAATGATAATTTTCACTTCAAATGAGCCAGAAGCTCTCCCCCCCAAACCTCAGGCTATAACTCCATAGTTTCCATCAAAACTAGCCTGTTCTGGTGACTCAGTCTCCTTTACACGGCTTTCGCCTTTCTTTGTCCTTGCTGTATGAGGAATGCATGAAAAAAAAAAGCGTGTAATGGGGAATTAGATTGATAATGCATGACAGCGAATGGAAATGATGGTCGGAGCCTTGCCAGGCTGTGCCATTCATAACCATAAAATGCACAATTATGCTCTCACCACATGCCTGTGAACAAGTATATAGATGCAACAAACCCAAACTAGGAAACCAAATAGTGTGGAACCATCTGGAGCTGGGCAGTCTACCTACAGACCGAGCTGGGGAATGCAGTGCTCACTTACCCATCTCTCCGCTCCCACTGGATGCCCCCTCCCCCCCCAAGTATCAGATACTCATTTCTCCGTGGCTCAGAGACAGAGAGAGCGCGCATGCGCAGAAGAGAGGGGAGGGTAAGGACAAGAACCAGAGTGGAACTGAACACAGTGGAGAGCAGTGTTCTGCATTCTCAATCCCCTTTTATTGGGATGGTTGAGTGTTTTGTAACAGAGTAACTACAGAGTGACCAGTACCACAGATGTAGCCTGGAGGTCCCGGCCTGAGGGCAGAGGCCTCGAACCCTGCAACCCAGCAGGGGCTGACGTCACCCTGAATGTGCAGGGCAGGCTGTGAACCAGGCACGTGTGAGATTTGGGGCTTATCAGTCAGGTCAAAGATTTCAGAGAGATGGAGTTCTAGGAATGAGAAGGGGCATATCGATTCCTTGAACAGATGAGGAGGTGTTTCCAGATACTCAGGGACCCTGTGAAGGCCTCAGTTACAGTGCTAAGACTAGAGGCCCCGTCGCCTGACAAGGATTTAGACGATGCACGATGCACGGAGGCATGGTGGCCAGAGAGAGGAACCGTGGCGTTATCCAGCGTGGCTGTGACTTCTGGTTCTGCCACCTGCTAGCCATGAGGCCTTGGGTGAATGACTGAATCTCTCTGAGCTGCAGTTTTCTTACTGACGAGAAAAGTTACATTCAGAGGAACCCGTGAAACAGTATCTATGAAACGACCAGCACAAAAATATGACTCTCTTAAGAGAAGTGATTTTGTCTTTGTATCCTTCCCCCTGCTCGCCCCGCCCCCGCCCCCGCCCCAGTTTGACTTGCTTGTATCACTGGAAGGTCCTAGAACAGTTAATATGGTGAGGGTTGGTTGGGGGAGGGGAAGGAAGAGAAGAGGGATGATTCTTCCTTTACACCAAAAAGCAGAAAGCGGATTTGAATTCTTCAGTTTTCAAAAATGATCGGAAAGGGCTTTTATCTTGAGAAAGAAAACTAGGAGAATCAAAACAAGAATTACAAAGGTTATGTCAGTCGGTGGTAATGCCGTCTTTTTCTACACAACAAAGGCAAAAATCCGGATCACTGTGTGATGTTCTTTGATTACTTCCCATTCATTGCCATTAATTAGGAAGATTTTCAGCTGCTGTTTACTTATTGATGTAGCACTCAGGTAATTAATGCAGGGCGTTAATGGCAGAAAGAAGCCTAGAACCTGAGGTGTACTAGATGCTGGTGGGAGTTTTTCTCTCGGCACCCACAACCCCAGGACTCTGCAAATACGGGGAGTTCCTCCGTAGCCTGAGAAATCAACATACCAATTTGCATAATACCCATCAGAAATTATTTAAGCACTTAATAACCTTCTTGGTGTTACATAAAATAAATCAGAATGAGAGATGGTCCATCTTCTGGAGACAGATTAAACAGGCAGCAGAATAAGAGCATTAAATAAATATAGAAACAAGGGAGGTATTATTTATAGAACATTATAGCCAGATCCAGGACAAGGATATATTTTAGGTGAACCCTCAGGGGCAGCTTATGGGAATAGTTTGCCTGGACAAGGTGGAGTGAGCCAGAAAACAGGCTGGCATTTGTTTGTGGTTCCTTCTTTCTTTGTGGTGGAAAATAGGGATTCTGTAACCCACCACAATTTAGTGTGTCGCCATCCTGTTCCTAAGGTTGTAACTTAGTCGATAGAGGTTTTGTGCCTCTTTAGACACAGAGATCTAGAACTTCAAACTTGGGAGAGATATGCAAATACTCAAAGAATAATATCCAAAACCATAGTGTTTTGTTTTGTTTCTTCTACAGCTAGACTCTTCTTTTCTTCTTGCCACCATAACTGACCACACTCTTAGGGAACTGACAAAACCCGACTGAAAAATCCCGTAAGCTGTAAGGTGTTTTTAAAAAATTGTTTTTAATGTTTATTTAATTTTCAGAGGGAGAGAGAGAGAGGTAGCAAGTAGGGGAGGGCCAGAGAGAGAGGGAGACAGAGAATCCGAAGCAGGCTTCAGGCTCCGAGCTGTCGGCACAGAGCCTGACATGGGGCTTGAACTCATGAACCGCGAGATCACGACCTGAGCCGAAGTTGGATGCTTAACCGACTGAGCCACCCAGGCGCCCCTAAACTGTCAGTTTTATACTATTGTTTTCATTTGTTGAACGGAGATAGAGAAAAGTCGGTGTTTGAGCCCACGTGCTTATTTGCATGTAGCACAGGTGGACGCGAGCGAGGACACTTATGTCCCTGCCGTTTCCCTGCTGATGAGTAAGCGAGGAGGCAGACAGCACACGGCACTTGCTCCTGCCCTTGTCCTGAGACCCTCACTGAGACGCTGATTCTCCCTTTGGCTGTTGATCAATTTCCCCTAAATCTGACTCCTTAAAGGAGCTTCCAGAGTTCGCGAAGGCCTTGCTCAGTTTCCCCTCTTACCGGTGGTTGTTGGACCACCAGTCTCTGCCTCTTCCTCCGAGGCTCGGCAACCATTGTCCTGTGATAGATGAGTCACTAGTCTGCCTCACTCTTCCTCTTTGATGCATTACTAGTATTAAGCTCTTCAAGCCTTTACAGTAAATTTCTCCAGCGCCTTGCTCAGCTGTTTCCTCCCCAGATTCTTTTGGGGTGAGGTGCCCACTTGTAGTTCAGCGTCTCCCCTTTTGTTCCTGGGTTATCACAAGATTGTCACAGCATACCCCTTCCCCACCTTCCTAGCTTGGTGCATGTGTGCCTGTGTCTGCAGCACCCACACATCACCTCCCCACCCTTGTTGCCCCCTCCCGCCTGCATTTCCTTTAAACCACAGGGCTTCGCATGGACCAGAAGGACCCGCCACAGCCTGGAAGCTCCTTGTTTCTTAAACTTCTGTTCTTTTTTTTTTTTTAATGCGTATTTTTTTTAAATTTTTTTTTTCTTAATGTTTTTATTTATTTTTGAGACAGAGAGAGACAGAGCATGAGCAGGGAAGGGGCAGAGAGAGAGGGAGACACAGAATCGGAAGCAGGCTCCAGGCTCTGAGCCATCAGCACAGAGCCCGATGCGGGGCTCGAACTCACGGACCGCGAGATCGTGACCTGAGTTGAAGTCGGACGCTCAACCGACTGAGCCACCCGGGTGCCCCAATGCGTATTTATTTTTGAGAAAGAGAGCGTGAGCTGAGGAGGGGCAGAGAGAGAGGGAGACACAGAATCCGAAGCAGGCTCCAGGCTCCGAGCTGTCAGCACAGAGCCCGACACGGGGCTTGAACTCACGAACCGTGAGATCACGACCTGAGCCGAAGCCGAATGCTCAACCGACTGGGCCACCCAGGCACCCCTCTTAAACTTCTGTTCTTACGCTAACTCTCACGCACTGTGTCAGTCTGGTTGGGCTGCCAGAAAAATACCGTAGACTGGGTGGCTTATAAACTACAGACATTTATTTCCTATAGTTCTGGAGCCACAGGAGTGTCTGAGGGAGGCATTCTAGGCAGGTGTGGGAGCTCGTCAAAGGCCCCGGGAGGAAAGAGTGACATGGAGGGAACAGTAAGGAGATGACTGTTGAAGAGCAGACTGAGTGAATGAGACAGAGTCGGAATCACGTGGGGCCTCGAAAGCTTGCGACCAGGGGCAGGGGGCATCGGAGAGTGCAGATCTGGGGAGCACCATGGCCCCACCTGGGCTGCACAGGGATAGTTTTGTGGTGCTGTGTGGGGACCAGACTGCGAGGCCAAGCAGAGGTGACACAGGAGGTGCCAGATGAGTGGCAGTTACAAGAATCAGGCAGGTGATAAATGATGATGAAGTGTTCAGTGTCTGGGTATTTTAGAGGGAACCAACGACATTTTCTGGTGGGTTGGGGGTAGGATGTGGGATGCAAGACAGAAGTCCACTACTGGGGCCCAAGGAACAGAGCTTGGTGCTGGAGTTGCTGGTACATGATAGGGGAAAGCCGTGGATGGGGGTGGGTTGGGGAGGAGGATAGGTCAGCAGTCCTGTTTGGCACACGCGGAGTTTGAGGTGCCTTCCAGATCGCCACAGGGCGACATTGAGTGGGTAGGTTTATACAGAATCCTAGATAAGCCTGCGGAAGGAGGAAGCCCGGTGACGTGGGGCTCAGCCACCTAGAGATGAGGTGAGATGATGCCAGGCCTCAGTCCTGAATAAGACGAGATCTGAGGAAAAACCATAAGCACCGAACTTCAAAAGAAAAGAATGTAAGTTCTAAAAAATGAAGTAATTCCTTAAGGTGTGAAGAACTCTGTTATGGTGTGTTGCTTCAGCTGGAATTCTCCACATCCTCCTGAGGGTCTGTCTCTTTTTTGATGTGTGAGAGGAGTATCTCTAACCCTCACACTGTAATCACATTTATTGATGGGCCGCGGGCATGCAATAAACACACATTTAAAGGGTCCTATTGGATAAGGTTTTGTTTTTGTTTTTTGTTTTTGTTCTGTTTTTTAACTTTTTTAATGTTTATTTATTTTTGGAAGAGAGAGACAGAGACAGAGCATGAGCAAGGGAGAGGCAGAGAGCGAGGGAGACACAGAATCCGAAGCAGGCTCCAGGCTCCGAGCGGTCAGCACAGAGCCCGACGCGGGGCTCGAACTCACGAACCGCGGTATCATGACCTGAGCCGAAGTCACATGCTTAACCGACTGAGCCACCCAGGTGCCCCATCTTTTTTAACTTTTTAAATTTATTTTGACAGAGAGAGAGTGTGTGTATGCACAAGCGGAGAAGGGGCAGAGAGAGAGAGAATCCCAAGCAGGCTCTGTGCTGTCAGCATGGAGCCCAATGTGGGGCTCGATCCCATGATCCATGAGATCCTGGTCTGAACCGAAATCAAGAGTCGGGTGCTTAACCGGCTGTGCCCCCACCTTGTTTGATAAGTTTTGTCATATGAAGCCATCACCATGATCCAGAATTGTAATTCCCTGCTTCCAGTCAGTCACGTTTACTGAGACTCTTGTGTTTAAAGCTCCATGCTAGGAAGTGTGAAGGATCTAAGATGTGATCGCTCCCCCTGCCTCCTGTATTTGTTCTGTTGTAGCATCCAGACTCCCTACACAGTTCTCCAATCACAAACTCATTTCAAGGCCTTTTCTAAAGTGTTTGCTGAAAGTACACTCAAGTTTGGTGTCCAGAGGGTTTGAAATGACGTATGTAGGCCACTTGACCTACCGGGACTGCTGGTTAAATCAGGAAAGAGGAACGATCAGGAGCCCTGCATCTTTTAATCCGTTGTGATACAGGCAAAAAACATGTCCCTCGTTCCTTCTTTCGTGGAAGCCGCCCAAACAGCAGGCTCGGCTCCGTCCTTATTTTCTGTGCGTAGTCAACACAATAATTACCTCCTGCCGAAAGCCTTGAGAAATTGTTTCTGTGTCCAATTAGAACTTTTGATTTGACTAGCAGATACACATAACGTCTTTACTTCTGTAACTACTCACTAATGATATGCACCCTGGATATTTTTAGATCTACCATTTGCCAAACGGCCATTGCATTTTAAGGTATTGCATTTCCTGTGACAGCTTTTCCACTGAGAGACTTGTGGGACCGTGGGTGAAAAGGAAGGGGGGGGGTGCGGAATTCCTCTTTGGTTTTGGAATCCTCTCCCTCCCTCCCCCGCCCCCCCTTCCCTTCCTTTCCCGGCCTTACGCCCACCCCCAGTTTTAAATGGGGAAGAAGTGCAGTGGTTCTGGAAACTGGTCCTGTGCACGGTGCTGGGGCAGCAGAATGAGGAGCCCCACGAGCAGGTCTCCAGCGGGGTCTGGGGTGGTTCGTGGGGCAGCCAGGCAGTGTTGAAACCTCTGACAAGATGAACGGAGGAAGGGAGCCGCCAGTGCAGCTGGAGCGAGTGCGAGGAGTCTCTGCCAGGCGTCTCCAGCACAGTCCTTTCCAGACAAGTCCGTTATGTAAATATCCAGGCCGCAGCCTCCAGCCCGGATCGCTTGCCCGGTCGAGATGTCAAAGGTAGCTGCAAAAACTTCCCTGAATGCAAGCAGAGCTCCTCAGCTCTCCCCTCACTCAGCTCTTTATTGGGGCATCTGGGCAGGCAGGGGGGTGTGGGGGGGGGTGGTGGTGGTGAAGGCTTGCTGTTATCTCCGGGAGCTGGGACCCTCCCCCCCGCCGCGGGACTGTGGCTTTCCAGACGGGGTCATCCACGGCCTTTCAATGTGCTCTGCTGCGATGCTCCCGCAATTTTGGTCTGATCTAAGCATGAATCTCAAAAGGGCCGGCTGTTGGGCTGGAATGCTTCCTTCCAAGCCCGGAGGACTTGACATCTGAGCCCTGGGCCCCTGGACTCAAGCACGACAGGTGCTCAAGTGGCTGCTTCGTGTCCCCTGCAGGTTCTGTGAAAACAGGTGGCCATGTCCCTTTCTTAGGTGGCCTTCTCCCCCTGTGCTGCAAGAGTCCCCTAAGAGGGGAATTCCAAAGACCTAAGAATAGAATTGCAGTGTCTTACAGGTGGTCTCCAAATCGTGCTTCCGTCCCCTACATCCCCGGGGATAACGGAGAGCTTGCGTGTCATTAACAAAGGGCATTGTTTAAGCGAAGGAAAACCCGCCTCCAAATTGTGTGGCAAGACGCCCCAGCTACCGGTGATGGCCACGGTCATTTGACACGTGGCCCTATAGCTCATACGTGCTGCAAAGAGTGCGTGTATTCCTCAGCCTGGGTTCTGGGCTATGTGTCTACAGAACAGGCAAATCAAAACTGGTCTCACTGAAGGCAGATAGTATCTGTATTTGGGGGTTGCCCTTGAAATACATAAGGATATATGTTGTGTGAATATATGTTTAGGAATTCGTGTAAAAATAGGTGCTGAGCCCCTGTTCGGACAGTGTTGTCATTCTGTGTCAGACGTATAATATCATTTTAATGTCAACAGAATGTGTACGGTAAAAATGTGATTCGTAAGACCCATAGTTGTAAATCGTGTTGTCTCATCCTGCTAGTCACAGTATAATCACAATAAGGAAAAATTGGGGAAAAAAAATCTGTAATTTAAAATGACAGATTGAATTAGATGTTAGAGCATGTAGGCAAATTCATCATGTTACCAAGAAAACGTTGTTGAAGTTCTTGGTCACCAAGTGCATGGATACAAAACCAGGCATGTAGCCCCTGCACACAGCCTTGTATTTTAAACACAGGACATTGGCCTGCACGTTTGCACGAAGGAAATGGGTAGGAAAAAAAGCAGAGTGTGTTTGTGCCTGCCAGTCGGTAGCGTGGTTTTTCAGAAAACTCGTGAAGCAGGGAGTGGATGTTGCCAATATTTGGTTCATCGAATGTAATATTGTGGCAGGAAGTGTTATAATACATGAGTTATCGGAACAAATTTTCTTTTTAAATTCTTGTCTGTAGGTGTGCACAGATACCCATGACATACCCTAGGGTGTTTCTGTCCCACCTCCCCCCCCCCCCCCCCCCCCCCGGAGGTCAGTAATCCTGTCTACAACGTCCCTGGCTAAAGGTCTTCTGGCCCCTTCCTGATCACATGCGGTGATGACGGGGCCACCCATTCCATTTTGAGCAATGACAGTCTGTTTGAAAGTTCTTCCTTCTGTTGAATTCAGATGTGTCTTCTGGAACTTTTCTGCTCATTGATTCCATTTCTGCCCACCCAAGCAAAGTTCTTCAGCCTCCTCACTAAATCATTAAATTGAATCATCATATTAGCATGAAATCATTAAATTAGCAAGTCCCTACATCCAGGCATGCCCCGTTGAATTTATACCTGGTTTTGTGTGTTTTTTTTTTTTTTTTTAGGGTTTCTTCATTTTTCAGAGAGAGAGAGAGAGAGAGACAAAGCATGAGTGGGGGAGGGGCAGAGAGAGCGGGAGACAGAATCTGAAGCAGGCTCCAGGCTCTGAGCTGTCTGCACAGGGCCCAGTGTGGGGCTCAAACTTATGAACCAGCAGATCATGACCTGAGCCGAAGTCAGACACTTAACCGACTGAGCCCCCCAGGCGCCCCGAATTTATACCTGTTGTCTCCATGGAATCGACACCCTCCCTCTTCCCTCACTACCATGTCTTGGCCTGGACCATAGATTATAGTGCAGCCTTTCCACTAGAATCTTTGTCGTATAGGCTGGCATTTAGTTTTCCTGAGAAGACCTCATTTCCAGATCTTTACCCAATCTGGTTACTATTCTTTGCCTTGCTCTGCTTTCCTTCGTTTCCCATGTAAAATATGGTGCCCACAATGAACGTAGGTTCCCAGAAATGGCTTAACCGTGGTGGCGTGTGGGAGGGTCTAATTCCATTACTCGGGATGCTGTGCTTCTAGCATGTGAACTGAGAATCAGACCCCCAAGCTGTGAATGATGCGATCCCAGCTGTTTTAGATTTTGAAGGTACCATCTACACCTCCCTGTCAGCTGTAAATTTGGTCAGCACACTTTCTTCGTCCGGTTGTAAGTCATGGGGGGGTGATGCAGATATTGAGAAAGACAGCCGATACCTAGGATTTCCTTACCGTTTTCCAAGCGCATGTGTATCTTCTGCAGCACTGAGTCTCAACACTGCAGATTCCCTCATTTCTGCGTCAGTTAGGGTTAAATCGATTTGAACACGATGTTCAGTGGCTCCTTACTATTTCATCAGTGATGGAGCCACCCTCAGGCCATTGAGGATATGGTTGCTCCTCCCTTTTGTCAGCATAAATAAATGGCTTTCTCCTCTCTCCCTGTGCACCCACCACTCTCTGCTTTCACCTCTTCTGCACGGTCCACGTTTCTAGAATGCACCCCCTTATCTCCCATTCCAGGCCTCCTGACATCAGGCTGCCTCTGCCAGACGTCCCGTTGCTCACATGTTACTTGCTCACCTGAGTATTGCCCAGTCCCCCCCAGATGGGAGTGACGGTCCCTCCCAACCTGTGCCCAGAACATCTGACGCCCACCCTGTTGTCACACAGATTACACCGTACTCACCGGTGAACTGCGGTATTTCCTCGTGGGACAGAGAAGCTCAATAAACATAGGAACAAAATCGTGTGCATCATCATATATCTAATAAGATGCCCTGCACATAATTCTGTACCATAAACACTGGCTGAATGAACACAAGCTGTGGTAGACATTATCCCACATCACCCTTTAACCCTGCCCCTCTTATCTCATGAGCATGGGTCACTAGATTACTCTCCAGCTTCCTGGAGAAGGAGACACATCCCTTCTCTAGAAGAGAAATTACCCAGCCATAGCATATGAACTCTTTAGCCGTGGGCAGCTTAATTTTCTTTCCCATAGGGTACTAGTAACCTTCCCGTTACGTTGTAATTATCTACTAATGAAATAATTTTATCTTTAATATATTAACCCCTCATTATAGTTGCCATCACCCTCTCCCCAAAGTTTGCAGTTGCTTTTTCTTTCTCTCTCTCTTTCTTTCTTGCTTTCTTTTACATTTATTTATTTAAAAAAAAATTTTTTTTTTAACGTTTATTTATTTTTGAGACAGAGAGAGACAGAGCATGAACGGGGGAGGGTCAGAGAGAGAGGGAGACACAGAATCGGAAGCAGGCTCCAGGCTCTGAGCCATCAGCCCAGAGCCCGACGCGGGGCTCGAACCCACGGACTGCGAGATTGTGACCCGAGCTGAAGTCGGACGCTCAACCGACTGAGCCACCCAGGCGCCCCTACATTTATTTATTTTTGAGAGACAGAGAGAGACAGTGTGAGCAGGGTTGGGGCAGAGAGAGAGGGAGACATAGAATCAGAAGCAGGATCCAGGCTCCGAGCTTTCAGCACAGAGCCCGACGCGGGGCTCGAACCCACGAACCGTGAGATCATGACCTGAGCCGAAGTCGGACGCTTAACCGACCGAGTCACCCAGGTGCCCCATTGCGGTTGCTTTTTCTTTTGCTCAGGGTGTTTGCGAAGTAAAATTACTTCTCTTTTTTTAAATGACGTGTTTTAGTCTAATATATACATTTTTCCCTTGGAGCTCACGCATTGCTTTCATGCTCAGAAAGCCCTCGTAAATAAATCACCTATTTTTAACATTACCTTTATGAACCACGTAGAATTTATTTCAGGGCCAGAAGTGCAGTTAGTTTA
This sequence comes from Panthera tigris, assembly GCF_018350195.1. Classification (NCBI taxonomy): domain Eukaryota; kingdom Metazoa; phylum Chordata; class Mammalia; order Carnivora; family Felidae; genus Panthera; species Panthera tigris. The sequence goes on along the minus strand of NC_056666.1, from coordinate 12,716,562 downwards.
TGTTGTATTAGCTAGCCCCACCATTTCCCTCCTTGCTTGAGAAGGTTGAAACGAACCCAGAACTGGGTAGTAAGTCGTTGAGCGGCTCGTCTTGGCACAAAAATCCATTGGCTGCAGACCATGAAAACACTACTTTCCCCCCTCGTCTTGCTTTCAACGTATCTTTGAAGGCTCTTTGATTGTTCTTAGGCTTTCCTTCTTTCGCATGTCAACTTGGGTTCCCCGCCTCTGTCCGTTTGTGACACACTGAAAATATTCCTCCTGTTTGTACAGGATATAAAGTCGCCCTGCGCCCCCTTGACACATTGTATATGTTGTACCCAAATCTCGGGAGTTCTCTTTGTGGATACGTTGTGTTCTTTGGATGTCTCCATCTTCACGCTTTCCTCCAATTTCATTTTTATGTCATGAAATTGTTACTTGTTAAGTCTCCATTCTACATCCTTTTAGCTCCACAGAGTCAACCTTTTCGTTGTTGTTTTTCTGAACTTTCAAAAACTGTTTTCCTCGTGTCCGGGGTCCCTGTCTGACTCCTCGACCCTCCTTTTCTACTGTAAAGATTCTAAGTACAGTCATCAAAGTGAAAGAAGTATAGTTATTTGACTCTTGCTTTGGGAGAAGCATCTCCATTCTACCCCAAGACTCCACCACTAAGATAACAAGAGCCAAATGCAACATGACACAGAACACCTGTGATTTTCTTGGCGTCTGTCCTTAACTTACGGTGGGATGTTAGCTGGGTAGGTAGGTTCTTACTGCTTCTTTGCATCTTTTGTTTCTTCGGGGTTAATACCTTGCTCGGCCGCATAGAGAGGACGTCTGCATGGACACCTGTGCTGGGAATGGTGCATAAGAGTAACACCCTGCACCTGCCCAGAGAAACAGATGCAAGAACCTTCGTCTCCTCCGTGAACGCTGCAGACTGCGGCCTGGCGGTGTGTGTTGTCCAGCCAGTATTGAAGCACGTGTCGTGGGCTGACTTTCCCGAACGTCCTTTTTTAGGCCAACTCCAGAGTTCCTCATGTCAGCTCTCCCGTTGGCGATTGCCAGCTAGCGCAGGATGGCTGTGGGAGACGCTTCCGCTGGGGAGAAGGACTGGCCATCCAGGGCCCCTGTCTGGATGAAGTGCCCCCTCCACATATAGCCAGGGCCGCCACAGAGCTCTGCTCAGCGCAGGGGACAGCTGTCCACGCCAGTATCCTAACCCACCCTGCCGAGTATCAAACTTCTTATGTGAGTGGACAGAAAGCCTCAGCCTCACCTGGGCCATCCTGGAGTTGGGTGGGGAGGTTCACTGTGTCCTGCTCAGAGAGGCCTCGCATTTCCCTACTGGAAACTTCTAAAGGCCATACTGATGGAGAGTCTCCTACGCCCCAAGCATTAGGAATGACCTGCATTAACTTAGTTATTCCTCACAGCAGCCCCTCGGGGGTGGCATCATGACTGTCTCGGTCACGTCGAGGGAATGAGACACGGGCTGGTTCAGTGACACACAGCGGGTCGCCCCCGGCTCGCCTGTGGTGAAGCCGGCATAAAACACAAACCCACTCAGTCAGGCTCCGAGCCAGCCTCCTGTCCTCCGTGAGCCCCGGGGAGCAGATCGGGCAGGGCGACGGGGGGGGGGGGGTGGGGACGGGACACGGTGCCTCAGGCCTGGGGCAGTGGCCGGACGGGGCGGGCGAGGGGAAAGCATGAGCGTCCGCAGAGCTGGGTCTGGAAGAATGAGCAAAAGCCAATGTCCGTCTCTCCCTCCAGCCAGGGGTCACTGGTAAGAAGTGTGACTGTGGCTCTTTGTCATCGCGGTGTCTTGGCAGCTGGCTCAGCCCGGGACCCCCAGCTCCTTTCCTCTGTCGGGAGTAGGCTCTGGACCCTTCCCGCCCCCTCTGCAAATACTAACAGGAATGACAGTAATCTCACAGCCCAGGGCGGGTAGGATCAAGTCTCCGTGTGTGCGCGGGGCGTCCGGGACCCTGGGTCTGGCAGAAAGCACCAGCCTGCAGACAGTCCGCTTACTGCTCTCGAGGCATCGGTGGGAGGGGAACGCAGAAAGGCCTGCTGCCCTCCGGGACGCCGGATGCCTCCCCTGCGCCAAAGGTAACCGAAGCCAGCTTTCCGCCCTGCTCGCCAGCTGGGGACCTGCAGTGCAGGGCCTAACCGTGGGGCCCGTGCATTCCGGGCTCCCGGTGTCCGTCTCCTCCTGACCGTCTATCAGAGGGGTTGGCCTCAGACAGACGAGGGGGATGGTCTGTCCCGCTCTGGCCCGTCGGTCGTGCCTATGGGACCTTGTCTTTCCAAGTCTGCGACGTACCGGCCTCCACGTCAGTAGCTTGTCCTCCAATTGCAGTGTTTTGTTGGAAGGTGGAAAGAGTACCCTTCCCTCTTCCCTTGCTTCCCTCCTCCCTCCCTCCCCCTTCCCTCCTCCCTCTTTTCCTCCTCCCCCTTCCCTCCTCCCTCTTTTCCTCCTCCCCCTTCCCTCCCTCCTCCCCTCCCCCCTCCTTCCCTCCCCCTTCCCTCCTCCCTCCTTCCCTCCTCTCTTTCCCTCCCCCCTCCTTCCCTCCCTCCTTCCCTCCTTCCTCTTTCCCTCCCTCCTCCCCTCCTCCCCCTTTCCCTCCCTCCTTCCCTCCTCCCTCTTTCCCTCCCCCCTCCTTCCCTCCCTCCTCCCCTCCTCCCTCTTTCCCTCCCTTCTTCCTTCCTCCCTCTCTCCCTCTCCCCTCCTTTCCTCCCCCTTCCCTCCTCCCTCCTTCCCTCCTCTCTCCTTCCCTCCCCCCTCTTTCCCTCCCTCCTTCCCTCCTTCCTCTTTCCCTCCCTCCTTTCCTCCTCCCTCTCTCCCTCCCCCCTCCTTCCCTCCCCTTCCCTCCTCCATCTTTCTCTCCTCCCTCCTTCCCTCCCCCCTCCTTCCCTCCCTCCTTCCCTCCTCCCTCCTTCCTTCCCTCCTCCCTCCCTCCTTCTCCACAGCCCACAGCTTCACTCTGGGTCAGAGTTCCTCTTCACCGGGATCACCAAGCCCAGCAGTGGAGCTTCCTGGCTGCCCTCACTGCTTAACTGTCTGGGTCCACTTCCTCGTCTTCTAAACGTCAGACCCAGAGAACATTAGTGCTTCCTGAGCCTCTGCCCTGCAGCACCACCTGGGGAGAATGGGGATGGCTTGTCCTGTAGGACTTGTGGCTCCATCACACGCGACGCTGGTCCTCTGGGTGGCAGAGTCCGGGTTAGCACTGTCTACCCCAGAGCAGCGAGCAGTTAGCACCGTCTACCCCAGAGCAGCGAGCGGCTGCCCTCAAGCCCTAAGCGCACCCACAGCACTATGACTTGTTTTCCCGCGGAGAAAACCCCATTCCTTTTGCTGAAGGCAGAAGCAGGATCTGAGCAACTGTGGCCTTAAAACAGGCTTTACAGGGATGCCTGGGGGCTCAGTCGGTTAAGTGTCTGACTTCAGCTCAGGTCATGATCTCACGGTTCATGAGTTCGAGCCCCACGTCAGGCTCTGTGCTGTCGACTTAGAGCCTGCTTCAGACCCTCTCTGCTCTCCCTCTGCCCCTGCCCCATTCGTGCTTGCTCTCTCTCTCAAAATAAATAAACATTAAAAAAAAAAAGACTCTTAAAAAACATGCTTTACAGATGACCTCTGGTAAAGCATTGGACCAGCTTGTGCCCTCATCAAATGCAAACGTGTGGGAGGTTGAGCTTTGAAGAATGCAAGGCTAGTGCAGCTTTCATAATCCGTCGCATTGCCATGTGAATTTGTTTGTAATAGAGCCCCTCGCTAATCACTTTCATCTGGGTTTTAGAGGTTACAACTGGATTCTGCAGCCAAGAGTCTCAAGGACACGCCTGTGTGTGTCTTTCTCTTCAGTCCACCTTGTGGTCAAGGCGGAGATGAAACAGTTTGCCAGAGGACAGGGGGCAAAACAGGGACAAGGTCATTCTCTCTGAATCAGACTTCTGGTGTTTGTCACCTTGTGTCTCCTTCCACTGCTGTGTTATTTTAATATGATGTCACTTAAAGACAGAAAAGGTAGGTTTGAGATGGGGGAGAGGAGATTATGGATGATAAAACTGGGCAAAATACCCTTAATCTTTAAAGATTATGGGCAGAGGCTCCCCAGGCCTGTTTTGATATTATAATATTACATTATAACAATTAATTGTCTCTGGCATTTCTATGCTACAGGTTAAGTGTGAGCATCAGCAAATGTATGCATATTTTCCACAAATTTTAGTTTGCCTGAAGTCCTCTCTGTCTGTGTGTTGGCGGTGAGCTGCGTTTCTTGAGGCCGCCGTGAAAGTATCGCCTTCGTTCGTCTCTTGGAGGTGACAGTGTTGGGATCGTTGAGATTTTGTGATCCTGTGACTTTCTGGCACCTGAGCCGGGTCGCTGGGGCTTCGTCAGTCTGAGAGGAAGCTCTCAGAGGAACGAGGGAGGGATGTGACGTGTGGAGCTGACCCCAAGAGCAGACGCTCCAACAGTGAGTTGTGCTGGGACATTGTAGTCATGTCTCTGGAATTTCCTTCTGAGCCACAGACGGGCCCAGGTCAAAGGGCGGATTGTGAGGTGTTGGGTAGCACACCCCGCCATGTGGCAGCCTTGGGATGCTCTGTGGTCTAACGGACCAGGCTAGGACAGGAGGCTTGTCTCTGTGTTGGGGCCTTGGCTTGCATGCTTTTGAAATCCGAATTTTCTACATGATGATAAAAATTTAAAGGATAGGATTTCAGGATTTTGGAGGGGGGAGGAGTATTGATAACTTTCCTAAATGAAGATGTTTTGGAAATGTGAATTCTTCACTTTATACAATCCTAGTCTTTAATATTTCTTTTTTTTTTTTAAATGTTTATTCATTTTGAGAAAGAGCGAGAGAGAGCATGAGCAGGGGAGGACCAGAGAGCGAGGGAGACACAGAATCCGAAGCAGGCTCCAAGCTCTGAGCTGTCAGTACAGAGCCCAACATGGGGCTCGAACCCACGGACCGTGAGATCATGACCTGAGCCGAAGTCGGAGGCTTAACTGACTGAGCCACCCAGGCGCCCTGAGTCTTTAATATTTCTCATTTTATTGTCTGAGAAAGTCACTGTCTCTAAAACGAATAGGAGTCGCAACACGATAACTTACTGGGCCCAGAGACCAACCAAGTGGGCGTGTGGAAGCAAGGTTCAAAGGTATTTTTGCCGGCTGTGAATGCTGCCTCCCCTCCCCTGTGCCCACCCACCCCTCACCCCGGGTGCCTCAGGATCAGTCTCGCTATAAATGTGCCTCAGGAAATGTAAAGGTCACACGTGCTAATGAAATGCTTTTTAGTTTTTATTTTTGAAAGCCACGTGCATTTCCAAGCTCAGAATCAGTGACCCCTGTAACCATTTGTACACCTGCATTAGGTTTCTATGAAAATGTCATAAACAGTGGAACTCGGGTTATTTCTTTAATTTTTTTTTAATGTTTATTTTTGAGACATTAAGAGAGCATGAGCGGGGGAGAGGTAGAGAAAGAGGGAGACACAGAATCGGAAACAGGCTCCAGGCTCCGAGCGCTCAGCACAGAGCCCGACGCGGGGCTCGAACTCAAAGACCGCGAGATCATGACCTGAGCCCAAGTCCGACGCTCAACCGACCGAGCCACCCAGGCGCCCCGAACTCGGGTTATTTCTTCAGAGCGCTTCCTCCGTTCGTGTGTACCATAGTGCGTAAATTATTTGGCAAGGGACAAAAACAGGAGAGGGAGGAGGGAGAGCAGGAGGGAGTGAGAGGGAAAGGTGATGTGTAGAGAAAAGAGTCATAATGCGAAGCCTAGTAACTTCTGGTCGCCATTTTTTTTTAATTCCACCTGCAGAGAGAGGATGTATTGGGTTGTTCGTCTTCAGTATTCCGACCCACCCGTGTGACAATTACAATTCTCATTTGTAAACTCATGAATCTGATTCGATACGTTAAAAAACACGGGCAATCTAAAACCGATTCGTTGAGAAAGAAGCTTCTCAGGATCCATTTCCTCTGGCTGACCTCAAACACCGTGATTTTGTTTTTCTAGATAAAGTTTCTTGTTTTTACATTTGTTTTAACGGAAAAAAAAAAAAGTCAGTCATATTTGGATGGTTTGGGAGGGAACTTCCCATAAGCCTATTACCCTAGCACACCAACTATTTTTATTTTGGCCTCCCGATTCCTGTCCACACGCGCGATGATTTTATAGGCTGCCTTTAAACTACACATATTGTTTCATTTTCGGCTCTGCTCACCTAAGCTGGCGTCGTAAATGCACGTCTCTGTTTATGCACAGTCTTCCTGATTCCGTGTGTGTCTTAACCGCAGAGTTGGATCAACCGCGTGGACACCGGCTTCCAAAGTAACGCTTTTCTATATATCCTTGAGCATCACGGTGCATTTGGCAGGCCTCTGCTTGGTGTAGAATTGTATTGTGGCAAGACGATTTATGTTGGGGTAACGGCCAGCTGACATCTACAAGAAGCCGTGTTCTCCGAAAGGATTTCCTCGGAGAGGGACGCCAAGGCTCCCAATTGTGTCTGAGCAGCTGAAAATGAAAACAAGCAAAGCACTATTATTTTACAATTGTTCAGTTTCAAAAGAAAACTTGAGTAGGCCTGGCAAGGCAGACAAAGCTGCAGATGTCCACTCTTTCCCGCACACGCCCAGGATGGTGAACCTTTTCTGAACTGATGAGAGCAGGACGGGCCCGTCTTCCTTCAGTCCGGAACAACAAACCGTCCCCCTTTTGAGGGAAAAAAAAAAAAAAAAAAAAAAAAAAAGCCCCATCAGCGCCATCAAAAGACAGGCATACTTTCAAAACCATGATGATTCAAAGTTGGGTTTCTGTTTGGACTCAGTTCTCTGGGCTGCATTCCCCGCCTGCCCCTACCGCCCAGGGACATTTTGCCTTCCCAAAGGGAGGCAGCGTGTAAATTCCCTGGTAACACAGGGTGCGTGGTCATAAATTCCGCAGGCCTGAAAATGGAGGCTCTTTGGAAGAGAAGAATGAATTTGGAAAAATTCAGTAGAGCGTCACCTCTTCAGGGGTAGTTAATTCCTTCAACTGCTGAGCCGATAAGGTGAGATTCTTTAACGGAATGAGGATTTTATCTTTCAGATAAAAATGAGAGCCGCACAGTAAAACTTTTATGTGTGGGTGTGAGCTCAGTGTCGCGTCACATTTTGTGTGCTTCGAAATAATTCTGAGAAAATGATATACGGCCTCTTTGGTGTTGCGATTAAACCTTCATTTGAGGGGAGCCTGGGTGGCTCAGTCAGTTGAGCGTCTGAGTCTTGATTTCTTTTCACGTCATGATCTCAGGGTTGTGGGATCGAGCCCCTCGTGGGGCTCCGTGCTGTGCGTGGAGCCTAGTGAAGATTCTCTCCCTCCCTTTCCCTTTGCACCTCTCCCATGCTTGTGCTTTCTCTCTCTCTCTAAAAAACAAGAAAGAAAACAAACAAAAAAACCACCTTTATTTGATATCTTGGCGATTCCAATTTCCCTCTGTTTGTATCAGTTTTGTTGAAATGTGGATAAGTAAGTCAAGAACGTGTTTATGTCCTTAGCTTTTATGATAAAACAAAGCTCCAAACGTTGTGTTTTAGGGACACCCGGCTAGCTCAGTTGGCTGAGCATCTGACTCTTGGTTTCAGCTCAAGTCATGATCTCACAGTTTATGAGTTTGAGCCCCCACATCGGGCTCGGTGTTGACAGCAAGGGGCCTGCTTGGGATTCTCTGTCTCCCTATCCCTCTGCCCCTCCCCTGCTCTCTTTCTCTTTCTGAAAAATAAATAACCATTAAAAAAACACTTTGTGTTCTGAAGATTCTATAGGGACAGGCAGGTTTCCTTTATAAAAATTCTCCTGTGTCCCCCACCCTTCAGAGAATTTTCTGAAACCTATAATGTCTTTAAAGGAATTTCAAAATAATGTGCTGGACGGTTGTGCACTTTTTCTTCCTTGAACCTCCTCTGTGCTAACCTTGGGTTCTTTCTATTAAGAACTGAATTGCTGGGACTTTGTACCTTTTGACATTTGGACCCACTTCACCAATTCCCCCCAACCTCCTGACACCCCTCCCCCCCAGCTCTACAACTACCAGTAGGTTCTCTGTGTTCATGAATTTGGTTTTTTCTTTCTTTTTTGTTTGTTTGTGTAAATTCCATATATAAGTGAGGTCGTTTGTCTTTCTCCGACTTATTTCACTTAGCCTGATGCCCTCAATGTCCATCCGTATTGTCACAAATGGCAAGATTTCCTTCTTTCTTCTAGCTGAACGATACTCCGCTGAATATACGTACCACGTGTTCTTTATCCATTTATCCACCAGTGGACACGTAGGTTGCTTCTGTGTCTTCTCTGCTGTAAATAATGATGCAGGGAGCAGGGGGATACATTTATCTTCTCGAATTCGTGTTCTCATCTTCTCTGGATAAATACCCAGAAGTGGAATGACTGTATCGTGGGGTAGTTCTATTTTTAATTTTTTGAGGAACCTCCATACTGTTTTCCACAGGGGCTGCACCAGCCTGCGTTCCCACCAGCCATCCACGAAGGTTCCCTCTTCTCTACATCGTCATCAACCCTTGTTGTTCCTTGTCTTTTTGATACTAGTCACTCTAACAGGTGTGAAGGGTATCTCACTGTGGTTGTGATTTGTATTTCCCTGACGATGAGTGATGTTGGGCATCTTACCATGTGTCTGCTGGCCATGTGTAGGTCTTCTTTGGAAAAATGCCCCTTCAGACCCTCTGCCCATTTTATAATAGGATTGTTTGCAGTTTTGCTGCTGAGTCCTAAGAGTTCTTTATATATTAACACCTTGCCAGATATGTGACTGGCAAGTAATTGTCTTCCACTCAGCAGGTTGACTTTTCATTTGGTTGATGGTTTCCTTTGCTGGGCAGAGGCTTTTTATTACGATGTAGTCCCATTTGTCTATTTTTTGAAGCTAATGGGTTTTTAAAAATGAAGTCAGCCAGCTGGGATGCCTACTGTGTGCAGTTAGTGGTTTCTAATGGGATTGGAGCCCATCCTCCTTTTAAGGCGATTCACACCTAACGTTAAGAGTTCCAAGAACGAATAAGGACTTTTCACAGAGCCACCTCATGCCCATAGCTGCCTGCTTTGGCTCTTATGTGCAAAATGGCAAACCTCTGGACTGAAGTTCTCCTCCGTTTGTACCGTCCTTTAACCTCTGTTGGAGTGCTTATGGGCGTGTGAAATTTCTCGTGATGATTTTTCTAAGAGCTGGGGACTGCTGAGGCATTACTGTAACTCCCATTCAAGAGACTTTATTTGGGCCCCATGCAGGCAGAGCCTGTTGTTTTGGTTAAGATCCCATAACTAAGGAAATCTGACTTGATGGTAGCTTGGTGGGTGAGGAAGTCACCCTCCTTCTGGCGAAGGAGACTTTTCTCATGGGAGTACAAACCAGTTTGGGACATGCTGATGGTTAGAGAATAATCCCTGTTGAGCCAGAAGATGCTATCTCTCCCATCTTTCCTGGAGAAAGCACTCTTGAGAAGGGACCACGATAGCTGTGCAGGGAGATAAGGCCAGGCCTGCCCTTGGGTCTGCATGAAACGGCTGCTCACTGGGCAAAAACAAGGTGGCTTCAGCGGGGGCTGCAGAGTCCTATACAAATACGAGGGCTTGGAAGGACCCTGCTGGGTCTTCTGGTCCAGACAATGGTGTTGGAACTTGCTTTTACCCATTGTAACAGCCAGTAGGTATGTTTCTGGGAATTCTGCGTGCCAGGGGTAAAACATAGCCATTATTGACATTAAATTGTATAAATTTAGAGTCAAGTATGTTATATTAAAAACAAAGGTAATAAATACTCAAAACCCGTCACTAATGGATGGGAAATTTCCTGTTATTTGACCAGACTTCACTACCATCCGTGCTCCTGGAATTATTTAAGTCTACTGTGGGTGTGGGAAATACCATCCGTGTTGTGTGGACAGTAACTGGAGATCAAACACCGTGAAGATATCTGGAGTGCAGAGAGATAAGTTTTGGTTAGAGCGGTGGCCCGCTGACATCTAGAAGGAGCCTCATTCTTCAAAGGATTTCCTTTGAGAGGGATGCCAGGGCTCTAGCAGATGCTACAAATTAAGGCTTCTTCCTTCCAGAAAGCCAGTTATTAAAGCTCTGGTGGCACTCCATTTGTATCAGCCCAGTCGCTTTTGTATAGGAGATGGGCTGCAGAGACGAATGGACCCGGGGGGCCAGGACCCGGCGTGGGTCTCCTCTTGCTTGCCTGGATGCTCTTTCTGTTACGGGGCCGGTGGTGATAGTTGTGAAAGGCACAAGGGTCGGGGGTCAGGCTTAGCTGTGAGCATTTAGCCTCCCACGTTCTTCTATCACAGGTGAAAGCAGTGTAGGGACTAGGATACTAAACGATTATCCTGTGGAGAAAGAAGCTTCACAGACATCAAAGCCAGTTGCGTGTGGGGTGGTCGTCTGCTCCCGTGTGCTCGGTAAGGGGGACTGTCAGGGGGACAGGAGAGGTGGCAGAGACGGGATATTGAAATCTGCCCCTGATGCGTGGTGATACAATTACTGAACGGAAGAATGATTAAAGCGCGGAACACTTCTCACCACCTGGTATCAGGTTGTGAATGTATTTGCTAATTTATTTTATATCTCCCCCGTAAGAACGTAAGCTCCATGAGGGCAGGGACCTTGTCTTGGGTGCTCTTGGACACCCAGCTCCCAGGATAGTGCCTGGCACATAGAAAGTGCTCCCTGAGTGGTTTTAAAGGAAGGAAGGAACCCCTCCTGCCACTTCTGCAAGATTTGCCCAGAGCGCTGTGCCTGGTGTGGTCCAGCATAGGGCGCCTATTAACCATCTGTCAGGCTGTTAGACTCTCAGTGACCATCGTTTGTCTTTCTTCGTAGATGACGGAGGGCCGTCGATGTCAAGTACATCTTCTGGATGACAGGAAGCTGGAACTCTTAGTACAGGTAAGTGGCTCTTGGCCAACGTTCTGAACTTCTTCCGGGCTGATGTGGTTCAGTCTCCGATTCAGCCGATGGGTGGGGGAATATGTAAACGGGTTTTATTTTAGTTTTTAACACAATTTATTGTCACGTTAGCTAACACACAGCATGTACAGTGTGCTCTTGGCTTCGGGACGAGATTCCTGTGGTTCGTCGCTTATATGCGACACCCAGTGCTCATCCTAACGAGTGCCCTCCTCGATGCTCGTCACCCATTTGTTTTTTTAAAAAAAATTTTTTTTAACGTTTATTTATTTTTGAGACAGAGAGAGACAGAGCATGAACGGGGGAGGGTCAGAGAGAGGGAGACACAGAATCCGAAACAGGCTCCAGGCCCCCAGCTGTCAGCACAGAGCCCGACGTGGGGCTTGAACTCACGAACCGCGAGATCATGACCTGAGCCGAAGTCGGACGCTCAACCGACTGAGCCACCCAGGCGCCCCAGATGCCCGTCATCCATTTATAAACGGGTTTTAAATCGGTATCTCAGAGCGTCTGAGAGAGGGATGGCGCACCGTGGTATTTTTGTGTGTGAGTGCTATTTTCGTTCGTTCTATTTCTTTGTACACCACGCCTCAGGCATTCAAGGCCAGATGTATATCTGACCTCCTGTTGCACGTCTCTAGAAAAGGAAATTCCACAACTGCCATTAGCTGTTTGTACTTGAAGGAGTTCGCTGTAATATAACACAAATAAGTCTCGCGGCTGCTAAAACAGATTTGGTCGTCTTCCCGGCTCAGAGAGGGATAGGGAACCATTGGCTGTTTTCAAGTTAAGCTTTTGTAGGTGTGGGGGAAGAGAAGCATTCTCCTGGCTCTGTCTTCCCCCCAAGGGCCAAGTCACCTCCCTCCCGTGGGTCAACATCACATCACCCTGGAACATCTATGTGTCCCTTGACCCGCAGGAAATCAATCACTCCATCTCCAAACTGAGCACACATCAGGGTCCGAGAAGTCAGAGCAGTATTAGAATCAGAGACCCCGGTCTTGTTAAGCTTACTGTTGAAAAAAAAAAAAAATCACTGTTTCACTGAGAACCCTAAAGACTCGTGAAGCTGCCCAACTTGATTTAAAGAACTTACATCTGTTGTTCGACTCCCAACTTTTGTCACTGTATGCAGTCGACATTCTCAGATGTCTGTCAGACTCTCAGGGCAGTGCTCCTCATTACCCAGAACGTTTTGCCGAATAAGCTGTAGTTCGTCAGTACGTTGAAATGGTACCTGCATGCCCTCCATGGAAACTGGTTCTGTTGCAATGGAAGATTCACGTACAAATACCCTTACCTCATGCTCCCCCGTAAGTCCCACTTGGATTTGGAAATGTTCCGGTTGCTAACTTAAAGGAATTAATGCTTTAAAAAAAAATTTTTTTTTATATTTATTTATTTTTGAGAGAAAGAGAGAGACAGACAGAATGTGAACAGGGGAGGGGCAGAGAGAGAGGGAGACACAGAATCTGAAGCAGGCTCCAGGCTCTGAGCTGGCAGCACAGAGCCCCATGCGGGGCTTGAACCTGTGAACTATGAGATCATGACCTGAGCTGAAGTCGGACACTTAACCGACTGAGCCACTCAGGTGCCCCTAATACTGTTTTTTTTTTAATGTTTATTCAATTTTGAGAGACTGAGACAGAGCGCGACTGGGGGAGGGGCAGAGAGAGGGAGACAGAATCCGAAGCAGGCTCCAGGCTCTGAGCTGTCAGCACAGAGCCCGATGCGGGGCTCAAACCCACAAGCTGTGAGATCATGACCTGAGCCGAAGTAGGACACTCAACCAACTGAGCCACTCCGATGCCCCAAGGAATTAATACTTTTAATTAGATTTAAATTATAAAGGCATTACAAACGCAATGTAGGAAACATAGAAAATAGGAAAAAGCTCATAATCACCGCACACTAATTCCCCTATTAGTCTCATTTCAGCAAATTCCTTTCCAGCATTTTTTGTAGTTCTATTTCTTGCAAGGTTGTCATCATAGTGTGTGTAGTTCTGTATATTTTATTTTTCCACCTAACGTCTTTCACTGGCATTTTCCAGGTTGCTATAAGTTTTCATCTTTGTTAATATTAACAGAAATTCCAGAAATGGATATACCATCATTACCTAAACCTTCACTCATTTGGGTACGTTTAAGGTTTTCTGTTTGTTTGTTTTATGGTTTTTCCGCTGTTACCGGCAAATGCCGTCATTAATTTACCCGTGTGTATAGAGCTGTCCCGTGTTTGGGATTATGTCCTAGGCTAGATTCCAAGATTTATGGCCTTATTAAAAGTCAGACTTGTGGTTTGGATGTGGGGGGTGAGGTGAGCCAGCATACAGGAAGTGTAAAGTGAGTTAGATCTCCTCCGTTAGCAAAATCACTAACAAAGTATTTGGAGCTTTCAACTATTAAGAATCAGCAGGAAGAATTTGTAGGGGAGTGGCCTTGTGTTTTTTAGATGCTTTTTTTTTTTTTAAATCAGCGTTTAGAGGTGTGGAAAACAGCCACTGTCTGAAACAGGAAATGAGGCCTCAAGTGGCAGTGAAGTTATGATCTGTTGGCCAGCCTGCCCTGGGAGGATGTAAACCAGGGCACTGGAAGTGAACTTGAGTCACAGAAAAGGTATTTAGTTACTGCTGTGCACAGTTTAGGATGGGCCATCCTGAGCCCTTCACAATCCAGATGGTGAGAAGTTACACTCTGCCCGTCCCCTTGGGAACACAACGTCACATGTTACTTCCTCTGGCTAGAACTCTCCCTCCCACGCCCGCACCCCTGTGCCCTGCTGGTTTCTGTTAAGCCTCCAGTTCACGGCTTAGAAGATACTTTTCCCCCAACCTCTTGGCCCTACCCCCTGCCCCCCTCCAAGTCTTGTTCTTGGCTGTGCCTCCTCCCCTGTGGGTCCCCTCTTCGAGCACTGCCACAATTCAGTGTCACAGCTCGCGGTCATGGCCTGTTTACTCTGTTGCCCAGAGCCGCCCACAGTTTGAGGGCTGAGTCCGTGTCAAGATCGCTGTGTATCCCCAGCACCCAGCAGAAATGCCACCGAACAGATCCTTGTGGAATGAAAGAATGGGCTAATCCTAAAATGCCCTGGTATTATTTCCCCAAAGGACTTTTTGGCATAGAACCAATGGCTTGGCAGAGGATTTAGTTTAGCACACACACAAAAAAACTATACATAAAAAAAAAAAAAAGGAAGTGGGCAAACACCAAGTTAAATATGACTTTTCTTTCTCTTCCACAAAGTTCTCTTGCTCAGGGTTATGTTCTTTTGACAAAATCCTTTCTAAAGGGAATCCCGTATTGTTGAGTTCGTTTGGACCCACGCTAAGTTTTTGGTAGAATAAAACACTTGGATCCCATAATTCTCTTTTTGATACTGCTAACTCCACAGAGTGATGCCCTTGCAGACTCCTTTCTACTTCAGTCACCCAAGTACATTGAGGGCCGAAGGGTTTGGTGTTGTTGGTTTGAAGACCAGTTTCAGAGTGTTTGTGACAAGGCTCAGATGAGGAAATGGCCCTTCTCAGTCTTGTGACCTGGAGTTGCGGGGCTGGGGAGGGGCGAGTGTTGCCGGCAACATGTACCCTCCAGGGTCTGTTAGATGGAGAGGCAGGTGTGGGGGAAATGTTTATCCCCCACGGGGAAGCATGTGCAGGTTTACACAAGAGCGGCTGGTCGAGTAAAATCAGTAGGTAGCGGCAGAGATGGGAGGTCTGGTTTTTCAGCCACTGTTAGAGATGCACGAAGGCTACATCTCACAGAACTTCAACGGCACGAGAGAAGCGTTAAACGACGTGGAACCAACAACGAACAAGACCTGCGTCCGACCAGAAGGATTCTGATAACCGGGCACCCTCACAGATCATTTCCTGCAGCGTTGAGGACCTGGCCCCTGTGACGATAGCATTTCCCTTCTTTGGGTTATAACAAAATGGCCATAATCCCAACATTTAATGCTTCTTCTAAAGCCCTTTTGGGGGGCGCCTGGGTGGCTCAGTCGGTTGAGCGTCCAACTTTGGCTCAGGTCATGATCTCACAGTCTGTGAGTTCGAGCCCCGCATCGGGCTCTGTGCTGATGGCTCAGAGCCTGGAGCCTGCTTCCGATTCTGTGTCTTCCTCTCTCTCTGCCCCTCCCCCGTTCATGCTCTGTCTCTCTCTGTCTCAAAAATAAATAAAACGTTAAAAAAAAAAAAAATAAAGCCCTTTTGGGATTACTGAGCAGAATCTGTGCTGCCAAATCCCTGATTGCCCTGAGTAAATCCCTCAGTACCCGTACAGGCGAAAGGGCAAAGGTCCGGAGTGCACACGCTCGGATTTAATGTTTGAAAGGTGCATCTTGAAATCCATGGCCAGCGGCCCCCACAACATTACCGTGTGACTCCGTAAGTCCTTAAATTCCACTTAAGGACAGCTGGAACGATGATGTGGGCTTTCAAGAGACAAAGCCAAGCCTCCAACCTTGGTCGTCGTTGTGTGACAGGTTTCCAGCCAGATCACCCTCCCGTCCAACCTGGAGACCCTGTCATTTGCTCTGTCAGCCAAAATTGTTTCAACCAGTTAGAAATGTAGTCGGAAAAGCCTGCGTCAGAATGAGGGAGGCCGCCCTCAAATATGTCTCTCTATCAGCCTCTTCCTGATCCTTCTGTAGCCAGATAAGAGGGTGTCACGAGTGTTTTGTATTAAAGTAACATTCTCAAATCCTATCTCCAGGTGGTTATTCCTTTAAAATTACTTTCTTCATTTTTTTATTCTGCCTAGGTAGGGGAGCATTTTGAAAGCAAAGAAAGGGAACTGTGCTTTAGCCTTAGCGAGAATCATTTAAATAAGACCCAGGAGAATTTCCTGACAGTGAGGGTCAATAGATGGGGGACTGGAAGCGGTTAATAAGGAAGATTCCGGATTCTTTCTCTTGCGTTTCTTAAAAATAGAATAGATTTTCACTAGATTGGAATGGCTGAGGTGTGGCCGTGCCTTATTAGGTTCTCCTGAGGCTTAGGACATGACGCGGCTGCCTGTCCTACAGGAAGGCAGGCCGGGACAAGAACAACAGACACGTGCCTCGTACTTGTCTCTGGGCTGTGCCCAGCGCTGTAGATGAGTCGAAGTTATGCTCTGTTGGCTGCAATTCTTCCCTCGGATGGTAGAGCTTTACGAATCGGATTCCTCTCCAGCCCCACGACCCTGCCGCCGTGAACCCCTCTTTGTGTTCTGTTCAGGAAGCTGCCCCGGGATGTCAGGCGACATTCCAGGATTGCCGTGTCTCTCCCTCTGACCCAGTCTCTCGGGAGCCTTGGGCGGCACTTTGCTGACCATCCACTTCTGTTAAAATAGAGGAACAGAGTGTCCTGTGACTCTGAGAAGTGGAGCCCGTTGTTGTTTTTCTTTTTTTTTTTTTTCCAGGAGAATGAAAGATAGTAGCTGGGTTCTGGTTGTACATTACACGGTGTCCCCAGTTCTGAGAAAGCTGGTGGGACAGAAACATCAGGAAGGATCTAAAGCTGTGCTGTGTAGTGAATGCAGTGTTCGAAATGTGGGCGGCCCAAACCGAGATGTGGTGTAAAATACACACCAGATTTGGAAGGCTTCGTGTGGAAACCAAAGGAGAAAAGTGAAAAAATCTTATTAATGGTTTTTATATTGATGATTCCATGTTGAAAATGAACTATTTGGGGGGCGCCTGGGTGGCTCATTCGGTTAAGCATCTGACTTCAGCTCAGGTCACGATCTCACGGTTCACGGGTTTGAGCCCCGGGTCAGGCTCTGTGCTGACAGCTCGGAGCCTGGAGTCTGCTTCCGATTCTGTGTCTCCCTCTCTCTCTGACCCTCCCCCACTTGCTCTTTCTCTCTCTCTCTCAAAAATAAATAAACATTAAAAAAAAATGAACTACTTGGGGGTATCTTAATTAGGTTAGAGAAAATATGTAATTAAAGTTAATCAAACCTTGTTTAATAGGACTCCTAAAAAAATCTTATTTCATACTGGCTTCACATTTGTGGCTGACATGGTATTTCTGTTGGACAGGGTACCGCTAAAGGATAGAGAGAAGATCATTAGAGAGAAGATTGTGGGCACAATCAAATTGTTTAGGGCTGCCCAGATTTCATACTGGATGTCCTCCCCAGGAATGAGCACATTTTACAGTTCCTTTTGGGGTATCACTGGGGCACATCTCATTTAATTTTTATATTGACTGTGTATTGATTTTTTTAATGTTTGTTTTCGAGAGAGAGAGATAGAGTGTCAGTGGGGGAGAGGCAGAGAGAGAGGGAGACATCGGGCTCGAACTCACGAACGGCGAGATCGTGACCTGAGCTGAAGTCAGACGCTTAACCGACCAAGCCACCCAGGGGCCCCTATGCTGACTGTGTGAAGCCAGCACTAACTCAGCTAATAAGGAAACAGAAATTCAGGAAGGTTAATTAATTCACTTGAGGTCATGTAGTCATGCATACAGCTTGAGCACAGCTCTTCTGATGCTACATCCTGTTTTCGTTTCATTGCGCTGTGAGAAGTCTACATAATACAGACCTGGGACACGGTATAGTTCACCTGTAACGTGGCCGCTATGCTGGCCCCCAGCAGCAGCATCAGAAACAACTGGAATTATCGCTTCTCGGCCTTTTGCCTAAGATCAAGTGTAGAAACAACTGGAATTAAAGGCTTCAGCCCCCATCCCAAGTCTAGAACCGAAGATGGGCTTCCCCGGGTCGTTTCATTTCTGTGAGCTAAGTTCCTAGTCTGTCTGGTGGAGATCTGAGCATGTGACACATGTAGTCCAGGATTTCCACATCAGGCATCAGCCTCGGGGTATCAGGTGTGGAAGGGACAAGCAGCAGTGGATTAAACCTTCTCATCATTTTTCTCCTGACAAATCACGCTGGTGATATTCCCGCTTAGAAGTTGAGTAAGTTAATATGGGCCCTGAGTAAAACAGCACAGAGGGTAAAGGAAATATCCCGGCCGATAATAAGCTTAAAAAAAAAACCATACAACATCTGGTACCCCACTAGAGCTGCAAAGAACAGACAAACAGACTTGGGTTCTCTATGTGTGTGCACACCCCCACGTACACACCCTCACACTGCATTCTCAGCCCCGTCTGTGGTTAAGGATGTTCTTCTGTTAAAAAAAAAAAAAAATGCAAGGGACAGTTTTCTACCAAGCAAACCAGGAATTCCCCCAAAGCACGTGTTGCCAAGAGAAGGGAGAAAAAATAGAGAGTTGAATCCATATCTGCTCAGCTGAGAAGGGTGGTCCGATTTGCTTGCTGGCCCGTGCACTGAAGCATGAAGCGGCATGCCATCTGCTCCTGTCTGGGCCGAATTCACCAGGAGGTATAGTCTCAGCCAGGAGTGGGAAGCCATGTGCAGGAGCTGCAAGCCGACTGAGGGCCTCAGTGTTAGAAACCTTCTGTCCGGGACCTCCCAGACCACCAGGCCACCTCAAAAAAAAAAAAAAAACAAGAGCCAGAAGGGTGTCGATCAGCACAGCTTCGGCTGACCTCACACTTCACCACGATTGCCATCCTCATTTATTAGTCTCGTCTTTGCAGAACCGGGTACTCTACCAAATGAGCCAAACAGATGTGTTTCCAGCCCCCGGGGGGTGGCTGGTAATAGGTAACATTTTAAAGGCACATGATGAAGCAAATTGATGTTAAGGTATAGACGAGAGGCAGAGACCGCAGGCTGAGTCTGCATGTAATCAGAAGTTCATTTCATTGCACGGAGGAAGAAATAGCCCGTAAAACATACCCTTGGGGGACACACCCAGCTAAGAGTCTCCCTCTGGGCAATAACTGAGAAACTGGTGAGCTGGGCTCCGGTTGAGAACAAAAGAGACTCTCCCGTCTCCCTGAGGGGCAGTGATGGAGGGAGGAGTGTCAAGATCGGGCAGATTGATGCAATCATCCGGGGACCCCGCCCCCAACACACTGGCGCACGCGGCTCCTGGACCAGACAGCTCAGCCAGGCACTGGGTAAGAAGAGGTCGTCTGGGGCTGTCGGGGTCCAGGCTCTTGTTGCCAGGCAACAACCCCTTTGCTCCCCTCCCCCACTTCCTCCAACACCCCCACCCCCATTCTCCCTTGATGCTAATTTCAAATAGTTTTAAAAAGTGTTCGCGGGAACCGTTTGAAATGGCCGATTTGGGGCCGACTTTGTTCTACACAAAGGACAGTTTCCTGTGGTTCACCCCAAATGGGATGGAGAATAAGGAAAGGGACAGGAAGGCAGTGCTTCTCCATGCCTTCCAGGAATGACCCTCCAGAAAGTTGATTTTATGTTTTTGCTTTGGTGTCACTGCCGAGTTATTTTCTTTGTTTTCCTCGATCCCTTTACAAAATCATTTTCCACGTATTCTCCAAAGTAGCCCAGTTGGAGTGTAGGCAGATAAGGAACCTCAGGAGATAGCTTGTCCACCCTGGGCTCCTAGTTTTGCCTCTCTGCTCCCGAGGGATACGAAGGGTGGGGCTGAGGTTGGGGGGGATTGAAACTTACCACACAACCCAGCTCAGCAAAATGGGAGTGGTTTTGTTTGCAGGGGGTGGGGAAGACACGCATAAAAACACGCATATGTGCACACACCCCTCAGAACAGTGTGGCCAACGAGAAAACCGGCCATCTGGAAGCGATGGCGTCACAGGAATCTGGGAATTAGCAAATCTGGGTGTTTTTTGTTTTTCATCCATAACTCACAGATTGGTGTTTGGCACATTGCTCAGTTCAAATACTTGCTCATTTGGTAAACCTCAGTTGTTCATCTGCTACTGTGCTGTGGAGATCCGAGCGCCTCCCTTTGGGACACGAGGTCAAGTCTAGAGGCAAGACATTATTCAGGCCGTAGGACTTTTTACAAACCCGGGGTTGGGGGTTCCTCTTCCCGAAAGGGGCTACCTCCTGTACTGGGGACAGCCGCCTCCTGGTGCACCTGTACCGGCCGCACCCTGTCCTCCCTCGTTGAGGAGCCCAGATCTGCTCTTTCTGGTGGCTCAAAAAGCCATCCGTTCATTCTGTTTGAATTCCTCTGTTGGCCCCTGCCAGCCTTCTGTAATCGGACGTGTCCTTCCTACAAGGGCAGTATATTAAAGTCGTGGAGAGTGTGGTTCTGCCCCTCGCTGCCCCCTCTCTGGGTGTGCCCGAGGGGGTCATAGTTGCGAGTCTCCGCCCAGCAGAGCGGGCGTCCTGAATTTTACAGTTGTGTGGAATTAGAACTATGGACGTAGACAGAACCAACCACATGACCCCACAGTAGTCCTTAAAACCAGTGGTTCGCAAACATCTCTTACTTGCAGAATCTTCCGTCCAGTCCGTATAGGTGGAGAAGGTCTGGATCCCACCTGCTGTCCATCATCTCTTATAGTTAGACTGACCCAAGGGGTGTCCATAGACCCTTCAGGGCTTGGAAATCACTCTTCTAGGTAGAAAGCAGATGACAGAAAATAGAACTCTTCTTTGGGCTTTATGCAAATGAATGCATTCCTGAACAGTTAAATGTAAATCAAATTTTAATTACATAAACATCTTTCGAATGCTAGGAGAAACTTCATAGCTTAGTGATTAATCATCACATTAGCTCGTTGAGCACTTTCTTTCTATACCAGACTCTGTTCTCAGTGCTTTATGTATGCTGAGTCATCAGCTCGTAGTCCCCTTCACGACTCAAGGGGGTGGGTGACTGTCACCGTTCTCATTTTGCAGATGAAGAAATGTAGGCACAGAGAAGTTAAGTAACTTGTTCAAAGTGGCACAGCTAGTGAACAGTAGAGATCTGACTCAAAGTCAGGCCCTGTGACTCCAAGGAAGAGCCGGTTCAGTGTTTTGGGAGCACAGGCTTTGGAGCCAGACGGCCTGGCTTCACATCCTGACCAAAATTCGAACTCGGCCCAGGCCGTGAGGTTCCTGACTCCACATCTCAGGAGCTCCATAACCTTGGCCAATTGCACAAGCTCTGTGAACTTCGGTTTCTTCATCTGTGACCTGGGAAGGATAATGGCCTTCAGTCTTCCTGCTGTAAGGGGATCTGTAAATTGATCCTGTTGGTATCATAGCGTTGTGGTTGGGAATCAAAGATTAGAACATGGAAAATGCTTAGAAGACTTCCTGGCACCTCATAGGCACTGTGTGAGCCTGGCAACAGGTGCCCAGGCTAGACCACTTAGTCGCTATGGTCACCTGGACAAGCCACGTGCCTCTGCTAGCTCATCGGTAAAATGGGAACATTGACCACCTCAGCCTTTTGGGGAAATGCTGCAGAATTGCCTGTGTTGTTATTCCTAATACTTTGGTGTTCATTACGACGCTGTGCAGGGCTCTGCGGTGTATTTGTAGAGTTCAGTGCAAGTTTATGTGACCGCGATGGGTTGACTGTCTATCAGATGTCTTAGCTGCTCCATCTTCCAGGCTCCCCTGCACATCATCCCCTGATGTTTTTCATAAACACTGGTTAGCAGTGTTGATCCTTCCAATGTCACACGTAACTCACGACAAGGTCAGATGAGGGCAGGCAGGATGTATATGGACGTGCATTCATGCAGAGTACAGATAACCATCTAGCTCCGTGAATGCGGTTTGGACCTCCGATTATGTCAAAGCATGCTCATCACTTAGCGTTCTTGGACAGAAGATAGAAAAAAATGTTTTTGATGGTTGCAGCCCAGTATCGTAGAAGTGACCCTATCCTTAGAGCTTTACGTTAAAATGACACTGAAGCACAATTATATACGGATGGATCATATTGGCCGTGATATGTGGGAAGGTAAAACCAGAGGGCAAATTCTTTCCTTTGTAAACAAGTTAGTGATTGGTTTCCCAGCACATTACAAACTCAGCTACTCACAAGTTCACATATTAATTCTTGCTTCCCCGTTAGGGGTTGTATCCTTTACAGAGATTGTGGCCTGCTAGCCAGATTTTGGAGTGCACAGTGAGACAGATGCTTTGGGGCATTTAGATGTATTCGGGGCGACTCTGTGAGGCTCAGAAGAACACGTCCCCTCCCCACTGCTGGATCCGAGCAATCTTTGATGATACTTGGGCGAACCTTATGGCTCCGGAAATGCCTGACTGTCAGTTCAAAATGGGTCAGCATTTTCTTCTATAAGGGAAGAAGATTTCAAAATCCCAGGCAGAGTCCTTTGAGGGAGGCAATAGATCAGGACAATGATTCTTTCAATTTTAAATTGTTGATAGAGCCTAAGATATATTACAACATTAAAGTGAGCCATGTGTCGGTATTATAAAAATCTTTTGTTAGCCTTCCTTTACTGTAGCCTTCCTTCCTTACAATAGCGTTCGTGATTTATAAAATGACAGAAAATATCATTGCACTTACACAAAGTTATGTTAGAACTGCCCTGATCCTGCAGATTACCTCGATTTTCCATATCATTTCACCACATGTCTGCAAGAGCCAGAGAGATATGGGGAAACCACTGCCTTCTCACCTGCCTTTTTTTTTTAACGTTTATTTATTTTGAGAGAGAGAGGGGGAGAGAGAGAGAAGAGGCACAAGCGGGGGAGAGGAAGGGAGAGAGGGTGAGAGAATCCCAAGCAAGCTCCACACTGTCAGCACAGAGTCCAATGCAGGGTCTGGACTCACACTCACAAACCCTGAGATCACGACCTGAGCCAAAACCAAGAATCTGATGCTCAACCCAATGAGCCACCCAGGTGCCCCATCACCCCCCCTTTTGATGATTAATAAAACGGTTTCTGTACTAGTGAACACTGTCATATCAGAATGCCTTCAGCATTTGGTTGGCTCTGTCAGATACATATGCACCTACACACTTGTGTGTGCACACACACTCACAGTGTGTAAATATTAGGGAATAGCACTGCCACGTAACCCTAGGTCAGCAGCAGTGTCGTCTCCAAGTGTCCCTAAGCATGAAGAGGGGTGCCTGGATGGCTCAGTCAATTAAGGGTTCGACTTCGGCTCAGGTCATGATCTCGCAGTCTGTGGGTTCGAGCCCCGCGTTGGGCTCTGTGCTGACAGCTCAGAGCCTGGAGCCTGCTTCCAATTCTGTGTCTCCCTCTCTCTCTGCCCCTCCCCTGCTCATGCTCTGGCTCTCAAAAATAAATAAACATTAAAAAAAAAAAGCATGAAGAAAAATCCTAATCATCCCATTCATCTTCACTTTGGGTGAGTGCAGTAAAGTTACATGCAGTCACTTCTGGGGAAAATCTGCAGGCTCCTTGATTTGCGTCCCGCCCAGCCATGGTTACACGGGTCACAGACTGGCTGCCGCATCTTTAGACAACAGTGTTGGAAAGCAGGAAAGGGTGTTGCTCTTCTCATTAACTCTTTTTCTCATGGGGGAAGAACCTTCCCAGATGGCCTTCCCTGTCCCTCACTTCTGTGTTTCACCCCAGACCACAGTTGGTTCATTCTGCTGCCTGGACCAGTCACTGATGGCAGGGGTAGGATTCATGTGATTGGCTTAATTAACTCAGTGACTCTCCCAGTGTGGTCCCAGATTGGCAGCATCAGCATCCATCAAGAACATGTTAGAAAGACAACTTCTCAGGCTCCACGGCGAACAGAGCCAGAATCTGATCCACTGTGGTCAGCCCCTGGAGCTTTCCCAGCACACTGTATTTTGAGGCAGTATTTTTTTCTTTTTTAGCTTTTTTTTTTTAACATTTATTCATTTTGCAGAGACAGAGACAGAGCACAAGGTGGGGAGGGGCACAGGCAGAAAGGGAGACACAGGATCTGAACCCAAGTTCCAGGCTCTGAGCCATCAGCACAGAGCCTGACACGGGGCTCGAACTCACGAACCGCGGGATCGTGACCTGAGCCGAAGTCAGATGCTCAACCAACTGAGCCACTCAGGTGCCCCTGAGGCAGTAATATTGAGACTCATTTTTCTGGAGCTTTCCTCTGTGGCTCACAGCTAGGGCCCCTGTGATGCAGTAGTTCCCTGACTTTGGCATTTAAGGGATCAGAAACTTTAAAGATAAAGGAAAAGTAGGGCTGGAAGGTTGTTTTTTTTTGCCAAATAAGGGTATTAAAAAATATCACACACTGCTTTTACCTTCACTGGTATAGATTAAAACACACACACACACACACACACACACACACACACACACCAAAAAGAATGGGAGGGGCACCTGGGTGGCTCAGTCGGTTAGGCGTCCGACTTCGGCTCAGGTCATGATCTCATGGTCCGTGAGTTCGAGCCCCGCATCGGGCTCTGTGCTGACAGCTCAGAGCCTGAAACCTGTTTCAGATTCTGTGTCTCCCTCTCTGTGACCTTCCCCGTTCATGCTCTATCTCTCTCTGTCTCAAAAATAAACGTTTTAAAAAAAAAAAAAAAAGAATGGGAAAGCAGAATTTAAAAAAACAGTCTTTTAGATAGGATACATTTAAATTTATGAAAAGTTTACATGTATGAATCTTATGTTTTATGTTGTGCCACTGACTTATGGACAGGATGTGCAGGGGCTTAGGAGGCAGCGATGTGATAAAGCTCATACTTTGGATAAAATCAGATCCAGGTTGAAATCCTGGCTCTCTTTTCTCATATGGATGGTATGTGGCTTGGAAAATATTTACCTGTATCAATTTCAGCTTTCTCATTGCTAAAATGGGAATTATAATAACTACCTAGCAGGACTGTAATGAGAAATGCGGATAATAGCAAGTACCCTCGTCATGGGTGCTCCATAAGTGGTGGCTGCTTTCGTCGGAAAGTTGACCAACGTTGAACAGAGGAACAAATGAATGAATAGCTATCAAATTAAAACTTCTCCTTTCTTCCATTTACGGCCTCTGTCCTCACTTACTTGTGACCGAAGGAACAACCAAATTATTTTTCAGTGAATCCAATGGTATTCAACTAGCTGATACTCAGAAAAAGAGAAGGAGGAACATAGGAATGAGGCATAGGCTCACTGAGGATTCTTCTTGGGGTAGTTATTTGAATTCCTGAAATTCAGCCGACCTTTGGGTTCGTTGCCCATTGGCCTCCAAACACCCCTGTCTACATATGTTCAACTGCACAATGATAGCCCAAGCCTTTGGTTGTGAAATCGCAAGGCGACACAGCACCACATGCCAAGGGAATGGATATGAGTGGATGGGGTGCAGCTTTAGCACAGACCGCACATTCCCAACGAGATGCCCTCTCTCCAGGGGCCAGCTGCAAGTTCAAGGATCCCCACTTCTGACCAGCTGGCCGCAAGTTTGGGAGTTCTCGTGACCCCCCCCCCAGTTTGATAATTCACTAGACTGACTCACAAAACTCAGGAAAGCATGATCGTCATGGTTATGCAGTTTTGGCATAAAGAGTACAAACCCAGACCCACCACTGAAGAGACACGAAGGGTGAGTGAGGTCTGGAAGGGTCCCAAATGCACAGCATCCGTGCTCTCTCCCCATGGATGCACCACCCTCCTGGCACATCGATGTGCTTACCAACCAGGAAGCTCCACCAAGCCTCAATATACAGAGTTTTAAATTAGGGTTTCATTACTAGACATTTTTTTTTTTTTTACTGAAATATACTTGGCATACAACACTGTGTAAGTCTAAGGTATACAAGGTATTGATTTGATAGACTTACATAATTGCAGTACGATGACCACTGTAGTGTTACCTAACACCTCTGTCACATCACAGACTTACCATGTCCTTTTTGGGTGTCTGATGAGAATATTTAGGGTCCCCGCACTTAGCGGTAGATTTTTGAAGTATATAATACAATATTATTTACTCTAGTCATCATGCTGTATATTAGATGCCCGGAACTTACTCATCTTCTGGTTGTAAGTTGTTATCTTTTAACAACGTCTTCCCCAGGACCCCTACTCTGCAGCTTCTGTTAACCACTGTTTTGTTTGTTTCTATGAATTTGGCTTTTTTTAGACTCTCCATGAAAGTGAGAACATACAATATTTGTCTTTGTCTGGCTTTTCTTACTTAGCATAATGCCCTCAAGATCTACCCACACTATTGCAAATGGCCGGATTTCCTACTTATTCACAACTGAGTCCTATTTTATTGCATATATAAACATCTTCTTTATCCGTTCATCCATTGACCAACACTTAGGTTGTTTCCATGTCTTAGTTATTGTGAATACTGCTGTCATAAACATGGTAGTGCAGATACTTCTTTAATACCCTGTTTTCATTTCCTTTGGATATGTACTCAGGAATGGGATTGCTGGATCAGACAGGAGTTCAATTTTTAATTTTTGGAGGCACCTCCATGCTGTTTTCCACAGTGGCTTTACGGTCCCACCAACAGTTACATAAACATAGTTGGCTGAATCATTGGCCATGTGATTGAACCCAGTGTCTAGGGGGTGACTAGCCCCAGTCTGAGTCATCTCACTAGCATAGTCAGGTGTGATCCAGGGGCTTGTGAGTATCAAAGACACTCCCATTACTCGGGGAAATTCCAAGGATATAGAGTCTACCTCCCAGGAATCAGGAATAAAATAGTTAACACAGCTGGCATCCACAATCTGAAGGCTTGTTCTGAGACCGTCGAAACAAGACAGAGTTAAGGTATGAAGTCTCTACTGCCCCCACCCATGAACTTTGGCATCAGAACACTTTTTCACTGTGTAACTCTGTTAGTTGCTGAGGCTGCCATAATGAAATACCCATAGGTTGGGTGCCTTAAATGATAGGAATTTATTTTTTCCCAGCTCTGGAGGCAGGATTGGTTTTTCCTAAGATCTCTCTCCTTGGCTTGCAGATGGCCATCTTTGTTTTTCCTCACATGGCGTTTTCTCTGTGTGAGTGCCTCCTTGCTGTCTCTTCCTCTTCTTTTTTTAATGTTTATTTATTTTTGAGAGAGAAAGACAGTCAGACAGTCTGTGAGCAGGGGCGGGACAGAGAGAGAGAGAGAGAGAGAGAGAGAGAGAGAGAGGGAGACACAGAATGTGAAGCAGGCTCCAGGCTCTGAGCTGTCAGGGCAGAGCCTGACGCAGGGCTGAAACCCATGAACCGTGAGATCATGACCTGAGCCGAAGTCGGACTCTGAACCCACTGAGCCACCCAGGCGTCCCATGTTACTTCCTCTTCTTATAAGGACCCCATTCCTGCTGGATTAGGGCCCCACCCTTACGATTTCATTTAAATGTAATTCACCTCTTTAAAGACAATCAACGTTGAGGATGAGGGCTTCAACATAGAAATCTGGGAGACAGAATTCAGTTCAAAACGGTGATTTTGACCTCTTTAAGCCTTGGAATCCAAATTTTTTTTTTTAGGGAAATAAGTGAAAAGAAAATAAAAGGTGA
Source organism: Panthera tigris (assembly GCF_018350195.1). Lineage (NCBI taxonomy): Eukaryota > Metazoa > Chordata > Mammalia > Carnivora > Felidae > Panthera > Panthera tigris. The sequence goes on along the minus strand of NC_056666.1, from coordinate 12,689,326 downwards.
TGATTCTTTCTTCGAAGGGCAGTTGTGAGGCATGAACGCCGTGGAGTGTGGACAGCTGCCCACCACAGCCGTCCTGAGGGGCTACAGCAGGCCTGATGTCATCGTTCCTACAGGGACACCCTGGTGTGGTGCCTGGGACGAAACCCTGGTTTGTCCCCTGCGAAGGGAATGTTTCATGAGGCTGGTTCTCTCTTGCTGGTTCTTGTTCTCAGGCTGGGCGTTTCCCAGAGGGAGTCGGAGCTGGCTCAGCCCATGCCAGCTGGGACCTGACCCATTGCTCTGGTGACTGTGTCTGCTACTTCCTGATCTCAGTCACCGTAAAACATGTGCGATTGCTCCTGCACCTCCCTTCCGGTCCTTCCCCTTGCGGGCCGGGGCACCGTATGCCGGGAGCCGTGATGGCCTGGGTTTGATGAGCGTTGAGCCAGCTGCTTTGACACTGCCATCTGGGAAAGCACACGTACCTTAATCTTGACCCCCGTGTTCTATTCGCTTAAAGGACAAAGAAAAGAGAAGACTGCTAACCGTGCCCAAAGCCAGATTATCTGGGACCTCACTGCAAACCTTAGAGCTTTTCGCCTACATCTACAGACTTCCTCAGATTCATCTCAGTGGGCATTTTAGGACAGGAAGCCTGGTGGCTGAGATTACCACGGAGGAGGGTCATTTAAAAGGTATTTCCTCAGAACTATAATTTCCTTAGTCTCCTGTCCAGATGGATAACTACATAACGTGGTGACCTCTCCTCAAAATGCCTTTAGGACTGTTTTCTTGCAGTCGGGCCCTAAAGTTACCTACGTTAATCGTTGTGTTTATGTGTTACGTCGGTAGATGGCTTCATTCGGTGTCATGGGCAGGGTCAGTATTTTGGATGGTATAGTAAGGAAAATAGACACTGTCTCCATCCCCCGGGAGACGTGAAGACTATAACGTAGAGAATATCATCCCAGTACCATCAGATATGCAGAAAACAATTCAGAGAGGAAACAGCACGACAAACCAGGAAGCGAAGCAGGAAGAGAGGGGTTTAGGAGAGCAGACCACAATGGTACCCTGCAATTCAGAGAGGTTTCCCCTGATGGTTTCAAGAGTGGGGTGAGCAGACAGGTCCTGCCCTGTCTTTCACAGAAAGGATGAGTTCCGGCGGCCTGCAGCCTGCTTTCCTCGTCCACCCCTCTTTAAAGGTGCTCCCTCGGTGGGTTATTGTGGAGGCTGGAGACAAATTCGTGACCGCTCCGGTGTTGTCATACCATGAGGCAGAGTGGAGAGTGAGGAAGCGGACGGAAGACGCCCGGCGGCTCTGTGACCAGAGTCCCATCGAGTGCCGCGGACACCTAGCGGAAGAGGGTAGGGTGCGGATTTGAAGGGAAGACGGCAGGAAGTCACGGTCGCGCCACACTCATCGCGTCTTACTGGCAAACGCAGGGTTACAGTGTCGGAGCGGGAGCACCAGGTAGGTGAACGTGTATGTTATGCCATCGTCGGGGGTGACGCTGAAGAACATTGCCCAAGAAGATAAAAAATCAGAAGCTGCCTGTTTTGACCTACTGTTGGACAAAGCCCTGTGGCTGAAAACGTGACCCTCTGATCCTTTGTAACTGTCCACATTCCCCACTGCTGGCATTCTGATCTGTGGAAATCTCTGAACAGTGTCATTACACAAGGTCAAGAATCTTGGCTGGGATTCTTGGATTCTTGGTGTGCGACATGGGGAAGCAGTGATTCAGAGCCCAGTCGGGACTCCAGAATCCGAGTGTCAGGGCCCTTGGTCCCTGCTGGGCTCAGCCCAGTGTGCTTCCAGAGAAGTTTCTTTCTAGCTCAGTGGCCATATTAAGGGAGAGAGAAAGGAGGCAGGTTGGTTGGTCTAAACTTGTATTTCTGACTTTGGATGGCCCTTTCAAAAGCCCACCCTCATGAGGAAACCATTCCCTGAACTGGCATTCCCAAAGATGGGCTCCATGGAACACGAGGCCCAGAAGTTCTCTGTGAGGAGAGGGTTCTGTGTCTGTAAGTATGAGACATGCCTTACAGTGCCTTCCCGTCTGAGATATGGGCACATTTGCCTGTGGAGGCTGGTGGTTAGCTGGTCTTCCCAGGACTTTGTGTCTAACATGCTGGGAAATGCTACATCTGTCCTGTCTCAGCGTCAGCAGGTGCTGATGTGATGCTCTGAACAAGACCCTTGGGGGGGCGCCTGGGTGGCTCAGTCGGTTGAGCGTCCGACTTCGGCTCAGGTCATGATCTCACGGTCTGTGAGTTCGAGCCCCGCATCGGGCTCTGTGCTGATGGCTCAGAGCCTGGAGCCTGCTTCCGATTCTGTGTCTCCCTCTCTCTCTGCCCCTTCCCTGCTCATGCTCTGTCTCTCTCTGTCTCAAAAATAAATAAAAAAACATTAAGAAAAAAAAAATTTGAACAAGACCCTTGGCCTTTCCCTGCCTCAGTTTTCCCCACAAAAAAAAAAAAAAAAAAAAAAAATGTTGACTTCTCTACTACCTTTTTTCCCTTCCCCAGAAGCTATCAAGATCAAGGAAATGACAAAAAGCTGTCTTGAACCCTTTAGGAAGACAGGGCCACGAAAATGTCAGGTGAATGTCATAAGCGTTTCCCTCCAAGAAATATGAAATATAAGGCCTTATATATAAGAAATACAAGACCCGTTCCTTAAAGAAAAATTCTTAATTTTCCACTGAGCTGTGTAGTGCCAGCCCGTCGTTGAATCAATAAATAAAAATAATAACAATACATAAAGTATGTAACTGTATATAACATTGTGCGTATTTATATGCCAGGCACACTACTAGATACACTTGCGTGTTTTTAATGATTCTTTATGACAACTCTGGGAACAACTGTTCTTTTTTTTTTCTTTCTTTAAGTTTTTACTTGTTTATTTGAGAGAGAGAGAACGAGCAGGGGAGGGGCAGAGAGAGTGAGAGGGGGGGAACAGAGGATCCAAAGCGGGCTCCACCCTGACAGCAGAGAGCCCGATGTGGGGCTCAGACTCACGAACCGTGAGATCATGACCGGAGCCAAGGTCGGACGCTCAACCGACCGCGCCACCCAGGCGCCCCGGGGACAGCTGTTCTGATCTCTGTTCCAGTGTTGGGGAAACTGAGTCACAAAGAGTTAAGCAAATTGCTGAAAGTCACACAGCTTCAGGAAGGGAGGAACGGCTTGTCTGGCACCAGAGCCCTGCTCTCACTCATTATATTTGCTGCCGTGCCGAGCGAGTGCCTTTGGACAAGAGAGAGACCGTGTGTTTCTTTTGAGTGCGTTCCGATGACCTCCACCTCAGGCCTCCTTGCAGCCTGACTCTTTGGTCTGAGACAGACCATGCTGTGACTGTCGGTGCTCTGTGCACATGGCCATCACAGAAAAAGATCTGATTGCCTGTGGGTCCCTTTGCCAAAGCGGGACTAAGGAAAAAAGCTGAGCAGACAAGAATTTGAGAGGTAAGAGTGAGGTCTGTGTAGTCGAGAGGAGAAATGTTAACCCTGTCGGTTTAAAAAGCCATTTGGCTCTCCCTGGAGCTCATTTAAACCCCCCTCCTCCCCTTAATAGCCTTCCTGCAAGTATGTCGTGCGTTAACTTGGGCCCGTCTCTAGTCCCCGTTCACCTCCTGTGGCCCCGTTCCTTTCTCTGGTGATGTTCTTTGTAACCCTGAAGACTGTTCTCCGGACCAGAAATTTCAGGCCCATCAATTCAGTCTTCTGTATGCCCTGGGGGATGAAGTCCGTCTTTTCAGAAGTTTTCTTTTCCATGTCGAGCTTTCAAATTCTGGTACCCTCTGACTCCTCAAAACTGAATGCTTGGAGGAGCTGAAAGGAGCCTCGGGGGCAAGGGGTTTGATGGCTCCCCATTTTTCTTGCTGGAGACGAGGACGGCAGATTGAGCTCACGTCTGCAGGCAGAGTTATATTTTAAGGAAGACTAAACTAATTTGCGTCCGGAGACTGGTTTCTTCAGACAGTTGGCTCTGTGACCTCAACGCTTGGTGTTTTTCAGTCCAGCTTCCACATCCTCAGTGAGGAGAACTTCCTCCTGATGTGCGTCCACTTTGGGTTTGACGTGTAAGCACCCAGGGCCCGTGTTTGGGTCCGAGCATCTGGCCGAAAAATCCCCAGAACCGGGGGCCTGGAGGTCGGGGCTGGGGGAGGGACTGTTCACCGTGGTTAACTTTTGCCATGAATCGTGTATCATCTTTCTGTTTAAAAGTGAGGTCTGTAAGTATCTTTAACGGCTTTATTGAGGCATAAGGGAACATGTATCAAAATGCACATACTTAAAGTGCATAATCTGATTATTTTGACATACGTATACATTCTTGGAACCACAGCCAACAGTATGTCTCCCTTGGGCCCACCCAACACCCACAGGCACTCAGTAGCCCTTCTTTTTTTTTTTTTAATTTTTTTTCATGTTCATTTATTTTTGAGAGAGAGAGAGAGAATGGGAGCAGGAGAGGGGCAGAGAGAGAGGGAGACACAGAATTCGAGGCAGGCTCCAGGCTCTGAGCTGACAGTCCAGAGCCCGACGTGGGGCTCGAACTCACCGTGAGATCATGACCCAAGCCGAAGCCGGCTGCTTAACCGCTGAGCCCCCCCGGGTGGCCCAGTAGCCCTTCCTGATGTAGCTGTTGGCCCCCAGCCCCCACAGTGCAGTCCCTGGATGGCTGGGCCAGCAGTCTGTCACAGGCTGCTCGTGAGCTCTTTGGAAACCACGTTAGGAATTTTTAGGGGCTCTGTGAAGGAAAGGGAAGCCTTTTTTTTTTTTTTTTGTTCACACCTTTCCCCCAGACTGTGAGCCAGGCTGTTCTGGGTCATGAATGCGACACGGGGCACTGGCGTGGTCTTGAGAAGTGTGTGGGGACTCGGAGGTGAGGAGTGAACCATTGCTCACTTGGAATCTGGGTTCTAGAACACACTCAGCACAGGGGAGGGTTTCACTTCTTCCTTGGCGCTGAGCCAGGAAGACGGGCAGGAAGAGTCCTAGGATTGGGGCATTTCAGCAGGAACCAAACCTAAAATAAAGGCTGAAGGAGAGCACAGACAGTGAGGGGCGGGGTGGGGGGTAGGGGGGTGTTGGGGGGTGGACATGAGAGCAAATGTCAGTGTAAGAATCTGAGCTGCTGTTTACTGGATCCCTCCACCTGTCCCCACTCGTGCCGTCCAGGTGTACAGACAAGAAAAAAAATAAAAATTACCAAGGTTCTGTTAGTTGGGGTTTTTTTTGAGGAGGGGGGAGGGGCAGAGCGAGAGGGAGAGAATCCCAAGCAGGCCCCACATTCAGCACAGAGCCGAACGCAGGGCTCAATCCCAGAAGCCTGAGATGATGACCTGAGCAGAAATCAAGTGTTGGACGCGTGACCGACTGAGCCACCCAGGCGCCCCATCAAGGTTCTGTTACTTTTAAAATGTTGAGTTATGAAACTTTTATTCCAGACAGACCCACCTTATTCGTGCCTCTGACACACAAGGCCGTTGTCTGAAATCCAATCCTAAAAGGTTATGCCCCGCGTTGGAGAGCTTGAACATCCTTCTTCATGAATTGAGTGCGATGCACGAAAAGTCCTTAGAGCTTTGTTCACGTTCTGTGGTTTTGTTGACAGACGTCAGCCAAGTCATGTATATAACCTTAGCCTCGTGCCACGTACCCTTTCTGTTACGGGCCCTGGCATCTCACTCTGTGCGGATTCTCTAAATTTGCTCCTGTGGCTTGCCGTTCGATTGTCAGGGTTGTGATCTATTCACAGAGAAACGGGTAAAAGTAAACTGAGAGTCAGATCTTCTGCCCAGGTCTGTGTAATTAAAATTGAAAGACAGGGGCGCCTGGGTGGCTCAGTCTGTCAAGTGTCCAACTCTTGGTTTTGACTCAGGTCATGACCTCGTGGTTCATGAGTTCAAGACCCACATCAGGCTCTGTGCTGACAGCTCAGAGCCTGGAGCCTGCTTCAGATTTTGTGGCTCCCTCTCTCACTCCGCGTCCCGTGCTCATGCTCTGTCTCTCTCTGTCTCAAAAATAAACATTAAAAAAAAAATTAAAATTGAAAGACAAACAGGGCCCGTGGGTGGCTCAGTTGGTTGAGTGCCCGACTTCGGCTCAGGTCATGATCTCGTAGTTCATGAGTTCAAGCCCCACATCGAGCTCTCAGCTGTCAGCGCAGAGCCCGCTTCAGATCCTCCGTCCCCCTCTCTCTCTGCCCCTCCCCCACTTGCACTCTCTCAAAAATAAATTTTAAAAAACATTGAAAGAGTCTGGTATGCACAAAGAACTAGCAAGGTATGCTTCTTCGAGTGACACCAGTTCAGGCCAGGAGGAAATGGGATTTTCGTTTTCAGATTCAGTTTCAACAGCATAAGATAAGGGAATCCGTTGTTCTTAACGTATCACGAGCTACAAAGAAAGTCAGACCCTGAAGGTCAGATTCTTGGTGGGAATTAGTGTGTTTTCTGCACAACTGGACTTTCATGTTTATTGAGAATCTTTCTTTCTTACGTTTTTACTACGTTGTGGCTGTGAAATGTTGGCGTGAAGGATGAGGCAGTAGAAAAGGAATAACTGATAGAATTCTGAATTAACGGTATGGAAAACGACCTCCGGGTGTGCCTGCTTCACCCCCCCTTCTTTAGGCCTTACCACCACCACCCCCCCCCCAGTTTTAAAACAACGCAGGTTTAATTTTCCTTCCAATATACTTGACCGCTTGTCTAACACGTACAGAGTTTCGTTGTCACTGAATGAAAAGAGTTCTGGAGATCGGGTGCATGACATTGTGAATGTACCCGACACTTAAAAACGGGTGAGATTGTAGATTTTGTGGTGTGTGTTACCGCAGTAAAAACGGAAAGAGTTCACGGGCTTCTTGGAAAGCATTTGGGTAGTCCCAGCCTTCCCGGTGAGGGAATTCTTAGGGCGTGTGTTAATTCTCTCCGCAGAATTTCGTATCACCGCCTCTTCAGGGGAAAGAAGAAAGAAAGAGGAGCTTAATACCACCTGTGAAACACGCTTTCCTAAGCACTAATAATAGGCTTAAAGAGCGACCCCGAGTCACATTCTCTGGCCCTCTTGATACTCAAAAACAGAGCAGGAGGTGGTGGTTCCCCAGAGGCTCTGAGGCCCTATGGTTGGTGTTCGGACCATCTTTCCTCCAGACCTGCCCCCTTAGAGTGGCCAGATCAGCCGACTGCCCTGAGGGTGCTCCCTGGAGAAAGACCGGAGATCCACAGGAGAGCTCTGCCTCTCCTGTGGTTGAACCAACTCCCAGGAAAGCAGAGTGGCCAGGAGGAGCTTCTAGAACAGGGGAGGTCAGGAAAGTTGGGGTCAGAAGCTTCTCCCTTCTCTGCTTCCTCTGTTCATGCTTCCTCTCCCTCCAGAAAGCACAACGGATTCTTCGTGGGTTCTGCTTAGGGTAGTGCCCTCTGGCTTTCTGGAATGTTCTACCAGCCGGAACCTCAGACCTTGGCCATGGCATACCACCCGGCCTACTGGTCGCCGAGATAGATTGCTAGGGCATTTAGGGTACCCCCCAGGGCATTAAATTACAGCTTCTCATTGGAATGGAAGTAGAGATGTCTTAAACATTCCCCACCGACAGGAAGCGGTATCATACTGTGCTTGAGACGGCTCAGCAGTCTTTCTGCCGGGTTTGAACTTGGACTCTGCCCTTTGCTGGCTCTGTGATCTGGGGTGATCCGTCTAGCTGTGGTGCCTCAGTCTCTGGGACAGTTCTGTTTTTCTTCAGTTCCTCATAATTGTAGTGATCACATCTGATCGTGTCGTGCCCCTAAACCTGTAGAATCAAATCCCAACCTGTGATAGGGCTCAGGGGTCCATTTTCTTCCCTTGTAGGCCCCTCCTGTGTGGGCCCTACACACCTACAGTACGTTATCGTTCACCCAACCAGCCTTTGTGGAATTATGTCAGGCCTGCTTCTGCGATAGCCCTAACACATTGTGTTACGCGTAGTGGGTGGTTCTTTGGGTTTTGCTTAATTACTTCTTCCCCACAAACAGCACCAGAAGTGCAGAGCTCTGGCCTCATGGTTAGATGTGTGAGATCTAGACTTTGCCTGCCTGGGTTTGCAGCCCCAGGTACCACATGATGGCCATGTGACCTTTGCTATAGGAATAACAGTAACCATAGCGCTTGTCTCTTGGGGTTGTTGAGATTAACTGCAATAATGTGTTTATCACCGAGCACTTCTGATGACCGTATTAGATGCCAGATGCCCTTCTAAGGCTTTACCCGTTATCAGGCTCTTGACCGTCATGACAGGAGGATGAATAGTGCTGTTATTTATCAGTGAGGTTCATTGAACTTGCCCGAAGCCCCAAAGCTCCGGAATCGGGGCTCTCAATCACGCGGCCTGTGGCGGGGGCCCCACAAGTGTTGGGAGCTGGGTTCTGTTTGCCTGTGAGCTCCTGTCGCAAACTGCCCAGCACACAGCAGGTGCTCCATGGACACTACCGCCACATCAGGGGAGCATATATGTGAAGGCAGCCTATAACCTGAAAGGTGTCAGAATTCGGATAACACCACAGATCAGCTCCCGCCCCCGACTCAGTGTTTCTGCCCTGAGAATCACAATCCCAGTTGCACATAAGAATCAGCTGGTTCCTGGGCTCCTCCTAGACCCAGTCAGCCTGCCTCTCGGGTGGGGCTCAGGTGGCTCTGGCTTTTCAGGCTTCCCCGGAGGGCCTCATGTGCAGCCGGGGCTGGAAATGTCTAATTTAGAACAACATCCCAGGTGACATTTCTGCCCACACCTCCTGCTTCCCGTTCTGGAGCCTCCAACTGTGAACAAAGCACCAGGTTCTGTTTGGGGGACAGATTTGTGGGGAGTACGATGGAAAGCCCTTGAGGGCATTTTAATCAAGTAGTTTGAAAGGCCTGCCTGGGATGTATCCTCAAAGGGAGCCGTCGAAAGTGTGCAGGGAGGGAGTGCAGGCAGCCGAGTGGGAGAACTGGTTCCCCTCACCTGCACTAGATGTAAATCAGGGCAAGGCTTTGTTTTTGCTTTTGCTCTGTTTTATTTTTCCTTCCACTCTCCGAGGAAGTGAAAGTCTTGAAGATTATGAACCAAGAGGAGACTTCTCTCGGGCTCAGCCAGGAAGGTCCTGATAGCGGGCTTGGTGAATTCTGTGCATCCATGCAGACGCGGGGACCCTCCCGTGTACCTCAGCCCCGGTGAACACCCGTGTGTTTCCTGGGCATGACAGCTCCTACCCAAAGGAGGCTAACCTGAAATGAGATGTTGACAGAAGTTGGGGTGTGGCAGGAGAACTGCAGAGAGAAGTTAGCAGGCATTCTGTCATAACCACGTGTCGAGGACTGACTGACCTTTGGCACATACTGTCTTCTTCCAACTTTACAACATTCATAAGACCAGTGGTGTTAAACCCATTCTACAGAAAGGAAGCTAAAAGCTCTGAGAAATTAAGCCACTTGGCCGCGATCCCTCAACAGTTCACAAGCCACGATTCCAATCCAGGTGTCTGACCCCAGTCCCCTCCTGTGTATTAACCTGGGTGATCCTGGGTCCGTAAGGCGCCGGTCGATGCCCAGGACTCCAGCTGGCAGCTCGTGGGGCCAGTGTCGTCCAGGGGAGCTCTACTGAGGGGCAGAGAAATCATGTCTGTCTAAAAACCCGGCAGAGACTGAACACGAGGGTCTCACCTTTCTCCTGCGTTTGTGTCCAGCTGAGACATGTCATGTGGAAGGATGTAGGTCTGGATTAATTTTTAAAAATGAAAAGTCATGATACCGAGGTCAAGTGTGCATGCACATGTGCGCATACGCACACACTCATACTCCGTACGACCCTGAACATGAACTCACGGGGTGAGACGCTCCTTCTGGCCTCTTATAAGGCGTTAGATGGAACAGCTGGGGTTGTGTTCATGCAGAGCCTCATGCTGGTCCTGCGGGGACAGGAATAGGTGAAATGCAGAAGTGGGAAGCCACCTGCGTATCCCAAACCCTCTGCTCTTCGAACCACGGAATTACGTGGCCAGCAGAGTCGGGACAAGCTCCTGAAACCCTGCTCTCAACCCAGGACTCATTCTACTACAGCATGACTTTAGAGAGGCTCTGGGAGGAAGATACGTTATATTTGCATTATCTTTTTTTCCACCTCCTACTGCTGCCAAGTCGAATCCTTGATTTCTTCGGTGGAGACTTTCAGGGAGGCTTTGAAAGGCAGCAGCACAGACAACAAAACCTCCTTTGTGCTGGTGACCTGGGCCGTCGTCTGACCCTTCCCTCCTACAAGTGAAGGAAAGGGGGTCCAGGAGTGACAGCTCCCTGCCCAGAGGGCACCCTGCCTAGCAACCAGTGACACTTGTCGCTACGGGGTCACAGCCCGTGATGATTTCTCTCTCTCCGGACTGACAAGCTATTATGAACGTAAAGCGTATTGACTGTGCTCTGGGAAGGAGAATGTGAGGACGAGCTGGAGGGGCGCATGGGCAGAACCCCAGATGAGCCAGTGCTGGGCCCAGACACCAGCGACGGGAGGGGTCGGAGGGTCCCCCGCCCCACACGTGCATCATCTCACAGCAGTCTTCAAGTGAGACGTTGCAGATGGCCCTGCCAGGCCGCTGATTTACTTTGATGAAACGATTTTGACATGAAGAGACAGGCAGGTGACAAAATCAGGCTGGGATGTGCGCCTTCGTCCTGGCTTTCTTCATTCCCTCTGCCAGACCTCCCCCATTTGCTGAGCTCTACTTAGAAAGGGTGCTTGGTGCTGACAGGTCCCTAAGCTGGACCTTCTCTGGAAGAGCCCTCATGAACTAGTAGAGACCCCAGCAATTGTTGGTGCCCCTGACTTTGGCATGCACTTGAATTTGGTGGGCATTAGAACCAGGAGAAGAGATAAGCTCACCCAAGCCCCTGTGGCGATTGAGGGGGCGTTGACCTGGGAATAGAGCCCAGGGGAATGCTGGTTTTTTATCAGTCTGAAGACTTCTGTCACTGGAGCCCTGTATCCCTGCCTCACTGTTCACTCATTCATGGGTTCTTTTTTCTTTTTAAAAAAAAATTTTTTTTTAACGTTTATTTTTGAGACAGAGAGAGACAGAGCGTGAACAGGGGAGGGGCAGAGAGAGAGGGAGACACAGAATCTGAAACAGGCTCCAGGCTCTGAGCTGTCAGCACAGAGCCCGACGCGGGGCTTGAACTCATGGACCACGAGATCATGACCTGAGCCGAAGTCGGACGCTTAACCGATCAAGCCACCCAGGTGCCCCAATGGATTCTTGAATCCATCCATGGATGGATGAACCACATGAACTCCGTCCACTGCCCACTTGGGCCAAACGTAATAGAAATGAACATACGACACCGTTCTTGCTCCCAAGGTGTGGTCATTCTTGGAAAGAAAGAGACTGTGAACAATAAGAATGTCGTGGGGCAAGTGCGTCACGAGAGGCGTGTGTACCTCCGCGAGTTGCACCAGCCATGGAGATGCCAGGGCACCAGACAGACACCAGACAGGGGGGTGAGCTGAAGGCAGCTGTCTGCACAGGGGTCACTGCACAGGGTCCCGAATGAGAGGCGGTTTGGGTCGTGGAGAAGGCACAAGAGGCATGGAGGCTGTGGGAGCAGATGTGCAGGGGTGAGCCCGGACGTAAAGAGCAGAAAGCTGCTGGGGGCAAAGAGACCCCCTTCTCCCTCCCGCTCTCCCACCTACCCTTCTGGTGGTGGGGCCTCCCCTGGGTCATCTCCTCGGGGCGTGCCTATAGACCCGCCCAAGAGGAAGGGTGGACCCAGGCCATTCCCTGCCTCCTGGCCGACTGCCAGCCCCTCCAGTCCATCCCGCTCAGATCCAAGGGCACTTGGCTCCGTTCACCTGCTTTCACTTTTTTGAATGTGATTTTTTGAACATGATTCCTTCCTCTCGTCTTATCGGTCTGCAGGAGGCTGTTTTGCTTTGCCTGAATTGGGACTGACTTCACCGTTCTTATGTGGCTTGGCTGTAGAACCGAGACAGAATGTCCATGCCAGACTGCTCACGTCTGACATAAGCGTGGGTTTAAAACCTAATAAAATATGGCCTCCAAAATTTCTGGCCACGTTCTCTTAGGAAAATGTCTAAGACCGCTCCCCAGAATATACCATCCGGTTTTGAGAAACGGTCTTAACGTCTGCTCCAAGCAGCAAAAATGGTGCCTAACGTCTGCGTCCTGGGCTTTGTCAGGGGCTAGCGTATGAAACATCTCACATGAGCTATGTCTCTTTCGTTCCTGGAAACTAGGTAGAGGACACGTTATCTCCTGGCCCTCACGCATGGAATCGTATGACAGGTTCCTTCTCTGATGCACCTTCCAGGAAAGGGAGTGTGCGGGCACTTAGCCTGCCCCCTCAGCCTGCTAACGAACTTACCTGTGTAGCCTGGTACGTACAGTCTGTGACGGTGGCAGGAATTAGTTTATCTCCCGTGTCCGACCCTCCCGTGGCCTCTGTCTTACAATATGTTCTTAATCCCCCTATTTTAGGCCATTTAAAATGTTATAAGCCTCCTCCAAATCTGGAAGTGGTCGGGGGCGGGAATGGCAAATCATAAGATAATATTTTTGATCCGAGAAGGAGGATATTACGAACGCACACTTTTTCTCTGGACCCTGCGGCACATCGTCTGTTCTCATCCGCTTAATTAGCATGATGAGGGGAGGGGGGGCGGGGCCTTTGGCATCGTTGCCGTCCGACTTTAATGAAACCGCTCTTCGGGAATAAGCATTTTTCAGCAAAGTTGATCTTCCCTCCTTCGCCTCCCGGGACACCGGTACCTGCATGTCTCCGTCACTCCTACCCCACCCAGGGAGAGTGCCTTTCTAATCATACTGGAAATGACGTCCCCAGCAGAGCGCGGTGTATCTCCCCAGCATGTACCTGCCAGCAGTTTGCAGGAGAAACGGGGGAAGGATCCACAGGGAGGAGGCTCGGGGAACTTCCAAATTAAAATGCTGACAAACATTGGCAGGCCAGTGACATGTCTCCGGGCATCTCCCTGGAGCCGGAGCGAGGCTCCTGTCTCTTGTAGCTGGTAACTGAAGGGGCGGGAGGCAGGGACAGGTGTGAGCAGGTAAGGTCCTCCAGGACATGGAGGCGGGGGCTGTTACTGAGCAGACCCCCGGGAGCGGAGAAGGCATGCTGTTGAGGGCAAGTCTGCCCAAACAAGTTGAATTCCAAGGGAGGTCATCTGCTTTCTGTTCTACTCACTGCGTAGTGATGATGGTCCAGTCATGGCTCCTGAGATAGAGGATATGACGGCTCAATCCAGAGAGGGTTGAGATTCTGATCAGAGTGGGTCCTTGGCAAAGCAGTGAGAGGCTCTGTGATTTTTATGGGGACTCAGTTACTGATCAAAGGAGAAAAGGGGAGCCTACTTGTATCGAGCACCTTCCACGCACCAGGCACTGTATGAATGATCCGGTATTGATTCTCACAACAACTCCAAGCCTCGATATTGTTGTCCCAGGGTCTCAAAGCAACAGTAAAGGTTGAGCAGCATACACACCGGGTAGAATTGTCTTTCCGAGCCCTGTGGCCTGACTCTAAGTCCACGGCTCAGATTTCACAAAGGAACACGTGAACCTTACATCGTCACGAACTCCCCACTCCCACCACTGTCACACTAGAACGCAGGCCACATTGTTTGAACACCAGCCACGCTCCAAGCAGAGGACGCCTCTTCTCTGCATTACACTGGAAAGGTTTGCAGATCAACCTACCGATCCGTGCAAATGGCTCCACCTTTACTACTGCTCTCTGCTCTGTGGCCACACGGTGCCTTCGCAAGGATGCTCCTAAGAGCTCCTAGCTGCCGCTGACCATAAAATTGACGGAGGGAATGACTGAGGCTGGCCTGAAGCATCGTGGCCCCCGTACGTTCCACACAGAGCCCGTTTCAAAGATGCAGTTTCAAGATGCTCTTGAACAGTGTTCTTCTCCACTCTTCCCTGAGCACCAAGCAAAGAGAATGGGTCAGCGTGCCATGCCTCGAAGACCTCCAGTTTGAATGGGTCCTGGGGCCATTTCACCGACTGGAAAAGGAACTAATCTTCCGGTTTGATCCTGGAGAACACACTTCAGCTCCCAGTGAGTGTATGAGCAGTTCACATCCGAAATCGTGATGTATTACTCACTGGAGGACCAGACAGGGTTATAATGGGGTTGCAGAGCAGGGTTTTTTTTGTTTGTTTTTTGTTTGTTTGTTTTTTTGGGTTTTTTTTACAGGAGCAAATTAGAAGTGGTAGACGTGATGCCTGTGGAAGGGGAAGCTTGAATCCCGGGAACCTCAGCGTCCCCATCTTTGCTAGAAATATCTCAGAATTGACTTGGCAGCCTTATCCGATGGAACCACGTTGACTGTTGTGTGTCTGTGCTTTCGCCTCAGCGAAACAGTTATTATTTCATTAATGCAAAGAGGCTGCCGAGGAGAGCCACCCTGCAAGGGTGGCAGTGTCCTTGTGACATTGCCGTGAGCGGGCTAGCGTCTGGGGGCTACTGTGTTAATCAGCAGGCTCTCCCTAATGAACACCTGCCCGCCCGCCCAGGGTCCCAGGGGGGGCAGATCCTGAATAAAGCAGGCTCCCCAGCCGGCTGGCGAAAGCACTTTGCATTTCTGGAGGAGCAGTAATTATGTACGCCTGTCAAAGCCTTCCCATTGGGCATCATTCAAATGCACGGATGAGAAAACCTCTGCGTCCCAGGCTGATACCGACCCCAACTTTTCTGAACCTGAGATCAAGCTGTATCTTAGCAAAATGTGGGAAGAAGCCATGTGGAAATAAGAGGAAGAGAACAAGGGGCTCCAGTAGCATAGTAGAAAGAATAGTCTTCAGGAATTGCACAGGAACCCAGAAGGGCTGTCCCCGGGAGTCCCCGTCTCTAGGCTAAATGGCAAAGTCTGTCTGTCGGCAGGAGAGAGGACGGGGAGGAGGGGGAGGGAAGCCATTCAAGGAGCCGGTTGTGAGATTGTGACCGTAGCTGGTGTCAGGGAGTAAGTCCGTAGGAGGAAGAGGTGCACTGAAATAGGGATGAGGAGTACAGACACGACACATCTCTTCTTGGGCTTACGAGTCACGTTGCCAAAGTACGCATCGTGGCATCCTGTCGAAACCGGGCGACTCTGTCGCATCCGAGCACGTGGCATCTGGCCCCACGTCACCCAGCACAGCCACACACAGTCTCTGCCCGGCGGTCCTGTGCTTGAGAGAGCTGGCGGGTGTCATCCTGTCCTGTGGTCTGCTTCCCTGCGAGGCTGCCGTAACACTCAACTACGAGACCCTTTTGTGTATCCCAGTCTGCCGGTGAGAAACCTTTATTAGGCACCTGCTGAGTGTCAGGCACTGTGCTAGGTTGCAGGGCTGTGATTTCCTAAAACCTGATCCCTGCCCTCCAGGAACTTACGGTCAGGCAAAATCCTATTGCATCTAGAAAAAGCAGCTTCAGTCCCCTCCTGATTGCACTGTTTATGTTACTTGCTGGATCTGTACCCAGTCTTTAAAGCCAAAGCTTTGGAGTCACTCCCAGACTCACGCCTTTCCTATGCCCTGTTGCCCTTGGGGGGGTTATGACTTTGGGCATGCTAACACTCATAAGCCCCCGTGTCCTCATTCAGAAACCACTGCAGGATTGTTTTGAAGATTGAATTGGACAATATAAGTGCAGCTTGCAGCCCAGAACCCAGCAGGAGGAGGCCTGCAGAAAATGATGGTGCTGACGAACAGGGTAGGGGGTGGGGAGCAGCAGGAGGGAGAGCCGGGGAGAGGCCAGGAAACCTGGACCTTAGCAGAATGTTTGCAAATGACCGCCTTCTGCCTGCCGGGACAGCCCTTGTCACTTTTGTGCTTCCTGCTCCAGAACTTTGTGGCCCTTTCTCAAATAACCCGCATGGTCCCTGCTTACACAGAACCAGAGAAGGGCCCAGGGGCTGCGGTGGGTGCTCGGACCCCAGCCCTACCTGCGCTGGCAGTTAAGGGACCTCCCTCGTCCTTGCAGGTCCGCACCCGCTGCGCCTTCGTTTCCTCCCCTGGAAGTTAAGTGGGTGCTTGGTCTGCCCGGCTCTTTATAGGATCGAGCATTCCAGGGTGATCTTGCTGTTCGGCTAAGTTCTGCCAGTCACTAGTGTGTGTTTGCCAGTTACTTCTGCAACCCCCCCCCCCCAGCTCCCTCCTGCATCAGGCATGCTCTCCCCAGGCTTCTGGTGAGAGTTGACCCATCAGTTTGTGTAAAGCACCTAGTACAGCTGTGGGACAGGGGCCACACCCGTAAACAGAAGCGCCTAATGGTGGCCGTGGCCACTGTCGGCCATTCCTCAGCTGCAAATGCAGCGGTTTGTCTCGGGTCCTCTGGCCGGATGGGGACTTCTCCATAGAGATGCTCTCTCTGGCAGGACCAACTTAACTTCGGGACCCCTGCTACCTATCCCATGGGCCTGGAAAGCCCCAGAACCCATGCTTCTTCACATCAGCCTGCAGAGAGGAGGTGGCCTCCATTTGCCCCCGTCACAGACCCCAGGGCCATGCTCAGAGGGCAGGAAGGAAGCCGGCCTCCCCAGCTAATCAGCCGGAGCATCTAGAGGGTGGCCGGGAAGGGGAGGGCCGCCAGACCCTTGTCCCCGTGCAGAATGACCTCATTCTTTCTCTCCATCACCGGTGCCCCCTCCCCAGGAATAATGGGCAGCCGATGAGCACTGGCCCTGCTTATTACAGAGCCCCCAGGGGCAGGGGGAGGGCAAGAGACAGGCTCCCAGCTGCTGGGGAAACACAGTAACAGGCAGGGCTTCAAAGAGGCTGCAGACTCAGACGTCTGTGTTTGGAGCTGCCCTTCTGCACCCCTCCCTCCCTCTAGGTTTCCAGAGAACTTGGAAAGAAAGGGCAGAGTGACTGCATTTCTTCCCGCACCTTCTGCCGCCTGCCCAGCCATGGCCACTGCCGGGCAGGGAATCGCTGTTTCATGGGGGCCCGGCCAGCAATGCTGCCGGCCACCCAGTGGTCCCTGTGCACAAAGCACGAGAAGTGGATTGTCCTAAATGGCCTTGGGGAGGAAAGCAAGGGAGGGGTCAGTCTTGGGGCCCTACAGCCTTGGTTGCCCCCCAAGCACAGATGGGAGCCGTGTGATGTTTTCATTCTTCTTAATGCAATTAATTCAGAAGTGGCAATTCCCTTGATTTAGGATCTATGCGATGCCCCCATGACAGGCAAGGGCTTGAGGGGAGAGTCCCCTGAGTTGAAACCCACTGTGCCATTGACTGACCCAGGGGCGGCTCTGAGACAGAGGCTTCCCCACCTGGACTTGTGGGTATGGCTTCCTTGCCTGGAAAGTCAACACTATTATAAAGAGAGAACTCAGATACTAATCAAAGATCCCTTTTACTCAAGCCTCAACCAGCCACCCGGGGTAGAGTTTCCTGCTGTCGGGAACTGTATGTCAGGCACTATGGGGGATACCAGATTTTTGGGGTTTCAGTCTGAGCATGTGTGTTAGTTTCTTAAGGCTGCCATCACAAACCACCCACAGACTCGGTGGCTTAAAATCGGAGAAGCAGGCATCTGGGTGGCTCGGTCGGTTGAGAGTCCAACTCCTGATTTTGCCTCAGGTCATGATCTCACTGTTCTGGAGTTCGAGCCCTGTGCTGGGCTCGACAGCACAGTGCCTGCTTGGGATTCTCCCTCTCAAAATAAACAAACTCGAAAACAAATTACAGAAACACACTCTCCCTCCCTCTCTGCGTGTCCCTCCCCCACCCGTGCGCGCTCGCTCAAAATAAACAAACCGCAGGGAAGAAATTACAGGGACATGTTCTCTTGCAGTTCTGGAAGGCAGAGCTGAAGTCAGTCTGTTGGCCAGGCTGTGCCTTCCTCCAGAGGCTTGAGGGGAAAACCCGTTCCTTGCATCTCCAACCTGCTGGTGGTTTCCAGCCTTCCTTGACACGTGGCTTTGTCACTCCAGTCTTGCCTTCTCCACGTGACCGTCTATGGTGTGTGTGTCCCTGTGTCAAAACTCCCTCTGCCTCTGCCCTAGAAGGATCCATGTCATTCATTCAGGGTCACCTGGATAATCCAGGATAAACTTTCCCTCTCGGGAGTCTTACATCTTTTGGGATGTAGGGTAATACGTGTTCCCAGAGATTAGGGGGCGGGCGTACCTTTTGCGGGCCACCCTTCTGCCCGTTGTAGGGTGCAACAAATCCCGTCACACAAAATCCACTGCGTTCACACGGGGTTATTGACAACAGCCAAAACATGGAGGCAGCCCAAGTGTCCATCAACACGTGAATGGACAAGCAAAACGTGGCCTCTCCGTATGGTGGAATGTTACTTCGCCTTGAGAAGGAAGGATATTCTGCCACCTGCTATAACAGGGATGAACCTTGAGGATATTATGCTAAGGAAGAAAAGCCAGGCACAAAAGGATAAATACCGTAAAATCACCCCTATATGAGGAACCTAGAGGAGTCAGACGGGAGCGATGGAAAACAGAATGGTGGTTGCAAGGGGCTAGGGGAGGAGGGGTGGGGAGTTGTTGTTTAATGGGAACAGAGTTTCTGTTTGCTAGAGGAAGATGTTGTGGAGATGGGTTGTGTAACAGTATGCCTGATATATTGTACGTGTCCGATACGTTCACCTACTCATTATGCTTCACAGTGTTGAACTGGATACCTACAAGCTGTGAAGATGGTCGGTTTTATGAGTATTCTCCCACAATTGGAAAGTTTTCAAATTACATTAAATTCACCGCAGCACGAGAGCCTGCATGCCAAGGGTGATTGAGGTATGCCTGGCAAATGTTACAGAAATCCGGAGGGAAAAGAGACCGTTTGGCGGTGGTGTGGTCAGGGAGGGCCTCCTGGAAGAAGCGGGCCTTGAACAGGATAAATTTACATGGGGAGGGGGAGGAGAGAGGATGGTGTGGGCAAAAGTTTAGGAAGTCAAAATGAGATTGGCGTTTCCCTTACACCAATACAAAAAGATTGAACAGAAGTGAGTTCTTTTGTAGGGAACTGGGTAGAGTGAGTTTGCATAGATAAATTGGATCTAGAGTCAAAGGGTGGCCTGAAATACCAGGCTGGCATTCAGCAACTGACACCATTTAGAAGGTTATTATAATAATTCACAGGTGAGGTAATGAGGGTCTGAAATAATAATGAACATATAGGACACTCACTTGGTGCCAGGCACTGCCTACGCACTTTGTGTAGATCGAAGTGAACTCATTTAATCCTCAGAACAGTCCTGGGACGTGGGTACAGTCACCATCCCCATTTTGCAGCTGAGGAAACTGAGGCACAGAGAGGTTAGGTAACTTAGAAACTGACTGGATTTGAGAGATCAAGGTGGGGGTACAGAATGGCTGTAAAGCTTTGCAGAATAGGTGGATAGACCTTGAGAAGGTTGGGTGGTTTTTTTAGAGAAGAAAGAAACTACTTTTAATAATGACATCAAGGTGAATGTTTTAAGGCAGGAATCCAGTTCCTGGATCTTGCTGGTGATTTTATTTTATTTATTTTTATTTTTTTATTTTTTTATTTAAAAAAAATTTTTTTTATGTTTTATTTATTTTTGAGACAGAGAGAGACAGAGCATGAACGGAGGAGGGTCAAAGAGAGAGGGAGACACAGAATCTGAAGCAGGCTCCAGGCTCTGAGCTGTCAGCATAGAGCTGGACGCGGGGCTCAAACTCACGGACCGTGAGATCATGACCTGAGCCCAAGTCGGACGCTCAACCGACTGAGCCACCCAGGCGCCCCTTGCTGGTGATTTTAGAGATGAAGATACGCTCAGAGAGATTGTAGTTTGTCCGCGAGCATCTGTCTGGGATGTAGTCGAGCATCTGTCTGGGATGTAGTCGTGTTGAGTTTAAAGAGACAGTATGATATGTGAGCGATGGTGAAATATTGTGGGGAAAATCGGAGAGGAGACAGGGTACCACCGATCATCCAATTCCTCTCTCTGGGTTGTGCCAGGGTGGCTCACAGAGGTCACCTGGAAGGATCATCGTCTTGGGGACATGCCTACAGCACTTCAGAGCCCTGTGTCCGCAGGAAGTGTTCTTTGATCGTGTCCCGCGTTGGAAGGTGGACCAGTCATTAGGCAGGGCTCATTCTGGAAGCCCCCATGTGCCGGGTCTGAGCACATTTGCCACCGGAATAGTCCAGAGCCCTGCAGAACTCAGATCGGGGTGGCAGAGTGAGACCACAATGCCAAAGAGCTACCCTGCCCTTTCCCCTGAAGAATGTGACCAAAACCCAGGCTTCTAAGCCCCAGAAAGGCCATCTTGCTAACATCATGAGCAGCTCCATCAGGCAGCACATTTTGAGAGGGACATTTACAAAGAGGTTCCATTTGTCATGCATAAGGAGGAATAAAAACGTAGAAGGACAAATGAAAAAAGAACCTGAGGAAAAAAAGAAACTGCAAAGGGGGAAGCTCTCGAGTGAGCATAGTTAATTACAGACTGGGAGGAAGCCAGACTTAAATGCACTGACCTCATCAGGCCAGGACAGCCCAGTGACCCAGAGTGGCCGGCTTCTGACCTGACATGCGCACAGCTTGCCTGGTATGTCCTGTAGGGCTCGACTGGGCCACCGGCTGCCTTTCTGTCTTCGCTCCCCGCCTGGCCCCTGCAAAGCCCCACGAATGTTTACAGCGCAAGTAACCAGCAAAGTGCAATCAGCAAGGCTTCTGTAAACATCCCTTCCAAGTACATCATGGCCCAAAGCTTTGTGCTTACCCAGCAACTTTCTCTAAACGAGTTTAAGAAATGTTCGGAACCATGTAGCACATTAATCATCATGGTGTCGAGGTGGGATATTGTCTCAGGTTGCAAGATCAGGAAATCACAGAGCTGAAGCCTTAAGTGGTTTTTAAACCAACCATACAGAGAATTAGAGAGTAATTGATACGCTGCCTGAATCAATCAGGGTAGGCCAGGTTATGCTGGGATGACACACAGCCCCAGACATCACAGGGGCTTAACGGTGCGGTTTGTTTCCCGCTCACACTACACATCCATCAGGCCCGTGGGGCCGGAGTCTTCCTTCTCACCGATGCGGCACCTTCCCGCGGCCGTGTCGCCGGCCACCGTGACAGCGGAGGAAGAGAGTGTGGCTTCCACAGGAGCCTCAGATTCAGGAGCTGTCCCCTCCGCATCTTCTGGGATCTGTTATCCTCCCCTTCAGGGCCTTTATTTCCCTGTTCGTAAACTGTGGCTAATAAATTTAGGCTTTTCACGGAGCATGGCACATAGGACCTCTGATAGCCTTTGTATGAAAGTAACGGGACTCACCCTTTTCACGTTTTAAACAAGATACGCATACGGTTCTTTAAAAGAGGTAGTTGGAGGCAATAGAGGTTATCCTGGTGGTGCGGCTAGAGCTCAGAGCCTTGTGGTTGCCTTCAGTTTACGACTCGCCGAGAAAATTCGTTTTCTTACTGCGGACAGGGTTGTGGTTACAGGGTAAATCACAGGGCTGTGTCACCACAGAGCAGCCACAAGTCCGTCACGAGGCTCCTAGGATGGCATCCATTACTCTGGTGATTTCTTCAGCATGTCAAGTCCGTTCTTAAGCTCTGCCGACTCAGAAACATGATGGTTCATCCTCGGGGGAAGATTCCCATTACCCGAGTTCAAAGTACCGACGTGTAAATCCATAGTGTGAGTGTACTGGCTTCAGGTGAGTGATATCACCCTCACCCACACAGGGCCCTCAGGGCACAGGGGCCTTTGACTTCTCACCCAAGAACTGAGTCAGCAGAGGCAAGATGGCAGAGACGTGATGCACGTGGCCCTTGGGTCTGGCCCGACTTTGTCTGGAATCCTGGCTTTGCTGTGAGACCCAGGACGGCCTGCCTGATCTCTCCAAGTCTCAGGATCTCCATTGGCAAAAGGAATGATAGACTCTTATGCTAGATGGTAAGGCGGTCATATGGGAGAGTTACTCAGCACCATATCTAGGACTCAGCATTGCCTCAGTGAATTCTTCAGAAGGAGTGGCGTTAGAAAGAGAGTTACATGGATGAGCATTTCATATGGTCAGCTAGAGTTCCAGGCCTCCACGTCCGCCGTGTAAACGGCCTTACTTCCGGGGCCTCAATATGCAAGGCCTGTCGGCTAAGACCACGTTTCCTTCCCCCTGCATTCCCCTCCCCACACACACCTTCCACTCACCCCGCCCCTTCCATAGAACGATTACTATGCTTAATCACGTTCTAGAAAAAACTATACCAGCCCTGAGAGTAATTCTTTCGCTTCCTGGGTAAGTTTCCGTGTCTCTGATCAGTTCCGTTGAGATGTTGGCTTTAACGTTTAACTCTCAAAGGGAAGGAACTACTACTCCTGTCATTTCCAAGTTTGGGCCAGAAACCTCCCCATAACCCCCAAGAACCCACAGTAATCACCCCATATTGTAAGACCAGTGTGACCCAGCGTGCTCACCTCTCCCACCTCTGTCCCACTCACAACACTTGACTTTAAGTGACTTTTGCCACTTAGAAAAAACTCGGATCCATTCTGAGTGCAAAGAGATTTCTCACCAGTCAGGATGCTTTTCCATATGTGACACGGGCTTCACAGGCATCCCGAAAGATTATCAAAAATGTTGTGAGCATTAGCAGGCGTCATAGAAATCCCGTGACTGCTTTGAAAGGAATGGCAGTCATTTGGACAGATAAAGTATGGCGCCCAGCAATTTAAAAATCCGCCGTAGTATCTTCCAAATTCAGGCATGGCCTGTGCATCACATGCTCTGTATCTGGGTGGCCGGGGACCCCCTGGTGCTGGCAACGGCCTGTACCTTCACGAGCCCTGTCATTCCCAGGCGCTTTCGTCGGTAAATTGATGGTCACTGAGGCCCAGAGGCTGCCACCCTGTGAGCCCAGGAGGGAGACAGCAAAGGGAAACCATCTGCTTTGGCTCTTTGAAATGCACAGCAGCTCATACTCTGTGCCCCTGATAAGCACCCCTTATCGGCAGGTGCTGGGTGCTACTCATTTCTCTGTGCCCTGCAGGATTGGTTAGTGCCCGGCTCATGTGAGATGGTCAGTACGTTTGCCGAATTAAAGGAAGTGTACCTGTATTAGTCAGTTTGGGCTGCCGTAACAAAACACCACAGACTGGGGGAGCTTAAACAACAGAAATTTATTTTCTCACACTCTGGAGGCTGGAAGTTCGAGACCAGGGTGACAACCTGGTTGAGTTCTCATGAGGGCTCTCTTTGTGGCTTGTAGACAGCCACCTTGGCCGCCTTGGCCCTGTGTCCTCACGTGGTGGGGAGGGAGAGCGAGAGCAGTCTCTCTGATGTCTCTTCTCATGAGGTCTCTGATCCCATTCATGACCGTCCCACCCTCATGACTTCATCTAACCCTAGTTACACTCCCAGAGGGGCCACCCCCAGATACCACCACAGTGGGAATTAGAACTTCCACATATGAATTCGGTACAGTTCATAGCAACACTCAAAAAGTGAAACAAGAAGGCGCTTGGGTGGCTCAGTCGGTTAGGTGTCCGACTCTTGATTTTGGCTCAGGTCATGATCTCGCTGTTTGTGGGATTAGGGTCCATGTCAGGCTCTGCACTGATGCAGCCTGCTTGGGATTCTCTCTGTCATTCTCTCTCTGCCCCACCCTCCCCCTTCTCCCTCTCTCTTTCAAAATAAACTTTCTTTAAAAAGTGAAATAAGAGCTGAAACTGTCACGTGACTCTTAATTGACATGTCCCTTGTGCACTCTCCTAACAGAGAAACTCAGCCGAGTAACCAGTAGAGTGGAAAATATACTCGGGAAGCTGTATCGATGGGCATAAATGCCCACACGTGTATACACACAAAGAAAAAAACACAAGGTTTTCTCTTCTGGAATCTTTGGTTTCACTCTGATTGGAGACCCAGCATGTATGGTTGGAGTGCAGTAATTGTCAGAAGGACCATGGCTTTGCAGATACCTGATCTGGAAGCTGATTTAGAAATAACTACTCCCATTAGCCACATGTCTCCTTCAGATGGCCTTTCCCTCCTCTGCCCCCACCTCACAGCCTGGCGCTCTGAGGTCATCTTGACCCCAGTTGACCAAGGGGAACGATGTATTGACCATACAGCATCTACAGTATTTTCATGCCGAAAGTTCTGGCATGCTCTTTTGGATTGGCAGAGATGTTTATTTATTTGAGAGAGAGGTACCAAGCAGGGGAAGGGGCAGAGATGGGGGGAGAGAGAACCCCAAGCAGGCTCCGTGCTGTCAGCGCAGAGCCAGATGCAAAGCTCGAACTCTGAAACTGTGAGGTCATGACCTGAACTGAAACCAAGAGTCGGTGCTTAATCGACTGAATCACCCAGGAGCCCCAGTTGACAGAGATGTTTAAAAAAGAGTTTATGATAAATAACACTCTCATCTAAAGACTTCTCCTTTGGAAAGGCAGCTGGAGGGTGAGTTTGTAATTTTTCTTCAATTCTACTGCCCAGGTTCTTTGACCTTAATTTTAACATTCCTGGAGGGAGGGTACTTTTATTGTTTGGATTTAAAACTGTGGAGCTTAGGGGCGCCTGGGTGGCTCAGTCGGTTGAGCGTCCGACTTCGGCTCAGGTCATGATCTCACGGTCTGTGAGTTTGAGCCCTGCATCCAGCTCTGTGCTGACAGCTTGGAGCCTGGAGCCTGCTTCAGGTTCAGTCTCCTTCTCCCTCTGCCCCTTCCCATGCTCTCTCTCTCTCTCTCTCTCTCTCAAAAATAAATAAAACCTTTAAAAAATCACTTGCATTGATGTCCTTGAGCTTTGAGACATTCCATTTAAAAAATTACATCAACCTGAGATTGTGTGTCTGAGGATGAGTCACCTCTACTCACTCGTCCCTTTTCCATCTCATTCTCCCTCCAGCCCAAGCTTTTGGCCAAGGAGCTCCTGGACCTCGTGGCATCGCACTTCAACCTGAAGGAAAAGGAATACTTCGGAATAGCCTTCACAGATGAGACGTAAGTGCTACCCCAAGCCCTCGGATCCTACAGGGAAAGTCCCAGCTGTCAACAGCGGAATCTGCTTGCAGGCCGCTTGGGTCCCGCGGTATGGGGTCAGTCCAAGTTCATCATCCAAATTTCAAAGACCTTGTGATCATGCCTGGAACGGCCAAAGGATATAATTAGGGTGATGCTAATATAAAATTATTAGGTAAACTAGTTCTCACAGTCAAGCAGGTTCGTGTTCAGAACTGAATTGTGTATTTTTTCTAAAGTGGATTCGAATGGGTTTGTTTCCTATTAAAGTTAAATGAAAACTTCTGGAAATTAAATATTTTCTCTCCAGTGTTAGAGTAACAATAACAGGAAATGAATTTGATGATAAATTCAAATGAAAAGTATCTGTGCGTTTCACTGTCTCGGCTGAAGTCGAATATAAAAATCGAAAATTCGTATCATCCCTCTGGTGAAAAGTACATTTGTTTTCAGTGGTTTTCAATTTGGCTCTGTAAAGTGGCATTTTGCAACACAAGTAAGAAATATCTTTACTAAAATTTCAATTTCCTTCTTTTTTTTTTTTAATTTTTTTTTTTAACGTTTATTTATTTTTGGGACAGAGAGAGACAGAGCATGAATGGGGGAGGGTCACAGAGAGAGGGAGACACAGAATCTGAAACAGGCTCCAGGCTCTGAGCTGTCAGCACAGAGCCCGACGCGGGGCTCGAACTCACGGACTGCGAGATCATGACCTGAGCCGAAGTCGGACGCTTAACCGACCGAGCCACCCAGGTGCCCCTCAATTTCCTTCTTAATGTACTCTTTGCAAAAGAGAGTACCGGCACAGATTCCTAGAGAAGATGCAAAAAAGGAAATGGTTCATGATCTTCTTCCCCTTTGTGTACACACACACACACACACACACACTCTCTCTCTCCTCCGAATATTTGGAATTACAGAGATGATTTCCTAGAATACTGGCAGATAAGGGTTAGGTGAGTCACTGGACAAGACAGTACAGGGAAGGCCAGGCCCCACCAATCAAGATGGTGCCATCAAGGCCAGACAAGTTCAGAAGCCGGGACAGGAGGCGCCCACATTGGGATGAGCATAGGTCGTCAGCTGTATCTGCACATGGGTACATTTAGCCTCAGGAGCTGGCCATCTGATTTATTACCTGAATCGGACAGCGTGAGTCAAAGGGCACATAAACTAGGACCATCTTGGACTGAACTGGAACATTTGCCTTCCACACTGGCAGCATTTCAGGCAGAGGTGTGAGTAGGTTGCAGGCGTGGGGAGCAGAGCCACACGGTCCTCAGGAAAGCCGGGCGGAGCCAGGTCAGCCTGTCTCCTGGAGCCCGTAGGGAACTGAGCAGGAAGGAAAGCCGGAGTGTTAGTCCTGGTCTAGAATGATCACTGGGCCTGGAAGTAGAACCAGTAAGCACGGCTGGGAGCTGGAGGGTTCTGGTGGGAAGGAGCCAGCCCGGTAAGAAAACAAATCCTTTAAAACAAATACACCGAGAGCGTCCACTTTCACAAATGCAGATGTTTTCTGCCCCTTTTCCTGAGAATCACTGTGAAACCCTCTAAATTGCTTTTCATGCATTTCACTAATTAGAAGGAAACCAGAAGTTCCAATTAATCATATCCCATTGTTCACGTTGCCCAAGTATGTTTACTCTTGTTAAAACATCCGTGAACTCTCCATGAGTCCCAATTAGACTTCCCTTTTGAATAAACAAGAATCATAGAATGAGCATGTCGTGCCAGGCCAACGAGGAGGAAATACTCCTGTTGAATGTTGCACATCACTGCCTGAACAGCACGGGCTGGAAGGAAGGTAGAAAGTCACCCTCCTCCCGAGAGAGAGGACAGCACAAAGCCGCACGGTGCCGAAAGGACAGTGGGATCAAACAGGGCAGTGCACTTGGCCTATCAAACGGCCTGTCTGTCGTGGGACTTCGCGTTCCTGGTTCTCTGGGCTGCCCAGGAAAGCGTGAGTGTGCCCCTGCGTGTGTAAGTGTGAGGCCAGGCTGGCAGAAAGCGTCCTGCTCCCCTTGAGTGATGGGATCGGAGGCAGTCCTGGGGAGGATGTGAGCCATCCTCTGGCATGGGCAAGGGAGAGCGTAGCTGTCACCATCCCCTTCACCCGAGGCCGGGTAGGAGGGCCCATCCAGCGAGTGTAGGAGTGGGAGGCAGCTGGCAGGAGCTCGGTGGGCGAGGACCGCGGCTGCCAGGTGGGCCTGACTCACTGGGAGTCGGCCAGTGCCAGGGGCCCCATGAAAATCAAGAACAGGGGCCCCCAAGGGACCGGGACAAGGAGACAGAAACAAAAGAATAGCCATGACTCAGGGCATAGTCAGCTGTGGCCTGGCAACACCTGGGGCCAACAGATGGCAGCTGATGTCCTCATTCATTATCGGAACTTTTGTCCTTTTTCCTGGTAGGAAAGAGGTCAGCTACCACCAGAACGTAGTGCCTGTGGCTGAGACCCGGCCTCGTTGGTGGTCATATGAGGTCATATGCCTCACTCTGGGTGCTTCCAGACTAACACAGGCTCTTTAATAAAGTGTGTGTCTGAATTGTGGGTGTGTACTCTGATGTGGAGTGTGTGTGCGCACACGCGTGTGTGTGTGTGTGTGTGAGAGAGAGAGAGAAAGATTTATGCAGGTGCACACTGTGTCTCTTATAACAAAATGAAATTGAAGTTTTATCTTTTATTACAGCCCATGGTATACTCCGTGGGTTTGCATATTTCCTAATGCAAACCCAGCAAGACTAACATTTGGAAAGTGCTTATGAGCCATAAAGTTCTGTACCCAGTGCAAGGTACCACGGGCCCTATCATGATTCCTTACGGTAGAATATATGACTTGTAGGTCGTATGTTGCCCCTGAGCCCTTTAAATTTTTTTTTTAACGTTTTTTATTTATTTTTGAGACAGAGAGAGACAGAGCATGAAGGGGGGAGGGGCAGAGAGAGAAGGAGACACAGAATCGGAAGCAGGTTCCAGGCTCTGAGCCATCAGCCCAGAGCCCGACGCGGGGCTCGAACTCAAGGACCGCGAGATCGTGACCTGAGCTGAATTCGGACGCTTAACCGACTGAGCCACCCAGGCGCCCCAAGCCCTTTAATATTAACTGCCGTTGATGACATTTTGTAGGATCTGGATGGGGCTGGAGAAGAGCTACATAAAAGCAAAATGAAGACAGGAGATTGGAAGTTTCTCTAAGCTTTTCTCACACCATAAGTTGTATCCTTTAATAAGGTGCCTAAGTCCACAGGGCACGACTTTGTGCCAACAGATATTTAATATTGTCAGCTAATCCGCACTTGTGCAGTGTTAGCACTAGCTTCGCCTTGTCCTCTTCTAATCCAACTCCAACTTTTTTATTTTGAAAGAATTAGGCTCATAAGAGTTGGCAAAGTTAGCACAGAGTTCCCGTATACCCCTCACCCAGCTTCCCCAAATGTTAATAGCTTACCAACTGTGTTACATTTCTCAAAACAGAGAGATTACCATTGGTGCTAGTTTACTATTGTTATTGGTACTAAACTATAGACTTCATTTAAATTTTACCAGTTTGCACCAATGCCCTTTTTTCTTTCTGTTCCAGGACCCAGTCGCATTTAGTCCCCTTTTATTTTATTTTACTATTTGTTTGTTTGTTTGTTTGTTTGTTTGTTTGTTTGTTTGTTTTAAGGAGGCTCCACACCTAGGATGGAGCCTAATGTGGGGCTTGAACTCACGACCCCGAGATCAAGACCTGAGATCAAGAGTCAGGTGCTTAAACGACTGAGCCACCCAGGCGTGCCTCCCCCGCCCCCAACACACCTTTTATTTATTTATTTTTTATTTTTTATTTTTTTTAACGTTTATTTATTTTTGAGACAGAGAGAGACAGAGCATGAATGGGGGAGGGTCAGAGAGAGGGAGACACAGAATCGGAAACAGGCTCCAGGCTCCGAGCGGTCAGCACAGAGCCCGACGCGGGGCTTGAACTCACGGACCGTGAGATCATGACCTGAGCCGAAGTCGGCCGCTTAACCGACTGAGCCACCCAAGCGCCCCCACACCTTTTATTTTTTAATGACTATCACAAAGAGTTATCCATGGTCATCTGTAAATGGCCTGAATGCTGGTGATCCAAACAATGACATTTTGGCAGCCTTTAAAACATTCTGAAACAACCTAAGAGCCCAGCCTCAATTTGGTCTTAAAATAATTATGTTTTGCTAGAGTCACAGTTCTCAGCTTTAACTGCACACTGGCGCCTAACAGGACATTTTATAAAATCCCGGTGCCTGGCCCCCACCCCACCCCCATATTCTGATTTAATTGGTCCGGCTGTGGCCTAGGCATCAAGATCTTTCAAAGCTCTGCCATTGATTATTTAAAGTTGCCAAGTTTGAAAACCCCTGTTCTAGAAAGACAGGAAAGTTGGTGTGAATTTTCTCTGCTTCCTCCTATTATCCAAGAAGAGAAGCCGAGTTCACTCACGCTTTGAATATCTGGGGCCACATATGACCAATTATGTCATGAAACACGCCAGGGACCTACACAATTACAGGCTCCCTCCGTCCCGGGGAGACTCGGGAAACCTAACGTTTAAGAATAAACTCATTCAGATGTAGTGTTTCCATGAGCACGTATGGTATAACTGAAATGTTCATTTATCAGTCATTGGCGCCATCATTTCAGGAATGTTCTTTATACATTTTATTTTTGACTTATTTCCTTGCTGTTTTAACACCCAAGTTTTGTTTGGTGTTTTGTTTTTGCTTTCAGAGCCCGTGGTTCTGGGTTACATAATTTAAATCAGTAAAGCCGTGTTTTTTAGTTATCTGATCTGTTTTCCATCAGCATTTTGTTTCCTCTGTTTGGGTTCCTTTTTATAGAAAAATAGTCTTGTTGATGCATAATTGGTATACAAAGAACTATACATATTTCACGCGTGCAATTCTGTGATTTTGGACTTATGCCAACATCCTTACCACCCAAGTGTTTAATTTTTTTGGTTAACTTTTACATTGTAAATTGGTGACAGAGGATCCCATCATCAAAAGCTCCAAATAACTTTTATCCTAGGGATGCCTGGCTGGCTCAGTAGTTAGAGCCTGTGACTCATGATCTCGGGTTCGTGAGTTCAAGCCCCACAGTGAGCACAGTGCATACTTACAAAAACGATACTATATTTTAAAAAACAACTTTTAGCCTCTTTCACAGAAATGGTCAAGCATACCCCAAGCTGAAGGAATGATTTTCAGAGTATATTTAAATTTGAATTTGAATCTCCTCTGATAAATATTAAGAATGGTGTGTCAGATGCAGTAAATGAGTGTTCGTGTCCTGAAAACCTTGAGGTAGTATTTAGGAAGCTGAGGGGGAAGGAAACGTGTTTTTAGTCATCATTGCACATTTTAAGAGCCAGGTACGGCTAGAATGTATTTTCACATACCAATTAAGAAAATGACTAGTTCTCAGCCTCTTATTTAATCACAGACCCCCTTTGAAATTTGTTAACAAGTTACATTCCATTGCCTCCACCAAAGTTTATACACATAATAATTTATGCTTAAATTTTAGAGGGTTCACAGACACCATGAAGCCAGAATCCTAGCATAAGAACCAATTAAGGATTTTTTTTAACAACATGCTGTGTTTCAATTGATCACATCATTGATTGGTACTGTTTGCAGAGTCTGATTTGCCCAAATAATTTAGGTCTAAAGCGTCCGACTGGAAATGCATCGGTGGTCTCAGTGCTGGGACAGTGGGGAGACTCCTGTGCTCTGTGGTGTCCTTGAGTTCTTACTGTTGTTACTGACATTGGCGGAGGCATCTGAGAAGGGTCTAGCTGATGAGCATTCGCTCTCAAGCTTATCTACAATTTTAAAATAGAGGGGACGCCTGGGTGGCTCAGTCGGTTAGGTGTCCAACTTCAGCTCGGGTCATGATCTCGCGGTTCATGAGTTCGAGCCCCACGTCAGGGTCTGTGCTGATAGCCCAGAGCCTGGAGCCTGCTTCAGATTCTCTCTCTCTCTCTCTCTCTCTCTCTCTCTCTCTGCCCCTCCCCAACTTGTTCTCTGTCTCTGTCTCTCTCTTTCTAAATAAAATAATCATAAAAATAAAGCAGGAAAGCAGCTTTCCAATTGCAGGAAGATACAGCTCTGGGAAAGTAATTTTAGAAATCGGTTTGCAAATTCCCATTCGTTAAATGCTCTGTCCCAGGAGACTGGGGAGAAAAATCAGTGCCAGGACTTCTGTGCTTGGGTCGTAACTGCTCCTCCTGGGAACCTGCATTCAGTGCTCATCACTACCTTGGCGATAGCCCGTGTAGACATCAGACATATGGCAAACCACACTACCTTCTATTTAGTGACCAGAGAAGGGCTTTAGGACTCTTGCTGTGTGCAGCTGAGTTAAATAAAAAAGAATGGGGCGATCTGAGGAGGACTTAGGGATCCATGCTTCCTCCTGACCTTTTCATTCCCAGTGTGAGCTCTATGGTGGAGCTCAGATCCTGGAGGTAGGCGAACAGTAAATTCAACTGTGGAGACTGTTTAGGGCAGGAGCAATAGTCTATACGTGGATGGCAGTCTCACACCGACAACCATATTGATCGATGGGGCATATGTGACGCTGACGTAGTCGTTCTTTAACCGGTGTTTGTTTAGCATCCACTGTTAAGCACTGGAAATACAGAAATGACTAGCCTTGACCTCTTGTAGGGCTTGTATTTTTAGTTTAGGAGGTAAATAATCACATATAATGTAGGAGGTGCTATAAAAGAAAATTTGGAACAGACTTAAGAGAACATAGTATAGCAAACACTTCCTCCATAAATAAAAAAAAAAAAAATCAAACCCATAAAGTCAGGGACTGAACAGCTCATTATTTACTCATCTGTTTTTCTTGATGTGCATCTTAATTTCCCTCTCTCTCTCTCTCTCTCTCTCTCTCACACACACACACACACACACACACTCACTCACACACTTGAAGGCCACTGCTTGAGAGTTTCTAGCTAAACCACTCGCCCTGAGCTGTCCTCGATGAGAACACATATTTCCAACAAAGGATACGAACTAGCTCAACATTCTTCCGTTTGAAGAGAGCTCTGCCCACTCCCCCCCATCCAGTGAGGTCTGTAAGAATTTCATGCTCTTGCCGTTGGCCTTCTTTGGAAGCTCATCCCATGGGAGATGACCTGTCTACAATAAAGACCTCCCAAAGGCACAGCATATTGTTCTTCCTGGGGGTCCAAAAAGCCATCAGCTCAGAGGGACTTTTCACACACCTCCACCCTCCGGTAGCACTGTATAAACAAAGCCCTCCTTAGGGCCTTCTCTATTGAAGGTGTCAACCCTCCTACC
Source organism: Panthera tigris (assembly GCF_018350195.1). Lineage (NCBI taxonomy): Eukaryota > Metazoa > Chordata > Mammalia > Carnivora > Felidae > Panthera > Panthera tigris. The sequence continues at coordinate 12,656,999 of NC_056666.1, read as the reverse complement.
AAAAATCCATTTGTATTATATGTAGAAGCTAAGAGCAGTGTGTTAAATGAATGCACCCAATTTCCGTTGCCCGGAAGCCGTTGCATATTTATTACTGACCCAACGGTTTGACCTTCTGCCACCGTAAACCAAATGAGTGTTATCTTGCTCAGCTTTAAAGATAGTTATCAGCCAAGCAGTAACATAAATACTCTGAGTGTCTGCTGGGCATTTTATTTTTTTATTTTTTTGCTTTGTTATTGGTAAATGCTCTGATGCGCATTCCCAAATGAAAAATCAATGGGAATAATGAAAACCAAGCTATCAGACATCTCTTAATTAAACTGAATAGAGAAAATGGTCCTTTGACCTATTTGTTCCCCATCCCACCCTGACTTCAAGAGAAAAGAAATATTTGAGGAAGGGACTTGGTGCCGAGACGGTGGGGTGTCACCTAGGCAGTGAAACGTCCTGCACGGTGAGGAGTCCTCGGTACTGGTGGCTGTAGCAGATGTGACTTTGAACCAAATACGAGAGCAGAAGATATGTTCACAAACCCAAAATGGCGGCCTGGAGTTTCCAGTTTACGTTTTAATCTGTCTTTTAGCTTCTGCCCAGATATCAGGCAGTTATCATAAGGGACCTTGGATGAGTCACCTGTCCCTTTAGTCTTGCCTTTGTAAGCAGCTTGCAGCGAGGAGATTTTTGCAGGCCCTTAGAATGGAGTGGGCCGGCTTTCTTCCACCTAGGGTCCCAGGGCTCCGGGTGCGGGGACCTCCACCTGTCCGTGGTTATCAGAACTCCGCATGTGTGTGCGTCAGGCCACACATCCCTCAGTTGTGGGTTGAGGAGTTCAAGTAGAAGAAGTGGAGAAAAGGAGTTCATTTTTCCTCAGAGGCTGGCTATTCAATTTGGGTGGATTCTGGCCTTCTCGTTCTCTCTGCTTCCTGACCGTTTTCTTACTTTCTAGCTATTCAGTTGCTTGGTAACTGCGAAATCAATATATGGCTGCAAAGAAAGGAATTTCCAATTAAATAAACCGCCATTCTTTAAAAAAATATTTAAGGGGCGCCTGGGTGGCTCAGTCGGTTAAGCGTCCGACTTCAGCTCAGGTCACGATCTCGCAGTCCGTGAGTTCGAGCCCCGTGTCGGGCTCTGGGCTGATGGCTCGGAGCCTGGAGCCTGCTTCCGATTCTGTGTCTCCCTCTCTCTGCCCCCCCCCCCCCCGTTCATGCTCTGTCTCTCTCTGTCTCAAAAATAAAACGTTAAAAAAAAAAAATTAAAAAAAATATTTAATGTGAGGCCGCCTGGGTGGCTCAGTCAGTTAAGTGTCTTGACTCTTGGTTTGGGCTCAGGTCATGATCTCATGGTTTGTGGGTTCAAGCCCCCTATCGGGGGCCCCATGCTCTCAGCACAGAGCCTGCTTGGGATTCTCTCTCCCTCCCTCTCCCCCCTGCCCCCCGCCTTGTGCACTTGCTCTCTTGTTCAAAATAAATAAACTTAAAAAAATGTAATGGGAGGAATGAAATTAGAGAGGGAATCTCTTCCTCAGTTGTCTTCTCTTAACACAGATGAAGAAGGGCAGGTAGCAGCCTCAAGAGTCGTGTCCACGTAACACCCGCGTCTGTGTCTCCTCGTGGACGGTGTCCCCACTTGGGGGCTCTTCACCGGGTGAATCCCTCATTCCCCCTGAGACCCGAGTCGAATCCCCGGCAGCCCGTGTGGTCAGTAATGTTGGGCCATTGGGCTGGGCTGTGGATTGGTCTTGTGAGTGTCCTTGTTTAAAAAGATGGCTCCTGCCAGACCCTCGATCACAGATTGTTGTCAGGCAAGAGATTAAAATTTAACTCTGCCTGGGCGGCGGGTGGATCGCTCTTCTCATTTTTCTCAGATTCTCTGGTAGTCTGGCATCCATACGTTCCAGAGCCAAACAGCCAAAGCTGTTGGCACCTCCCCTGTGACCCAGAGCCCAGCCCTGTGAACCAGCTTCTTTATAGAACTCTCGCACGCCGAGCCAGGACTGTCCCTGCCCTTAATTAGTTCAGGGCCCGGGACCAGACGGCTGGGGACAGCCCCGATGCCTCAGAGCCTGCCAGGATCATTGAAACCAGCCAACCCGAAGCCATTCCCCCTGCCCTGTCTTGCCTTTCCCATGGAAACCCCACTAAGGCTCTGAGTTCTCCTTATTCCTTGTCTGCCTCGTAACCAACATGGGGGCCTCCCCCCCCCCCCCGTGGGCCTGCGTGGCCTGGTGTGCCTCTCATTGCCAGGGGAGCTCTGGATAACATTCAGCTTGGTTTTCAGCGGCGTTGACCTCTGCGTTGCCTCTAGGTCACCTTCGTAAACTGAGTTGCAGGCACAAACCCATTTCGGTGGCAGTCATCCCATCGAGGAGCACCTGCCTTTGAGCACCTAATACTTGTCAGACACTGTGCTAGGTGGTGGGGATGACTTTTTTTTTTAAGGGTTGAAAACTTACCCCTTAGAGGTAAGGTTTATATATTTTACATGATTGCATAAGAGTGTGCTGAATGCTTTGTAGATGACATGAACAGAACCCTGGAGAAGTTTGAAAGAAACCCCAGATTGAAGCAACGAAGGGAGACTTCTCTGAAAGACCGGAACTCAGCCTTGAACAGTGGCTAGTGTTTGGATAATGAGGATGGAGAGACTATTCCAATGAGGAGAAACAGCATGATGAGAGTCATAGTATAGAGCATGCATATAGCATGTGTTTGCAGGAGACTGAGCCTAAAGAGAAGATTCTGGGAGATTTTAGACACTTTCAGAGGCAGGAAGAGAGTGGCTGGAACTTATGAACCAATTATTAGGGGTAATATTTGTGTTAACACCTTCTGCTGATCACACACACACTTCTACCTTATGAGGTAGGTCTCTGTTTTTCAGATTTAAAAGGCCTGTTGGGAGACAGTATACTCAGAGAAAGTTCCGTGGGGTGAGGAAAATACAGCAGCTTGTATGCCCGGGATGGGTGCTCCAGAGGGGAGCTCAGCTCAGGCTGGTGTGTGGTGTGGGAAGGTGGGTCAAGGAAGGTTTTCGGGGGAGGACACAGGAAGGCTGGGTCTTGAAGGGTGGGTCAGCCTTCACTTGGTGAGGAAGGAGGGGAAGGACATTCTACAGAGGAAGCAATATGAGCTAAGGCACAGAGGTTTGAAACAACATGGCCCCGTGGGGCATTATCTGCATCTCAGGTATGACCTTGGCACCCAGGCCCTCTGTTTCCAGATCCCATGTTCTAGTCGGATGGGAATTTATTCCACCTTTCTGGAAGAAGTCGATCCAGTCATTTGGTTTCGGAAACTTCCCCCCCCCCCACCCCCCGCCCCGTTATTTTCTGTCCTTACTCAGAGAAGAGTAACCAAAACCGAAAGGTAAAGGTAATGGGAAAAAAAGAAAATGTTTTTCTAGGTGGAGATCCTTAGGAGGGAAAAGAGCCAGAGTTCCCCAGGTGGACGCTCTTCAGAAGCAGATTCCAATGCCCTCTCTCGAGCCACGGCCATGGGCTTCATTGAGAGAGGGATTTTGTGCAAAAGGTGCAGCCTGAATGAAGTCTTCAAATGGAGGTGGAAACCTCTGGCGTGTTGCCCGCCTTGCATTTGTTGGAAGCAAGCAGAAGCTTGGAAGAGCGAGCCTTTTAATACCCTGAGTCAGGCAACGTTTGTCTCACTTTATGCACGTAGTGAGTCCAGCCTTTCACACATGGGCGTGTATCATAAACGTGTTCCACAGCATCAGGCACCTTGAGGAGGTTTTGTGTATCAGTTGGGTCTATTCAACACGAGCTTCCTGAGTAACTGTGATTATAGGGCGCTGTCCTGCAGGCTGGTACACTGAGATTGGGTCATGAGAGGGGAGGAGAAGGTGGACCTCTCTGCTCATACGTGCTCTGTGGCTTTGCCTCACTCTGCAAAGCCCACTGTCCTCAGCGGGGCCTCCCAGGCCCTTCCCTCATCCCTTTCTACTCACAGGACCCCAACACGTCAGATTTCTTCCCACCTCAGGGCCTTTGCATGTGCTGGCCGCACTGCTTGGAACATGATTCCTCTTCTCTTCACTAAGTTGAGTCTTACTGTTTTTCAAATCTCACTGAAACGCCAGGCAGTGCTTCTAAGATCCCAGACTCCATCAGGTCCTTACATGTTCTCGTTACTCATGATCCTTGTACCGTAGGTGTTGGGTCCTAATACCATCCCGATTAGTAATTCTGCAATTAATCGGAACAGTGGTTGTCTGTCTCCCTACGAGAATATAATCGTGAGGGGAATAGGGATCATGTCTATTTGGTTCACTGCTGCATCTGCAGATCCTTTTTCAGAGAAGGTGATTAATTAATATTTACAAAAAGGAAGAAGAAAGGGAGAGAGAGAGAGAAGGAAGAAGCACACAAGCGACTCCATTTGTGTGTCATCAGATGTCTCTGTGGTTCGCTGTTTAAAATGGCTTTAACGAGGTATAATTGACATGCAATAAACACACGTTAAAGAATACAGTTTGATAAGTTTTGACATGTGGCTGCACCCATGAAACCATCACATCAAGATAGTGAACATGTCCGTCATTCCCAAAAGTTTCCTCTTGCCCCCCTAAGAGCCCTCCCTCCCACCTCCCGGGCAACCAGCGATGCACCGTCTGTCACTGGAGATCGGTTTGCACCTCCTGGGGTTTTATAAAGACATAAAATCCTTTTATGTGGCTTCTTCCACCCAGCGTCATTATTTTGAGATTCATCCATGCTGCTGTACGTCAATAGCTCACTGTCTTTATTGGGGCAGAGTATTCCTTTCTGTAACTATGTGATGCTCATTCCCCTGTTGGTTTACATTTGGGTTATTCCCAGTTTTGAGCTGTTGCACGTAAAGTGTCTGTAAATCTGTCTGTGAAGGTCTTGGCGTGGGTATAGCTTTCCTTTTTCTCAGGTAAATACCTAGGATCAGAATGTCATATGGTGGGTGTAAGTTTCATTTCTTTTTAAAGCTTATTTAATAATTTTTGGAGAGACAGCGTGAGCAGGGGAGAGGCAGAGAGAGAGGGAAAGAGAATCCCAAGCAGGCTCCGTGCTGTCAGCACAGAGCCCGATGTGGGGCTTGAACGTGAAACCACTAGATCATGACCTGCACCGAAACCGAGAGTCAGAGGCTTAACTCACTGAGCCTCCCAGGCACCCCTCATTTTTAAAGAAATGGTCTGTGATTCACTTCTCACCCCGTTCTACTTCTAGCAAGATATTGTGAAGTTTGCTCACGTTTTCTAAAGTGGGTTTTGAGTCCTTCGGGAAAGGAAGCACTGAGGAGTGTGGTGGTGTTACATAAGGGAATTCAGAATGAAAGAGAGACAGACAGAGAGAGAATGATTACATCTTCATTTCAGCACCAGCGAGGAAATGGATAGCCGGTCGCGAACCCCGACTTTCTGATTGCCATTCCCCTCCTTCATGTCACACAGTATCTGCCGCTGACTCAGTACTTCCCAGATAATTCCTGAAGGTTCTCCAAATATTGAAAACTTGGGAGGGAGGTGAAGGTCTGCGTTGATCTGTGATCCGGCCGTTCTAAGGCACACACACCTGTGTCACAAGAAGTTTCTGCAGACTCCAAAGTCCTAACCAATTTGTCTCTCTCCTCCTCAGGGGACACTTAAACTGGCTTCAACTAGATCGAAGAGTATTGGAACACGACTTTCCCAAAAAGTCGGGACCAGTGGTTTTGTACTTCTGTGTCAGGTAGGTGTTCATCCCCAACCTTTTGCTTCTTTTTTTCTTTGTCCAGAAAAGTCTGGGAGAGCAACATGGTTACAAGAAAGGGGAATCAAGTCCTGGTCCATTGCCAACGACAGAGGTCCCAGTATAGCTGCATTCCCAGGAGACGTGACCACAGGGCATGAGTGTCCAAGGCATGTCAGTGTCTGTGCACGAACACACGTGTTTGTGCTCTTGTGCTAAGATGCTTGTGTGGAATGAAGATAAGAGCCTTTTTTTTTTTTTTTTTGCTTTTTTTTTGTGGGGGAGGAGGCATATATCTTAAACAAAACTGAGCCTCCTATAAGAACACACCCTTAGATTATTATTGTTTTTGGCGGTAGTCATTTGGAGCGACATCACAAATGTCTGTCTCTTCTTTCCTTTTATCACATGTGGCACCTGGCCTCTTGAAACTTGCCTAGTTTATCCCAAGTAGGAATAGTTGAAATGCAGCCGCTCAGTGCCTTCCCTGGGAAGGGAAGATACGGCCTGATAAATTACCAGAAACAATGGGCATTTTCTGTTCGCTAATCTGTTGTAAGTTTTATTTGGGGACTGCGGAGAATATAATTTGCTTCTCATGGTTAACATTTGCAAACGTCTTTTTTTGAGACAGACAGAGAAGGCACAGGTGAGCAAGGCCAAAGAGAGAGAGGGAAAGAGAATCCCACGAGGGGCAGAGAGAGCAGAGAGAGAGAGAGAGAGAGAGAAGCAGGGTTCATGCTCCCCCGAAGTGGGGCTTGAGCTCACCTGATGCGGGCTTGAACCCACGAACAGTGAGATCATGACCTGAGCTGAAGTAGGACGCTTAACTGACCAAGCCTTCTGGGCACCCCAACGTTTGCAAATGTCTTAGGAGGTCAGCTGGACTTCTCACCTTCATTTGCAGAAGGAATTGGCAAGTCAGAGAGGGGGCCTTGTCACAGGTTCAAGGGCAGAGCCGGGATCTAAGCGTCCAAATCCAGCAGGAGCACCCAGTCCTTGGAGCCACCAGGCAGTTTCTGTGCAGAACCTTCATTGCATATAACTGCAGAGGCATTTGATCTCGAATGTCTCCATCTTCCAGTGAATACTTAACCGTACTGCCCAGTACATCTACCCCGTTCTTGTAAAATACGTTCACAGAAGTTCAAGAGCAGGACACAAACGGTTCGCGGTTCAGTTCTTCCTCAAGAGCATGGTCAGGGATGCCCTTTCAGACATAGGTCTCCCGATACTGCAGAAGACATCGGAGAGCCTAAAGAAGAGTTAAAGGGCCCGTTTAACAGGCGGGAATATGTATCTTTACCTCAGTGGGGGGAGCACGTTTAAACTTGGGTTTAATGCCCTTTTCATTTGCTTAATAGCTGCAAACATACCACAGCTGATCTTGGCCGTTTCCATTACTGATGGGCGTGCTCTGGATGTCACAGTCTATTTGATGGTGGCCCACGTTTTCTCAGATAAATGGAAGAGTAACAGTAACAGTGCCACCAAAAGGGGAGGCAGCATCAGGCAAAGCTCAGTTGAATTTAAGCGTTTCATTCACCTGTAATCGAAGGTGGGTGAGTACCCTGGCCATATATCAGGATCTCTCCTCCTTTCCGCCGCTTTTCCCCAACATTAACCAGGAAGAGAGAATCCTGGGCTGGTTGCATATAGCTCTTTTTTGGAAGGGTCTGTCATGAGCTGAGTTATCGGTGGGTTTGGGGAACTGATCCTTGGGGGAGAGCTTGGGGCGCCATGAGATTGCCCAGGTGACACGTTTGTCACTGAGGATACCTGGGCTCTCCAGGCTGACTTCTGTCTGTGAAACCAGCTGCACACAGGAGAGCCACGGAGGTAGATTCCGTGCTAACCCTACGGAGAACCAAGAATGGACCCATCTTCCTACTTGACCGCAGCAGGCACCTCGCAGAACACTCCCAGGAAAAAGCTCTCCAAGTCCCCATTTAGGGACAGACCCCCAGCAGGATGCTGCCCACAAGCTGAGCTCCTTCTACGGCTCATCACAAAAGCTTCTCTTTGTGGAGAGCCTCCACTGTCTATGTCCAGGTACTTCTTGGCCACCCGAGGGCTTCAAACTCAGCAGGTCCAAAGCCAAACTCATCATCTTGATCTCCCCAGGCCTTCCGTGGTGCCTCGCAGCTGTGACATCATCTTCCATTCAGTTAAAGCCTATAGGCTTTAACCTTGAAGTCTTTCCTGTTCCTCAAATTCTTCGGTGCGTTAATCCCCCACTGCTGCTTCTGTCCCCCATCCTGTCCTCTCCTCTTTATTACCCGAACTCAGTCCCCCATTGCCTGTCGCTCGAACTATTGCAGCCACCTCCCGGGGTGGCTGTCACCTTGGCACCAGTCCCAGAAGATCCTGGCTCCCCGACCCCGCCATCCGGAGGCCCCACTTTTCCGCTAGCTCAGCAACATAGCAGCAAAACACCAACAGTCTGTTTCCTCCAAGAGAGGAGGCGGGGTTCCCTCCTGCAGGTGAATTGCGCATTTATACTTGAATGCCTGGGAAGGATTCCCAGCTTAGGACTCGGTGCCTTTCCAGGGGTGCCCACAGGCTATCTTCTCCAAAGGAGTGATATGAAAAATTATCCTCATAAAAGACTCAGACCTTGGACTATGCCGGAGTCCATAAAGGGGCTCATGTCCAGCTGGGCGATTTCCCTGTGTGCTCGCACTGACCTTTCTCAACAAGAGTGCGCCCGCCGGAGCCCCAACCGTCAGTACGCGTCAGTACGCGTGCATGCCTGCGAGCGATCTCTCCAGCCACTCCTGGCCTTTCTCCTTTTGTTTAAACATCTATTGATTACATCTCTAGAATACGTCTTCCGTCAGCCTTCATGGAAAAGAATAAAAGCACCCAATAAAAGACCACGGAAAAGTAAGCCAAGATTTAGGAATTCATCCAGTGGAAATATTAACCCTGCACCACTGGGGATCTCAGTTTGGGCCGCCATCCCAGCATGGCTTATTATTTGGCAATTATATGTTCTTTTGCTGTAATGCATATTTAAAACATCTGTGAGAGAAAGGGTGGAATTATCACCTCCGTTCAACCGATTGTGAAAACTGAGACCCAAATGGATTAAATAACGTGAATTTGAACTCCGAGGATTCTGCTTCATCCTCTGAGCATGTCCTCCTGGCAGGGCCTGAAGCTGGTGTCCTGCTGCTATAGGGTCTCAGAATGGCAGGACAGAGGACTAAGAATCCGCCTTCATTGACCCGCGATTTAGCCTAGAAAGGACCTCGACCCTTGTCCTCCTCCGTCAGATCGCCGGGAGTGCTGATCACCGGGGCTTCTGAGCCTTAATAATTACCTAAGAAGGAAAAAGGTCAGAGGGAGGGGAAGTGTCCATTATTAAACACCCATGCGTTATTCCGGATGACGGTACATCTTCACAGCCCATGAGTGTTATTACTCCTAAAGACGGGGAGGTAGGGTTCAACGTGCTGATTCTCCCTCCCAACATGGCTGGTCAGTTATCAGCTCTGTGCACTTAGGTCTGACTCCAAACCTGGGCCCCTCCCCCCCACACCACGCTGCCTCTCTCTCCACACGGGAGAAGCAACTCCGTGATTGCTTATCAGAGAGTCTATCAGGGCCACAGGCCCCGGGGTCAGGATCAATGACCTTGGTCCACCTCGAATTCCACACTTGGCTGGGGCTTCAGAACCAGGGTCCATCTGCACAGATGGCGTCCGAGCTGGACTCACCCCCACGGGGTGAGAGGGTGCAGGGAGCAGCCCTGACATTGCGGACCTAGCCCTGCTGAACTCCCGAGTGTCCGTGGCAGGGTGACGGGAGGACGTCGGCCAGTAGCGGGTCGGTGGTGGGCTGGAATCTCCACATTGACGGAGGAAGGGGCATCGTAGACGGTAAAACAGGAGTTTACCGAAGCTGAGATGTGTGCCCTTCGGCCCGCTTGAGAAACTCCTGCCATTTGCTCACCAGGGCGAGCTCCCGGGGGAAGGCGTTCTGTCCTGCACTGTGCTCTTTCCTCCCCTGTAAAGAGGACGCCACAGTCCCAGTGGCACCCTGAGCCGCATCGCTGTGGGGCCAGGAGGGCCAAAACCCACTCTCATTCCAGCTGCGGAGAGGGAGTGAGCTTCCCCCCTTGGGGACGCCGTGCCGCACGCCGACCGTTGGCAGTGGGTTCAGTTACTGGGGCACGGATGCCCACCCGGCACTTACTCTGTCGTGGGCGCTGTCTTAGGAGCTGAGGGTAGAGTGATGAGCGAAGCAGACAAGCCCCTCCCCTCGTGCACCTGCACGGCGATTTCCCCACATGCCCAGGCCCTCGCCGCCCTGCCTGTCCTCATCCCTGCCAGTTCAGCCCAAACCCTGTTATGCACCACTGCAACCTCTCCCTCGCCCGGGACCTCCCTTTGCTGCTGGTCACGTGCGCGCGCACACACGCACGCACGCACGCCCTCGTGTGCACACACACATACACACGCACGGAGCGGGGGGATCGGTTCAGTCCCGTATGTCTTTTATCTCTACCCCTGAGCTGCTGAGTGTGGTCTGGGGAGGGGGACCACACACCTGCAAGTTGGTGCAAGATTGCTTGTGACCAGCCTCACACAGACCGGCGCTGTTTCTGTCACTTGTGCCTGCGCAGGGCCCTCTACGTTGCCCTCTATGGCTTTTCCTCTTGCCACAGACTCCAACCCAGAAGCTCGCCCCTTGGCTCCAAGAAGGCGACTTGGCCTGTGATTTTGTGGAGGAAACGAAAGCCGGCCCAAGGGAGCTTCGTCGGCTTCCTGCCCCTTACTTGTACCCGCCATCTTTGCGGCCTCCTTCCTCACCCACTGCGGACGTGCTCCCGCACGTGCACCCCCTCGGAGGAAGACGGACCCTTATCCCAGCATCCGAGGCCGGCAGGTCCGCATGTGCTCCAGTTCTGGCCCCTTCCCATGACCTTGACTCTCGCCCCTGACAAAATACCCTCCCCGACTTGCATCCTCCGTCAGCGACGGCCCCCTTACTTCCACTCCTGTCCACAGCAGAGGTCTGGAAGGATAGGTCTGCCCTTGTCTGCTGTGTCCACGTCCACTGGCTTCTCGGCTGGTGGCTCCCACCGCCATGGTCACTGGGAGGTGTCTAGGCCCCCAGATTCCATGGGCGCTCCTCTGCCTGAATCGATGACGTCTTCATCTGTGTGACCCCAAACTCACTCCTCTTTCCGTGGCACCTCCTCATCTGCGTAATGGGCTTCACTGACACCCGGCGGGAAACTCCTCACTCTCACTGGTGTCCTTGCCTTCCTTTATTCACAAATTCCTCTCACTTCTGTGTCTTAAATAGGTCTCGTACCCACCACTAAACCTCTCCTGGTGGCAGCCCCTTCCAGTCTCCTATGCATTACCACTGAATATCTTTCCAGAATTCTCATCTGACTCCCTACTCAGAATTTTCCTAGCCTCCCGTTATCATGCTGCTGTCATTCAACAATGTCAACAATGTCATATTCAACATTCAACTACAGACCAGTGGTTAGGACCGTGAGACAAGCTCCGCAGATTTGAGAACAATGAGCCTCTGACCGTATTCACCAGGCAAGCTTAAGAAATAGGCCAAGAAAAGTTCTAGGAAAAATATCCCTACACTTCCAGGGAAATCTCCCTGTATTTTTGTGGGAACACGTTTGTGCTCAGAATGATTACTCCGTGTTTGGGCTGTTTTTTTTTAATTGTGTATTTTTCACCCGAGCGTCCCTGCAACTCCGATCATCCACGCTGTTTGTAGGAAAATAAACCGAGGTTAGGTTTGTCTCCTCAAACCGAGTTTCACAAACAATAAACTGAACTGAGCACAAAAAGAGAGAGAGAGAGAGAGAGATGATCCCAGGAAGCTTGAATCTGGGAGAGGGGATTTTACAGCCAAGTTTATGGCCTGATGGTTGGTGTCTTTCCTGGCTGGTTGAGACAAGCAACTCCTGTTTCTTGTCACCATGGTAACAATGACGGTATGGATCTAAAATGAGGTGCCTGCTAAGCAGAACTTGCTAGATCAGGTCTTTAAGGAAGCGCCCCCCTCCCTCCCCGCCCCAGTTGAGATTTTAGACCTCTTCAGATCCTAAATATCAGAGATATTTGGCCCCAGAAACTCACAACAGTATCAATTATCCTTTTCATTATGATGGCTCCTTTTTGCCACTAAAAGTCAGCGTTCCAAATGTGACATTTGTGTGTGCGTTAGGAAGTGAAATGAGTGGTCCATTTAACTAACACTTGCTGTAAATATTCGGTGATTCCCAAGTGCCAAAGGGAGAATGTGAGAGGGAAGAGGAGGAGCTGGGGGTGGGGGGGGGGGGCAGGCAGAGGAGGAAACCTGACTGAGATCCTGTGGTTGGACCCCATTCAAGCCGCCACGGTCTGAGGCGTCCACACGTTACAGGGGACAAGACTCCCCAAGGCTTCAGAACCTCTTGATTATTGTGTGTGCCCAAACACAGAATAGCATAGCACACATTTATCCTAGTTCAGACCCTCTGATGAAACAGCTCAGGTCGGCATCTTCTGGGCCAGGTTGGGTGTGATGTTGCTTATGGAATTCGGGGAACAGACTCCTCAAAGGTTGGCCCTTTGACTCAAAAAAAAAAAAAGACCTAAGATTCAGTACTGCTAAATGTGCTGAAGAACACGTTTTCATGTGTAAGTTTTATTATTACTCAGATACAGTGAGGCCGGCACATCAGGGGTAGAGGAAGGAAGACGGCCATTGGAAAGATAGTTTGCTGTTCACAGTTCCCAACAGGGGGGAGCAGGCCACACCAGACAGGGCTGCAGGGCCGCACAGGGAGACCTAGCGCTGGTCAGGAGGCAGATGGAGTTGGGGGGGTGTGGGCAAGAGCCTTTGTTTTGTGGTTTCTCCAGGAAGGAATGGGTGAGGCAGGGTAGGCAGGTTTAGCAGTGGCTACTTGGAATAATTTCAGTGGGCTTTGGGGCCTGAGGGCTGTCCAGAGTTGTCTGGCCCTGGCCCTGGGGTGATTAGGGCAGGAACTTAGTGCCCTGGGGTGTGAGCACCCCACAGAGGAGCAGGAAGGGTGTGTGAGCTCGGATTGGTCTGAAAGGTGAGCTCGCATCTCTAGGAACCGGTCAACCCCGGGAGGGGCTGTCCCTCCAGAGCCACCAAGGTCCCAGAAGTCTGAGCACCAAAAACCCATGGTTAATACAGAGCCAGGCTTGGAATTGTCTGCGGAGACCCTGTCAAATCTACAAGAAAGCCTTCAGTTCCCTGGGTTTACCCAGAGACCCGGAATTTTCTTTGTGAACCAGGTCTTGAACGAAGCACCCCCCCCCCCACCCCAACTCCCCGCACTGGTAGTTAAAGAAATGCAACATCGCCACCTACCGCCAGAAAGGAGGCTCTCTCCTGAAAATCAAAAGGAACAGAACTGGTTTAAAAAAAAAAAAAAAATCCCTACTTTGTACCCAAACCATCAGTGTTTCCTGCTTCCCCAGAAGTTTCTTCTCCCTGTGCTCCCGCAGTTTGCCCTGAGCCTGGATTGAGATGTCCGAGGTCTGTTTTTCTCTGGGCATTTTGACTCGCAAGGCTTCCCTAGCACAGATGGCAAGTTCAGGATGAGTCAAATATCCAGGGTTACAGAATAATAATATGACAGGCCCGGGGCTCACAGTGCTTTCCAGCCTGTTTCTCGGTGATAAAGGTTAACAGGAAGCTGCTTTCCAGTTTCTGTCAAGAGGAGGTGGTTTATTTTCCTCATCTCAGAGTATATCGTTATTTCCTCTGCCTTCCTGCCCCTTGTACAGCCAGACAGCGGAGAACTCGGCACAAACGAATGCTGTCGCAGAGAACAGGATTGGCCCTCTCCTCTCCACTTTCCGTTGTTAGAGAGAGCGGGGTGGGGGGGAGCATTGTGTTTTTCTCATACACTCTTGAGGAGAAAATTGTCGGGGTTGGGGGGGGGTAGTCAGTGAATGTCTTCACTCCTTAGTTCTCAAGAATTAAAACAAAAGCAATAAAGACATAAGGCATTTTGTCGGAAATTACGTTCTTTCAGACCCCATAGATTTAGACTCACAATTATTACGGCCGGTCTAAGGTCACTCACTGTCAGACTCAAGAAACCTCTGCTGTTGTTCTGACTTTAAGATTCAAGGTGATCAGCAGCTTGCTTGTACAACTTCCCATGTTGTCAGTGAGCAAAGGGCAGAGGGGCAAGGCCTGGGGTGGAATGTCAGTGCCCCCCGGGGGCGGGGGGTGGATTTCCGGACGCCCAGGAATTGGTTATTTCTGAGGGCCTTCATTGTTCGTTGCCCAGCTCACTGTCCCGTCCTGGAAACTCCACTCATCTGCGAGTGGGGAGAAGTGAACTTGAAGGCAGGGTCTTTGGCCCACACTTACTTACTAAGCCCCTGTGTGTGTGCCAGGAGATGCAAAAAAAAAAACCGAGTGGGACTGGGGCCTGGCTCTCCAGGAGGCAGTAGTAGCCTAGAAAGAAGACGCCCGAGGGAACAGAAAAGTGTGGCCTGCGGCAGCACCACGAGCAGAGGTGGAGCCCTTCCCCGAGGGCGTCTTCGGAGTCCCTGAAAACAAGGTGTTCTGGAGTGAGGGCAGAAGGGAGCAGGGGTGGGTTGGGGTGTGGAGGGTGGTGCTTTCTGGGGTGAGAGCGGGTAGTGTGAACAAAACAAGATTTTTCTGTAATGTGCCATGCCTGCAAATTGGCCTCCCTCCCTTCCTCCCCTCTCCCTTTCCTTCCTTCCTTCCTTTCTTCTAATTTTGGTGTTGACCCTTCACAACAAATGTAGATTTTTTTTTTTTTATTAAATCAAATTTAACTTATTTTGCTTTAAGACTTAGAGTTTGTGGGACGCCTGAGTGGCTCAATCAGTTGAACGTCCAGACTCTTGATGTCAGCTCTGGTCATGATCCGGGGGTCGTGGGTTCGAGCCCCACATCGGGCTCTGTGCTCAGTGTGGAGCCTGCTTGGGATTCTATCTGTCTCTCCCTCTGCCCCTCTCCCCTGATTGCACGCATGTGCTCTCTCTCTGAAATAAAAATAAAATAAAATAAAATAAAATAAAATAAAATAAAATAAAATAAAATAAAATAAAATAAAATAAAATAAAATAAAAATAAATAAAATTTAAGAAAGACTTAGAGTTTGCTGCTTCAAGTCTCTGCTAGTGGAGAAGCAAAAGTTTGCCTTCCTCCCAGGCCGCAGCAGACCCTTTGCTGAGACCTCCATGACCTCAAATACCTGCTCCAAAAGCAGGAGGCAAGGTGCTTTCTTTTTTTTTTTTTTTCTTTTTTTCCCTCTTCTTCTTCTTTTTTTTTTTTCTTTCAGGGAGAGAGCAGGTGGTAGAGACCCACCAGCCTCCTCATTCCCAGGCTTTGCAAGAATGGGGGCCATACTGTCATCTCCAAACATTTTATAGACTCTCACTTGGTGGTCATCGTGTTAATACTGATTGAACGTATCCGCTAATATCAGGAGTTACTCTGGAATCACTCACAAACCAAAGTGATCGGCCTGGTGTTAATCATGGCAGCCTCTGCATGTGTTGGAAAAACGGTAGAAGGCATTATTAGTCTACAGACAAGGGGTTGCCAACTGGTGGGCTGTGGGCTCGTCCTTGCCTAGGGATGGGTTTTGTTTGCCTCGTACGGTGTTGGTTTGTTCTTTTGGCTGTTGTGGGAATCTGGAGGAGTTTCCAGCATCTGACCGAGGTAGACTTCTTGGGTGGAGAACCACTGACTGGGTCCTGCTATCTTCCATCACAGTCTGGAACACAGAAGCCCAGAGAGATTATGGGATCTGCCCTAAATCCTACAGTGCTGGGCCCAGGCCACTGGTCTCTTGATTTCCTCCCCAGGTTTCTTTCCATCACATTGTAACGCTGTTCTCGAACGTAGCACTTGTCTCCTCCTTTTGCCTTCTGCCATCTCGGGGTAGCCCCTGTTTCCAGGAGGCAAGGATCCAGTGCCCCACAGGAGCGGTCACCCCCACGCGGGGCCTGTTCCCCTGCAAGGCTCTGCATTCTATCCCCCGCCTCCGTGACCACAACAGCTATTCCCTGCACGCAGCTGGTCCTGAGACAGATACAAGTGCCTTATCTAACTAAGTAATTTAATGCACTCCAAAGTCGATGTGTAAAGGTGTAGTAAATGTATAAATAATTTCAGCATGTTTCATCGTGAAAAAAATCTATAAGCTTCATCTGGATAAAAATTCAATCTCATTTGGCTTAATGTGCATTAACATCAGAGTGTTCCCAACCCTTGCCTCAGCTCTCGGGATACACAGAAATCAAACCACACCTCACTGCCTTTGGGGAGACATAGTGTAACCATTTCAGAGAGAGGTAGGGCCCCCCTTCTTCAACTGAGCAGAAGAAATTATCTTTAAGAAATCCAACTCAACAGTGATTAGCACAAAAAAAAATATGTTGAAAACAATATTTTTTAATTGATTTTTAAAAATTATTTTAGAGAGAGAGAGAGATCGCATGGAGAGGAGAGGGGCAGGCGGGTAGAGGGAGAGAGAGAGAATTGTAAGCAGATTCCACGCTCAGTGTGGAGCCCGATGCAGAGCTCAGTCCCATGACCCTGGGATCATGACCTGAACCGAAATCAAGAGTCAGATGCTCAACCGACTGAGCCACCCAGGTGCCCTGAAAACAAACAATATTATTTAAAAAATTGGAAAGCAGGTCAGGAAAAAGAAAGTAGATGGTCAGATTTAATCTGTACTCTCGGAAGCTGATGGCTGTCCCAGGTCCTTGAACCATGGTGAAGGTTGGCAGACATAGCTGTCCTAATGTGCCAGAAGGGGGCTTGAAACACTCTGCTTTCTTTCAGAAAGGAACCATGGGAAAACTGATCACACCTTTTTCTTTTCCATAGGGATTGGGAGTTTTGGTCCTCACATCCAATCCTGTAGCTCAGAAAAGAGTCGATCTCAGTTGCTGCTTCTGTGGTTCACTTGCAGTCTTGTCTTTCAGGTTCTACATAGAAAGCATCTCGTACCTAAAGGATAATGCCACCATTGAGCTCTTCTTCCTGAATGCTAAGTCCTGTATCTACAAGGTAAGAACTTTTTCTTCCCGTTCAGCTTCCCCCTGAAATCCGAGAGTAGCGTTTGGAACTGGCAATCCCAAGTTGCTGCCCCGATGTGATTGTATTGATTAGTAGACGTAATTTATAAGTGACTTAGTATAAATAAATGAGAACGTCATGGAAGTAATACTATCTGTTTAATAACGGGACTCCTCCGGATCCTGTCACTCTTTGGCTCCTTGGAGGTGTGCCTTCGTCCCTCAACCTGGCAACTGAGACAAAGGGGAGACGTGGACGGGGAGGGCAGATGCACAGGGTCCACGCGGATCGGTCTCTGAAGGATGAGTGGGCTGCTTATAACCAAATGCATGCGTATTGACCGTTTTTAGATGTTCTGGCAACATCTCTCAGTGATGCAATTTGCATCAATCGGCACTTTAGGCTGCACAGATTTTTTTTTAAGGATGCTAAAATACACATAAAATTCATCGTTGTAATTACTGGTAAGTATACAGTTCAGTGATATTAAGTCCACTTACAGTGCCGTGCAACCATCGCCTCCATCCGTCTCCAGAACTCTTTGCATCTTGCAAAACTGAAACGCCGTCCCCACTAAACGCTCACTCCCCGATCTACCCATCCCCCCAGCCCCTGGCCATCACCATCCTACTTTCTGCCTCTATGAATTGGACTACTCTAGGGACGTCACGTAAGAGGATCCTATAGAGTTTGTTCTTCTGTGACTGGTGCATTTCACTCAGCAGTAGGACCTCAAGGTTTATCCACATTATAGTACAGGTCAGAATTCCCTTTCTTTCTAAGGCTGAATGATATTCCGTTGTACGTATAGACCACATATTGTTTATCCATTCATCCGTCAATGGACACTTGGGTCGCTTACACACCTTTGGGCTATTGTGTTTAATGCTGCTGTGAACATGGGCCTGTAAATATCTCTTCAAGTCCCTGCTTTTAGTTTTTTCGGGTGTGTACCCAAAAGTGGAACTGCTGGATCACATGGTCATTGTACGTTTCATTTTTTGAGGAGCTGCCATATTGTTTTCCACAGTGACGGCACCATTTGTACTCCCACCGACAGTGCATAAAGGTCCCAGTATCTCCACATCCTCACCAACACTTGTTGTTTTGTGGGGGGGGTTTAATAATAGCCACCCTGCTGGGTGTTAGCCAGTATCTCATTGCGATTTTGATTTGCATTTCCCTAATGATTCCCTAAAGATGCTGAGCATCTTTTCAGATGCTTGTTGGCCATTTGTACATCTTCTTTAGAAACATGGCTATTCAAGGGACAATTCTTTCTTTGTAATATTGTTTTCTAATTTTTTTTTAAGTTTATTTGTTCTTGAGAGAGACAGAGCATGAGTGGGGGAGGGGCAGAGAGAGAGGGGGAGACACAGAATCCGAAGCGGGCTCCGAGCTGTCAGCACGGAGCCCAATGCAGGTGAGATCATGACTTGAGCCGAAGTCGGATGCTTAACCAACTGAGCCACCCAGGCGCCAGTCAGGAGACAGTTCTTAACTGGGTAGGACAGTCCCTCGCCCTGCATCAAGTTCACATGCTTGTAGTGTTTCCTTTCATTGGATAACCCCAAATGCCCACACACATTTCTAGCACACACCCCCTCCCTCGGGAAGGAGGCTTGCAGAACACCTTGAGAGCCTCTCCTGGGAGAACGTATTTGAACACTCACACTGGTGCTCATGAAGGAAGCCTTCAGGGCACCACCTCAGGCCAGCCCATTAACCACCACAGAGAAAGCTGATATTTGAGAATATCACACCATGGCATGCTGGGTGCTGAGGGCTTTCTGTAAGTTGTGCGGCTGAACCTTCACAACACTTTGAGGCAAATACTACTTTCTATCCAGGTTTTCCCTGTGAGGAAGGTGAGGCACAGGGAAGTTAGGAGATTCGCCCGAGGTCGCGTATCTGCCAAATGGCAACATTGGCTGGGGGGCCCGAAGCTGGCAGCCTGACTCCAGATCGTGGGGCTCAACCGCTGGGCTGCCCTGAGCCCCAGAGGGCAGGCTCTCCCGAGAGTGGAGAATGCCCTAGCAGCCACAGAGAACTTCAAAGCTAAGTGCACTCATCGTAAAGTGCTCAGTGGCCGTCCTCAGAGAAGTCTGAGGAGATCCTACCGCCTGTGTTTTCATGTCTAACCAAACCCTATCTGGGGGGATTGCAACAACTCGCTGAACATTAAAACACACACACACAGACACACACACACACACACAAGTTGGATTGGTATATCAGCCATCCGTTTTTCTTCTAGAAATACGTCAGCACGTTCATTGCACAGAATAGTCCCTCTAAATGCAGGTGTCCACAGTGATGGAGGGCCTGGTAAGGATCAAATTCAGTCGTGTGAAAGGACCTCACTTGGTGACAGTTGCTGAGCCAGGACTTAAACTGGCTCAAGCCCAGACCGCTCGGACTACAGTATTTGGGGGTTTCGCTGAATGGAGGAAAAAGACACTAACCGCAGGTCCAGGAACTTGCAAATTCCTTCCTTTCTCTAAGCCCGTTTTCTCATTAAAGCGTGGAAATAATAATACCGGCCTCAGGTAGCTTACAGACTGAGAGAGTCTCTGAGGGTTTTTGTTGAATGAACGGGAAGGCCCTTGGAGAAAGTTCAGGAATAAAAAGTTGAGCATTGTCCACCAGGTGGCACCCTGGGGCAGTGAATGTCTGGACGCGCCAGTCCCCCGAACTGATTTCCTCAGTTCAACCCGGCGGGAAAATTGGCCCCAGACCGTGCTTGTACAGACACCTGGGTAAAGGTGAGAAAGTTTCTCTCTCGCAGGTGTTCGATTCAGTCCAGATACAGATGCTTAGCTGGAGCAGAAGGCTGCATTGCTTATGAATACCATGCTGCTCGAAGACTCTGGGTTCAATGGAAAATAGAACAGGAGACCAAATCCCCAGGTTCTTCAGGTGGGGTTAACAGTGCAGCCACGTTTGGGGCCAAGGCACCCACAGCGTCCCCCAGCCTATCGCCTGGGCGGCTCTCTGCCATCCAGAACCCCAGCTATCTCTTCTCAGGATCCGGACTGGAGCCTGGCTTCCCTGAAGTTTCTATCAGAGACCAAGTAGGGTCACAAGACCGCCTGTCTCCCTCCCGTCCATCAGAAATAACATTTTCGTTTGCAGAAATTGGCACTTCGGGCTTATTTATTTGATCTTTTTTAAATGTTTATTTATTCTTGAGACAGAGACAGAGCGTGAACAGGGGAGGGGCAGAGAGAGAGGGAGACACAGAATCCGAGGCAGGTTCCAGGCTCCGAGCTGTCAGCACAGTGCCCGTCATGGGGCTCGAACCCACGAACCGTGAGATCATGACCTGAGCCCAAGTCAGACGCTCAACCGACTGAACCACCCAGGCGCCCCCCACTTGGGGCTTATTTGAAATGTTCACACGTATCATCTTACGTGAGCCTCCTGGGTGAGATAGACCCAGAATCTTTAGCTTTCCGGAGAAAGAAACTGATGTCCGGGAGGTTAAGCGACTTACTCAAGGACCAAGGACCGGAAGTGGTGGAACAGACAGGCGGCCAGTTTTGCACACTTGTAACTATGCAAACGCGGGGGGAAGGCCCCGCACAGAGTGTCATTGGGAGTTGCGATCTGGAGCCCCGCACGCCTGGGTTCCCGTCCTAGCTGCGCCCCGCAGTGAATGCAGTGAACGTGCGCACCTTCTGTGGCGTCCCCAGGCTGAATTCTCCTCTCTGGTTGAACAAGAACATTAAAGGCCCCTACCCACCCCCTTGTTGGGAAGCCGAAGCGAGACGAAGCTGGAGTGTAGTTGGTTAGCACTGGGCCAGGCACGTGATGAGCTAGCTAGCTCCCGCTGTGGTAGCACTGTTCACTTGAACCCAGACGCGGGTTGTTCATCTTGGCTGAGAGTTTCTGTGTGCCCCTCGACGCCGCCTCTGGCACTTTGGAGGCCTGGAGGAGCCCGGAGGGCAGTGCCAGATGCTGATAGACATAGTGCGATGCTGATAGACGGGGGCTTCGGTTTACCCAGCGCAAGATTGGTATTACCTCCCTCCCTGTCTCTTAGGGAATGATCCCTGCAGGGTACCAGAAATCTCAATTGTTCAGATAAATAAACCTGGAGCCTGCCTTGGATTCTGTCCTCTCTCTCTCTCTGTCTCTCTCTCTCTCTGCCCCTCCCCCACTCACATTCTGTCTCTGTCTCTCAAGAAATAAAAAATGTTAAAAAAAAATTGAAAGTCAAGTGGCTTTAAATTTTTTTTTAACGTTTATTTATTTTTGAGAGACAGAGACAGATAGAGCACGAGCAGGGGAGGGGCAGAGAGAGAGGGAGACACAGAATCTGAAACAGGCTCCAGGCTCTGAGCTGTCAGCACAGAGCCCCGACGCGGGGCTCGAACCCACAAACCGTGAGATCATGACCTGAGCTGAAGTCGGACGCCCAACCGACTGGCTTTGAATGGCTTTAAATAAGAGACGTATTATGAAAAAAAGCCCACCACCTTCAACAATTTTAGCCGTTCCTTCTGTTTTTGTGCCTATGTCTAAGTAAGTTGGCACGAGGCATTATTCCTTGATTTATCCATTTTGGATTTATTGAATTCCAATTGGGACAGGTGAAGATTAAGGTGTCGTATACAACCACCCACACTTTCCCATTCCCCATTTTCCCAAAATGGCGGTAAGCACAGCTCTGGGTAAAAGCTACAGCCGTTAGCATTACATTATTATGACTAATCCAGGTAGCGTTCTATGGTTGTGATTCCCTTTTTTAGACAACCACTTGTCTTACCTAAAGGTAATAACTGCCTTGCTATTACTTGTTTAGTTTCTATGTACCCATCATTTTTTTTCCCAAGAGCTCCTCCGGATTCCCGATGCATGCCCACATTAATTTCCAAGCGCTTCGGGTGATTCATCCATTCCTCTCTTGAGTTGGGTTTTTGCTGTTGCTTCCTGGGACCTCCCTGTCACCTTCCATCCTCTGACTCCAGTCTGGACCTGGCCTCATCCACAGCCCCCAGCACAGGACCCCCTTACCCATCCTGTCTGTTCGCCACTCAGCTCTGGAGTGGGTCCTCTGTTTCCTGGATCCCAAGTCTTCCTGTGTTTTCTTTTATGCCACTGTTTCACTGGAGAACATCCTCCAGTAAATCCAGGGAAAGTGCATATAGGAAGTACAATGTTTGGGTCCTCGCGTATCTGGGAAAGTCTCTCTTCTAATGTTATATCTGACTGATAGTTTGAGTGGATATGGAAATGAACACATCTCTCAGAATATCAAAGGTGTTGCTTCAGAGTTTGCTCTGGGGAAGTCTGCTGTGCTATACGTTGTATGTGGACCCTCTCCCTCTCCCACCATCACCAATGGTATCTTTTAGGATTGCCTCTTTATTCCTCTTCCTCCGAAATTTTAGGATGTCATGCCCTGAAATGGGTCCTTGTAAATCCACGATGCTGTGTATTCGATGGGCACTTTTAGTCTGGAGACTGGCATTCTTTAATTCTGGGAGATTTTTCTGTGTTATTTTTTTTGATGGTGTCTCCTCTTTTCTCTGTGCTCTCCTTGTGGAACTCTTGCTCATTAGATGCTGGGCAAAGCCTCCTGCTTTGATACCTTGCAGCTCTTATTTTCCATCTCTGTCTTTTTATTCTACTTTCTAGAAGATTTGATCAGTATTATCTTGAGCCTCTATTGGCTTTTTAACTTTTGATACTATGTTTCTAATTTCTAAGACTTCATATTATCTGATCTTTATATATATATATTTTTTAATTATATTAATTATATATAATTATTAATATATATATATTATTATATTTTATTATATTATCCTTTACTATTCTTGAACTCCTTTTGTTTCAACGTCAATTATGCATATTCTGTGACGTTTCTGTTTCTTTTTAGTTCTTCCCCCCCCCCCCGCCCCCCCATGTATTTACTTTGGTCTCTGTCTTTCATATTGGAGACTTTCTTCGTTGACTGTTGGTCGTGGTCCGTCCATCTGTAGGTAAGAGTGAGGAACCCAGGTGGAGGTGGTCCGCTGGTGGATGTCCCTGTGGAGTGATCCAGTGGCAGACTGGTTCTTTGAGTAGGAAGCCTGAATGGCAGCGTTTGGATGACCTTTCTCATGGCTCCTTATTCTCTCCAGGGGAGAATCTTCCCACTTCCTGTCTGAGTACTCATCCTCTACTTCCTGTCTGGTCTCTACTTCCTGTCTGGTCCTCCACTTCCTGCCTGGGTGTGTCCCCCACCTCCAGGATCGGGGAGAAAACACCTCCAGTTGGGGTACAGATTCCCTTCTGATCCTGGCACTTTGGGTGGACCTCATTCCAGCTTCCTGTGCGTCTTCTCCAGAGAACAAACCTCTGATCTCTTTAATAGCAGAAAAGTGAGGAAAGGTGTTTTGTTTTGTTTTGTTCTGTTTGTCATTTTCCCCAAATTAGGAGCCCCACCTTCCTGCCTTCCATCCTTTCTTCACCGGGAGGCCGACAGCCTGACCCTGTGGGTTTCTCTCTCACTTCCTTTTGCTTTGCACTTTACGGTCCCCCTATTTTCTACAAAAATAGCAGGAAAATACAGTCAGAATCAATCCGAGTAGCAGAGGATTAAAATATGGTCATGAGAGAGCAGGGTTCTAATTGTGAACTTTAAGGGGAACAGGAGGAGGTACAGAGCGGGGGTCCCTGACACCCCACATAGCCACATGCTTCAGCAGCATTTCTCATGTGTTTTAAGTCGCCACGATTACAGGTGGATGATGGAAAGGAAATTTATGACCAGGGGATAGATAAAACTCACTTACAAATGTGTGCCTTTTTTTGTGGAAAACTCCCATGGGAAGTCTACCCTTGATGTTGTGTGGAAAATCACACAGGAAAGCAGAGCTCTCCTGCCAAGCTTTCTTTCCAGTCTTCTCTCTCTTTGGATGTGGCTTCCTCTGCCAAACCGAAGAGGCCCATCGACCAGCCCCACGGGAGACAGTGGACTTGTCATACCCAATGGGAGTGATGGGGTGGATGCGGATTCTGATCTCAGCTTTTGCCCCGCCTTCAGGCTGCAGGATAGAATCCTGCCTTCTCTCCACTGCTGAAGGGAAATTGCTGTCAAGAGGTCATCACCACAATAATTTTTGAAAGTCTTGCCGGCCACAAGTGCTAGGACACAAAACGTCAGCGTCTTTTTTAATTTTTAAAAAAGGATTCCGATTGATAATACGGGATTGACTATCCACTCTTAAATATGATTGTCACACCGAAGTGCTTGTTCTCAACCCTTATCTTGTCCGCCAGTGATCGCTAAAGAAGCAACCCATCGTCTGTATCTAAAGGTGGGCTGCAGTGGGACTCTTTGGGCTGGAGGACAAATTGGCACGAGCATTCTTCAGAGTGAATTTTTATGGTCACCTTCCATGACTGTCACTAAACTAGGCACATACACAATGCTCAGTAAATTGTTTTTCATCAGTTACTTTCCAATCCCAGGGAGCAAGGATTTGCATAGCTCCTGTGAAATGGTCAAGTCTGGTGCCTACGTGTACCCACTGAGAGCGGATCATGTCTAAAGAAACTTAAAATTCCTGCTCTATGTGGGCTGCCGGTCTTGCCCCGCCTTCTTCCCTGAGCTGTCCACATAGGTTTGGGAGGTTCACAAGTTATTAAAATTTAAATAATCATCCTTGGGGTGCCTTTGCTATGTAGGGCTAAACACCATCACTCTTGTTGAAATTGAAGTAAGTGGTCTTTATCCAAGATCTTCAAAGAGCTTTGCTAATGAACAGATCGTATCATCTTGTCTGAAGATGAGAGAAACAAAGCCCGCAGTCAGGCCCCACAGGACAAAGGAAGCAACATAAATATTAGTCTCAGACTTACAGAATCCCAGCCCCTCCTTGTCTTTTCACTTGATGATTGTAGGTTTAGTGTGTATATTCCTATGACAGGGGGTGGAAGGAAAGAAGGACAGAGAGGGACTTTTCATTTTCAATTCTAGTGACAAATTTCACTCTGGCTCACCATCTTGGTGGTTCTCGTGACCTCTAAGAGAGAGACTCCCCGGGGTCACAATACGGGCCAGAAGCAGAAGGAATCACTGTGCCACAGAGTCAGAGCACGGTGGCCCAGCATGAATGGCCCATACGCCAGTGGGTCATTAGCCAAACAGGAGGGAACTTGACTGATGAAAAACTGGCAAAGGGCTAAGGAAGACGGTTGTGCAAGACCACGTCAGTCCCTTCCTGCACCCCAGCCCCTGTTTGCCTGGGGCGTCATCATGCAGCCATTATGAGTTGTGCAATGAGCCGGGGTGCTTACACAGGCACAGGGAGGCCGGATGTGGCATCGGGTCGGGACCACTTGGGTGATAGACACACACATGGAGACACATTTGCATAATGTTCTCTCCTCGTTAGAAAAATACGTCTTACTAAAGATTCCCGTGAATGCCGAACAACGCTGAAGGACAGAGGCAGCGTTGTGGGGGTCAGATTGTAAGCACCAGTGAGCCCCAATAAATCCTACAGACAGACAGGATATTTGTAGTGTGTCTAAATCACCCTCCATTTCCTCACCAAACTCAGTAAAATAATTGGAAAAGAAGTCATTAGCCCCCTTCTACGGAGGAAAACGAAACGGGAGGAGACCCAGTGATTTATTCAGTGTCCCGGAGCTGATGGGGGTGGGGGGTTGGAACTAGAACCTGGAACTTTCTAGTGAGAGTAGAAGTGATCTTAAGGAGGGTGGCAAGAACCAAAATCCTCAGCCATTTTGTGGTGAGGAGAGAGGTGGTAGTGGTGGGCGAGCTCTGCAGATTGTTCTGGATGGACCTGGCATGGATCGTCCTCCCTGAAATCTTATCAGCCTCCCATATGGTTGTTAGCCACGTTTTCTGTTATATTGAGTGTATTAATCTCACGCGAAAGTTGGAATTTCTGTCATTGCCGACGACGGAGGAATGCTTTTCGTTAAGATCCGGGGTTGTGTAAAGACCGCCACCAAGTCCCTTGGAGCACGGGGGTCATGAAGAGGTCCTCCAGTTCTCGGCACTTTTGGAGAACCTCACACCTGCCGCCCGGGGTTCTCGTGGGGCTATTTACTTGGAACTCTTGGAGACCCACAGATGGAAATCTTTCTGAGAATATTGTTAACCGTGACGCTGCTGATACATGACCCCGGGCCTCTTCCTTGAGCTCCTGAGTCACCTGGGATAAAACAATGCGGAGTGGGAGGAAGCGGGCCATCCTCCCCAACCCTGCTCTGAGCACACACGCGCACACCTGCGGGCGGTCACGTTTTGTCTTTCCGGGGCATTCTTCAAAAGATCAGAGAAAGCCGAACACGTTATTCAGTAGTAGGTGAAGCAGGTGCCCTCCTCCTTTCCCCTGTCGTCCTCTTCTAGGGAAAACCCTGCACCCCAGGAGAGTGTGTGGTTTTCGCCTGCCCTCTCTGTGGTCTCATTCAGTTTATTTTCTCTGCCTGAGCAGAAAGATCCCACCTCTGGAGTGCCAAAGAAAGACCTTTCTCTGCCTTCTCTACCCTTCTTCCCCCTACAGGTACATTTTCATTTAGCGGATGAGTCACATCATGAACTAAAAGCTTGTGTTCACACTTAAAAGGGCTGTTCCTGATGGCTGGTTTTGAGTCGCACGCTAGACAAGCCTCTCCTCGAATGTTAACGATTAGCCCACCATCGACCATTAGCTGCAACACGGGTGTAAATGTTTGACAGGAGAGCACACAGAGCGTGCGGGGGCCAGCGCCCGTGAGCGTGCAGGAAGTCAGTCGGTGGGAATGGAAAGGAACGTAGCGCATGTGGAAGCGGTCCACTGTGGAAACCCTGGACAGTGTTTCTGTTAAATCATTTGTACATTGTTAAATGATTTACATTCTGATGGGATCTGGTAATCCCAGAACGGCAATTCCACACATTCCTCTGTATCCCGACCCTGACAGTCTATATCAATTACAGCGGCCGTAAAGCTCTCTCAGCTGGTTAAGCATAAAGAATTATTGTGCCCGATCCTTCCATATGGTCTCCTTGGTTCTCTTAGCCCACACTTGTAAGGTCGTTCGGTGGCAAATATTATTATCCGTCTTTGAAATCACTAAGCCTTTTGAAAGAGCCCAAATAAAATCCCTCCCTCAAAAGATACAGGCTTGCTTGAGCGCATTGTTTTGAATTCCAGGGTCCAGTTGTGGACCACAAAAGAAACTCATTAGAAAATCCATGAATCAGAGTTCGGTTTATAATTCAAGTGAAAAATAACTCTAGTTTTGGCTAACTTCAGTGATAGATATGGTTCCAAGAATTTGTTGGCTGACACCGAGTCCTTACTTTTTTTCAGTCGAAATGTAATTGGCACATAATATAGTATTAGTTTCACGTGTACAACATAATGGCCCGATATTTGTACATTACCATCCGTCCACATAGACATTTATTTCCTTGTGTTGAGAAGTTCCAAGATCTGCTTCTCTTAGCAACCTTCAAATATACAGTAACTATACCTCTTAGCAACCTTCAAATCTACAATGACTATAGTCACAATGCTGTACATTATATCCTCAGGACTTATTCTATAAACTGAAAGCTTTTACTTTTTGGCCGCTTTCACCCTTCCCCCCCCCCCCCGCCCCCACCGCCCGCAACAACCAGTCTGTTCTCTGTATCTATGAATTTGAATTTTCTTTCTTTCTTTTATATTCTGTGTATCAGCACTATCATTCCGTACTTGTCTTTCTCTGTCTGACTTACCTCACTTAGCATAATGCCCTCAAGATCTATCTATATTGTGACAAATGGCAAGATTTCATTCTTTTTTATGGCTGAGTAATATTCCATTACACACACACACACACACACACACACACACACACACATACATACCACACTTTTTTTTTCAAAATTTTATTTAAATTCTAGTTAGTAAATAAATAAAATAAATTTCTAGTTAGTTAACATATAGTGTAACACTGGTTTCAAGGGCAGAACTTAGTGATTCGTCACTTACATACAATGCCCAGTGCTTATACAAGGTTTTCTTTATCCATTCACCCATTGATGGACACAGGCTGTGTCCATGTTTACAACTGGCTGGTGTAAATAGCACGGCAGCGAACAAGGCGTGCAGACATCTTTTTGACTTGGTTTCATTTCCCTTGGACCAGTCGCCAGAAGTGGAATTTCTGGATCACATGATCTGCGATAGTTCTATTTTTAAATTTTTGAGGAACCTTCATTCTGTTTTCCACAGTGGCTGTACCAGTTTATGCTTACCCCCCCCCCCCCCCCCCCAGTGCACGAGGGTTCCCTCTTCTCCACCTGCTCTCCAACACGTGCTATTTCTTGTCTTTTTAATGGTAGCCATTCTGACAAGCACCAGCTGATACCTCCCGAGTCCCTGTTGACTTGGGGGCACTCACGCACTCAGGGAGGTCCCTTGCCGGACAAGAGGTTGGGGGATTGTTTCTGGTCTCTTCACGGCCACTAAGGCCTTGTGACTTGGGGAGAGTCCCTTGACATTTCTGGATTTCTGTTCTCAGTGAAAGCAAAGGACTGGGCTTGGAGACGACGGATGTTTATTACCTTGACCATAGTGATGGGGTCACAATGTTTGCATACGTCCAACGTCATCAAATTGTGTGCATTAAATGTGCAATTTTTTCTGTGTATCAGTTACACCTCAAAAAGCTGCTTAGAAAATGGATATGAACTATATGCATATTGAAAAATACATATATGAGATTTTTTTCAAAAACCAAGGACAGGTTTATACACTTTTAAGACCATATCCTTAGATCATGATTAAATATTTAGGGGAAGAAGTAATAGGAAAGAAGCGTTTTTAAACTTAGACTCTGTGGCAGTGCTGACCAGTAGAACTTTCTACAAGGAGAAAAGTGGTCCGTACCTGCTCTGACCCCATGGTAGCCAGCTGCTGCATCGAACTGTTGAGTGCATAAAAGCAATGAAGGCATTGCAATGAGAAACTGTATTTTTAATTTTTATTTAACTTTAATTTAAAGAGTCACAATCCCATTATGACTTTTTTCTTTTCCATAAAGCCTTACTCCTGGTCCCAAAGTCAAGTTCACCAAGAAATCACCATTGGTTATCAAGTAACCTTACGCCACTGATGAATCAGATTCACAGATTTGTAACATTTCCCTAATTTCTCATCAAGATTTAAAGCTTTGAGGTGACTGGGGAGATCCAGGACCACTGGGGTCTGCCTCTGGCTAAAAGCTGCGAATAGAATGTCGGGAATCATTTAGGGCCAAGTAATTCGGCACAGAGATATTCTCTGAGCGTTTGAGATTCTGGGAAACAGCTGAGAAAAAAGAGAGCGGGTCTTTTTTTAGGAGATGTCCTACAGAAATCCTGTTAAAGGACCAAACTTACCTTTCTTTTTGGTTTGTCCCTCTAGGAGCTGATCGATGTTGACAGTGAAGTGGTGTTTGAATTAGCCTCCTATATTTTACAGGTGAGTTGTCCTGTCCTCATCTGGCTGTCCCAGAGCCATACGCAGTAGAGACGGGAGTAAGATTGAGCACACCCAGCAGGCTGCCATATTCACTACCTATTTGTCATCTTAATTATTTATGACACTAATAGGAAGGAGCTACACCATGGCAGTCAATAGAGGCTTCTGGCATTCCAGAATTTTAAGACAGGGTCTCTCTGCAAAGGAAAATTGTGTGTATCACTTGAGCCTGGGGGAAACAAGGATCATTCAGTAACTCCATTTTCTTCAGGGTTAGCGCCCTCCCCCACTCTGGAGAAAGCCCAGTAAATAGCAAGATTTAACTGCCAAGAGAATCATTGCACATCCTATGGAAAGACAAGGAAAGGACAGGCCTTTCACTTATGGGTGAAAGAGGTATTAATGAAAATCGGCAGCAATGACAGTTTTAGTAACGCTGGCAAGATGAATTAGCAGAACAGCATTCATTTATTTCTTCCACAAAGATTTCTTAAACAACTGTTATATTCAAGATTCCTTGAAGGTTCCATGGCCCCTCCTTAGGATGACCAGGAAAGAGCCCACAATACAAAACAAGTAACATAAGACACTAAGCAGTTCTACCCAGACACATGTTCAGATCCGGAATCCTTAATCCAGAAAAAGGTAGACCAGGGTCCAGAGGTAGAAACTTGCATTTTGTTGTTATGAATCACTTTCTTTGTATATAACTTTCTAAAGTTTAATTTTGTGTCTCATATTCATGTGGCAAATGCATGGTCCTTTCCCCATCGTAGTAAGCTGAGCTTACTCAGTAGAGGAGTGGTCATGACTGTGGAATGTATTTAAAAGTCTGGAACACTGTACAGGAATGTTTCATTGACGTTGAATTTTTTCTTCTACAGGAGGCAAAGGGAGATTTTTCTAGGTGAGTTTACAAAAGGGTTTGTTTTCTTAATGTGCTCTGTTAATCTTTATTAAAAGAAACTATTCTTTCTATACTTTGTAGGAGGGCAGTGCTTTAATGTTAGATATTAACGAGGAGTGCCTGGATGGCTCAGTCGGTTGAGTGTCCGACTTCGGCTCAGGTCATGATTTTGCAGTTCGTGAGTTTGAGCCCGGTGTCGGGCTCTGTGCTGACAGCTCAGAGCCTGGAGCCTACTTCGGATTCTGTGTCTCCCTCTCTCTCTGCCCCTCCCCTGCTCACGCTCTGTCTCTCTCTCAAAAGTAAATAAATGTTAAACAAAATTATTTAAAAAATTAAAAAATATATATATATATATATATATTAATGATGAGAGCCACCTCTCAACTTGTCAATTAAAACAGACATATCGGGCAGAGGAAACATAGTAACAGCAAGGAGGATATTCTGTACTAAATGAAAAGCCTAGAGATCACTAAAGCAGAGATCAGCACCCACTGTCACACATGGCCACTAGTGAAGTCTGTCAGCTGGAACGTAGAGCCTGAAGTCACCACTCTGGTGTGAACAGGGCTTTAGATTATCCCGCAATGTGGACATTTTTTCTCTCTCTCCATTTTAGTCTCCTGCTCCTCCAAAGGACGAGATGCTATCCCATAGGGAGATTTCCTTCATGAAAGTATCTCGGTTCCCCACTTCTACTTTTCTTCCCTCTCTAGATATTCCATTGGAGAGAATGTAAACACTTAACCACCGGGGACACTGTGCACTGGTTATTAACTTGTGGAACTGCCAGCTTCTCAGTGCCGTTCATTTCCTGAAGCTTTGCCCATTGACCAGCGTGGTTGAATCGCCTCTCATTTTCTCATGATCGTTAGTGGAGCCCTCAGAGTAGGGAGTTGTGGACATCCACCAACGGGACTGTCTGCTCAAAGACAGACATTATTCCAGGCAGTCTGCTTTCTTGAACTCCCCGAGAGACGTCTGGGATAGCCCATATTTTAGAATCAAGGTCTAAATGTACAAGAAAACAGAGTGTCTGGGCATAGCATTCTGACTCATCAATAGGAAATAAGCAAAATTGGTATTAAAATTAAGAAACACTGGGGCGCCTGGGTGGCTCAGTCAGTTGAGCGTCCGACTTCGGCTCAGGTCATGATCTCACAGTTTGTGAGTTCGAGCTCCACGTCGGGCTCTATGCTGACAGCTCAGAGCCTGGAGCCTGCTTTGGATTCTGTATCTCCCTCTCTGTTTGCCCCTCCCCTGCTTGCACTCTGTCTCTCTCTCTCTTTCAAAAATAAATAAACATTAAATTTTTTTTTGTTTTTAAATCTTTATTGGAAGATTTTAACATCTGGGTTGTCTGAGTGGCTCAGTTGGTTGAGTATCCATCCACCTTCGGCTCAGGTCATGATCTCACGGTCCGTGAGTTTGAGCGCCACGCTGGGCTCCGTGCTGACAGCTCAGAGCCTGGAGCCTGCTTCACATTCCGTGTCTCCCTCTCTATGCCCCTCCCCTGCTCCCCCCTGCCTCTCTCTCTCAAATATAGATAAACATTTAAAAAATTTTTTTAAAGAAACACAAATCCTGACTCTACTCCATGATGGGACTTGTATGTTTTCTCATGCTTTGGCGGATTTGATCTAAACTACTTCAGTTGGTGGCTTACCTGTACTTGTCTCGATTTGTCAAGTTCATGCGGCCTGGTTTGTGAAGCCTTCGCTGTTTTCTCTTTGGTCTCCATGTGCATCTCTAAAGCTTTCTAACAAAGCCTGAGGTGTATGTTCTCGTTCCGATATCTCAGCAAAAGCAAAAAACCTAGTCTATGATTTAAAACAAGGGTCAGTTTGGGGTGCCTGGGTGGCTCAGTCAGTTAAGCGTCTGACTTCAGCTCAGGTCACGATCTCGCAGTCCGTGGGTTCAAGCCCCACGTCGGGCTCTGTGCTGGCAGCTCAGAGCCTGGAGCCTGCTTCCGATTCTGTGTCTCCCTCTCTCTCTGCCCCTCCCCTGTTCGTGCTTTTTCTCTCTCTGTCTCTCAAAAATAAGTAAATGTTAAAAAAAAGGTGGGGGGCGGTAAGCCAACATTTCTGTAAAGGGCCAGATGGTAACTAATCTTGGGTTTTGCAGGCCATAGAGTATCTGCTATAATTACTCAGCTCTCCCTTTGTAAGTGCAAAAGAAGCCGTAGACAGCAGGTAAATAAAGGAGTATAGCAGTGTTCCAATAAAACTTTATTTATAGACTTGGAAATTTGAATTTTGTATACATTTTCTTGTATCCTGAAATACTGTTCTTTTGAATTGTTTGTTTTCTAACCATTTAAAGAATATAAAAGCCATTCTTAGCTCATGGGCCATACAAAAACCAGCAGAGGGCTGGTGGGTTGCAGTGTGCTTACCCCTGATTCTAAAATTAGTCCCTTCAGCCCAGTTTGAATATTTGCATAAGGAGACTTCCAGGCCCCTTGTGTTTAGGCTTCCCAAGTTCTTGCTATAAAGCAGAGGTAGTCAATTTTTTTTTTTTTTAAACTAAGGCTTTTTTACAGCCTTAGCAGGAGACCTTAAACATTATAGGTGGCCAGTAACCATTCAGTGAATTTGTTGAATGAAACATTTTGAGGATATAGAAACTATGTTTGGTGGTTTTTTTGTTGTTGTTGTTGTTTTGGGGGTTTTTTGTTTTTTGTTTTTTTGTTTTTTGGTTTTTTTTTGCAGTTATTACTTTTTTATGCCCTTCATTTGGTATTAGAATTTGGGGGTTTTGATAAATGCAGCTTTATATCTTACAAACACTTCTGATCCCTTGAAAAATAGTTTAACAACCCCAGGTGCAATCGATTCTCCAAAGATACTCTTCCCCCCTTTTCTTTGACCAGCCCCGAACTCCGCTGTAGATATTATTTATTTTTGAGAGTACCCTGACAGGATGGAACGTGAACTGTGAAGTCGTCTGACCCCACAGATCCTGGGAACGTTTGGCCTCAGGGATTGCCAGGGAGGAGGAAGTTGTAGGCCTGGCCTCCCAGTAATTCATGGTCCCTTAATGAGCCTGTGGAATGCTACCTCGTGGGGCTCAGAGAAACAAAGGATCCTGGTTTAGCTTCATTTGTCAAAGTGCTGCCTCTTGGTTTGTTTGTCCCCAGCTGTCTGGGGAGAGAAACAGCCTTCACGGGAGGGAGAGGTCAGACACCTTATCCCAAAGGTCACTCTATGTGCCAGGGTAGACCTCCCGTCGCGGAAGGTGGAGGTGATCTGTTCCGTGCGGTGCCCTAATCAACACCTGTCATCTGCAGCAGGCCCACGGTCTGTGCGCAAGAGTGACCTGGCGTTTTGGAATAAGAGAAGGTCATTCTAAATTCCTTGTTGGTGCCTTTTCCCATCTATACCCAGGGAAATCCCCAAAGCATTAACGTTGAGCACATTTAGTTTGGTGGCTGAACATTAGGCGTTTTAGGTGTCCTAGTCTGAGAAGTTTAGTATTGTAGAGTTACGTTCGGCCCATTAATAATAATTCATGCAGGACTGTGCATTAAGTTCTGTGCATTATATTTAACTGAAAGGCTTTGACTTGTATACATACCCGTCAATAGAATCTGTTTTCCTGAACAGCATCAATAAAATGAGAGGTCTGCTTCGATCGCACAGAACACTGCGGCATGGTCCAGGGCTTAAGTCTAGGATATTCTAGAATCTAGAGGATTAAAGAACCTTTTTAACTAACGGTCGCCCACAAAAGACAAAGTAACCTTTTCATAGCCAGAGGGTACCGAATCGAACTTCCTGAAAGGCTGTTTTGCTCCAGATGTGACTGTTCTGTAGATTTACATGTCAGGGAACATACACAACTACATTTGAGTGGAATGAATATTACACATCTAAAAATTATGGGAGCAGTTTCCTTGAAGTATAAGGACAAGGGAGAAGTCAAAAGTACTAAGGTACTTTACCAGAAGGAGAACTGTATACGGACAACAGGGAATCATAATTCTTCTTCCTCCTGCCCCTCCCAGGCTCTTCTGTTTCTGCTTTTGGACTCAGTCTTGCCCAGCAGACCCCTGAAGGCTTATTCTTCCCAAGCTCCCTTTTCTTTCCCGTGAATGGAAATGCTCACTTTATCTTCTTGGACTTTACCATGGGATGTCGGGTTGAGCGTTGCTGAGAAGAAATGGCTGGGGTACATAGAGATCGATAAGAAGTATTGTCCGGGGCAGGAAGAAATCTATGTCGTAGTCTAACATATTGTGGACAGATTTGTGAGCCCTCATTAAAGGTTTGGGAAATAGCCTTATCGAAAAATAATATTTTCGCACTTGTATTATTTTCCTTAGCACAGCACGATAATCGTTCTTCACTTCCTGGTGTCTGTGTGTGTACAAAAATGGATGTCCTTCCACAATCAGGAAATGTAGAGTTGGCATTTCTGCTTAAAAACAATCGAATAGCCTAAGACCTGCTATCCTTGCCAGCTCTAGAGGCAAATATTAGGTTGAAAAGGATCAACACAGTTTAAAAACAAAAAGTTCTCATTTGATCGTCCCTCCTGGACACTCGTCAGCTAACACGCATTTTCCGTGATTTATCCATACTTTATGCATCAGAAACACTGCAGGGGCTTGAGTGCTGAACACTGACATTTCCTATTTTAAAAATTTAAAGGGAAAAGCCTTGGGTTGTTATAGAAAAAAATAATATTCTCTTCCTCGAAAAGGTCAGTGCAGGAGCACCTCGTTTAATCAACTGAACAGGATAGCCAAATTGTATGGTTACATTGTAATTCAATTTTTTTTAATGTGTTATTTAGTTTTGAGAGAGAGAGAGAGACAGAGTACACGTGGGGGAGGGGCAGAGAGAGAGGGAGACGCAGAATCCGAAGCAGGCTCTGGGCTCGGAGCTGTCGGCACAGAGCCCGACGTGGGACTCGAACTCACAAGCTGTTGAGATCATGACCTGAGTCAAAGTTGGACGCTTCGCCGACTGAGCCTCCCAGGCGCCCCAGTTACATATTAATGTCACAGAAGACTTATTGCTACATTGCACACAAGAACTTGATTTTTCGTGTTTTTCGCTAAGGGGACCTTAACTGAAAACCCTCATAGCCAGTCTCTCTTCCTGATGTTGAGAATCACTTCACACTTTACTTTCTGTCAACCCTTTTGATACTCTCAAGAAGGGTGCCACCAAAAGAGGGGAAAAAAATCATTTTAAACTTTTTGCCAAATCAGTGAACTGATTTAAAAAAAAAATGTTTTATGCCAAACAGCACACATAAATGCCTGAGTCACACTACCTTTGGTATAAAGAACCACCCAAACATTAACAGGGACCAGTAAAAAACATCTGTTCTATAGAATTTTTTCGTTAACAGGATTTAACTGAAACCAGATCAGTAAAGCTCTGTTACTCTGGGCCGTCCCTTGGGCCCTGGAAATATCTTTGTTATAGAGGACCGGATGCACTGACGCTAATCATTAAAACAGGATTCTACCAGCAAAACATTTCTCAGGACCAGTAAGCAAACAGCACCTGAAAAAGACTGATGTTAAGAGCATTTCATGTAAAGGTCCATGGGCCACGTGGTGCTTACCTGTTCAGAAACTGTCATGTGCCTGAGAGGCAGGGGAAGGAAAACCTACATCTGCAGGCTCTGTCTGTTCCAAAATAAACACAGCGGCCACAGAAAAAGAAGTGACGCTGTGATTGAGTACTTAGGGTTCAGTTTATATGACATCTGCACAAACTTAAACACAGGTCCAAGTGAGAGACTGTTAGCCCAGCGGAGTTCAGTGGTATGTAAGAAATTTTGCTGTGTCCTGATTTATCAACCTGCAGGTTTCTAATTCTATCTCTTAAAATAATAATAATAATTATTATTTAATGCTTTTTGAAATGGAGTGAGGGAGGGAGGGGCAGAGAGTGAGGGGGAGAGAGAGAATCTCAAGCAGGCTCCATACTGCCCAGTGCAGAGCCCGATATGGGGCTCGAACTCATGAAACTGTGAGATCATGACCTGAGCCGAAACCAAGAGTCAGACACTTAACCGACTGAGCCACCCAGGGTGCCCCGTTTCCTACAACTTTTTAATTGGTGTCTTGAAAGAAACTAGTTGGCGGTGATCGTATAGTAAGCAAAATAGATTTGCTGAGAGTTTTAGGTAGACTAAGAAATACTCAGACAGTGGGGTTTGGAATAGTGAACATTTAGAATAGAACTGATATCTTTACCAGTTTGAATTGTATCTTTAATACCCCAGATTGCGAATGTCCCTGTTGGAAACTTAGTAGAAAAGTCCTCTGTTAAGCTTAAAACACATCTGTCAGCCCAAAGGAGAGTTTTTGTGGGAATAATTTAAATGTATGTAATTCTCGTATGTTATTTCACACACAAAAAGAGAGAGGGAGAGAGAGAGAGAGAGAGAAGGGGTATGTGATGGTTTTCCCATGATTTAAGAAAGGACTTTGAGCGAGAAGCAGCTGGAATATTTCACGCCCGCAAGACCTTTTGAAAAGGAACAAAATCTGTGAAAATTTGAAACAAAATGTTCAAGTGGAAAAGTTATAAATTGTTACATAAATCGTTGTTTTATGCACAAAATTCCATTTTCCTGAGCTTTTCAAGTGTGTAAATCACATTTTCGGAGCATAGGAAAATATTCAGACAGGGGATTTTGTAGGACGATATCCTTCAAGTCCTATGGGAATCGTTTAGCTATAAAGTAAGGAGGAGATTTTGTATTATGACAGCTGCCTCTCTTGTGAAGCATTTATTTAATAGCAATATGGTATTTCGAGTTGACCTTGTGAATAACGGAAAGGCTCGTGGCTATAACACTATGTCAGTTTTTCAAAATTAAGATTCCCAGTCTAAGGGAGATGTAGAAAGTTAATCAGTTGCTGCTGCTTGTTTCATTTGCGTGTAATTACTGTCTCGATTGTAGACTTCTAAAATGTTTAAAAACTTGTTTCGAATTTTGCAAGTTCCCAACTATGTTAGAAACTCACAAAACGTTTTGCATCACCCTAGGAAGCCAAACTCACTCGTCAAGGAAGAAGTCTGTACTCAGATAAATTGGTAGTTAGCATCAGAAAATAAAGGCACACAATTCATAAATGTTGGCAATTTTCCCCCTCCATGGAGGGTAGCCAGTTTATCCATGATCCAAACCCAGAATCCAGAATCCCATGCTGGAGAAGTCTCAGCGGGTCCTCAGGTTGCCAGTGTCTGCGAATGTTCACACAACGATAGGAGAAGTGTTACAGGCAACATCCCAGCTACTAGCTTTTCCAGCCCTCCCTACGCACTTTTAAAAAAAGCATGTGATTGGGAGAAAATAGGCAAGCACCTCATTTTCTTTGTTGTAACCAGAACTTGAACTTGGTTCAAACAAACAAACAAACAAAAAAAAAAAAAAAAAAAGGGAGGAAGGAAAAGGAAAGAAATTGTTTCCTGCGTGGTTTTTAAAGATCAGCAAAGAAGAAAAAAAATATACAACTTGCCTTATTAATCTTAGAGTTTTCTAGATTCATTGTACCATTGAATAAAGTCGTACAGATCCACGGTGTAGGTCTGAAGCTTTAGGGTGTCGGCGATGTTTCTGAATTCTGAAATGTGTAGATTTTAGACGGGGGCAATTCAGGGTGTTCCTGAACACCGTGATAGTGTCTGGGGCACTATCCTGGAACCTAACCTCTTACTGTGCCTGCACCAGAACATGGATATTTGCACCAAGTGGGGCAGAGAAAGGTCCAATGTTGCCTCCTATAAAAAGGTTAGGATTGCCACCAAGGGTGTTACAGAGATGTCTGTTTCTTAGAGCTTTTTGGATTTGGGAATTACGGATAATGAGGACCTGTAGGGCTCTTTTACTTAGTAAATCCCTCTCCCTGGGGAACTTGACCTTCACGATAGCCTTATAAAACACGGAGGCATTAGTGTTAGTGAAAAGGCATCACGTTGCCTCGCCTGAATTGCAGGACAATGCTCCTTGCTGGTTTGACTTTCTGGGCTTAGCGCTCTTTTGTGTTTTAGTGCCGTGTGCATCGAAACCACTGGGTTCAGGAAGAATTCTGCCGCACTAAGCATTTTCTCTGTGTCCCAGATTTGTCCTGCAAATTATGGACATCTCATTGAACCTAAGGAGAATCTTCTGAAAAAGTATTTCCTCGTTTTTTTAAAGGGAAACAAACCCATGTGGATTTTGCTAATCCTCTGATCAAATTTGATTTTTGCTTCCTTCGCTTTATGGTGTCTTGGTTAAATCTGTTGTTGCTGTTATTTGCAGCAAATTCCTTGTTTGATATATTGCTAGAAATCTTAGAATGTGTTCTTAGTAGATCATTTGAACGTCCCAGATATAAGCAGTGTAGGTGGTAGGAAAGAGACACATCATCTCAAAAATCCCCGTAAATCAAAGACCAGAGCCACACTGAGAGTCCACTTCCCAAAAGTTTGGAATAAAATCTGGTGAATGTTAAAAATGGGAAGACTTCGGGTTGATTCGCAGTGTAGCAAATGACTCTCCAAGGGGCCTTTTTTCTTTTTCTAAAAATGGAACATGAACCATTTTAGGCTGTCTTATACATCGGCATTTATCAAGTGCACTGAACTCTGGGGGGAAAATGTCTGAGTCGATGACCCTGAAAGAGGAAACTGGGGACTTCTAGGACGTTCATTAGGTCGTAGCTTCCCACGCCTCTGGAGATGCAGCGACCGGGTCTGCCATCAGGGCAGCCGTCCGATACGTGGCCACAGAGTGGGGCCAGATCATTTCGCTGGGCTGACCACCTCTAAGTTAGCACAGATGTTTACAGACAGCAGAAAGGCAAATAAAACATTTCTACATAGCTGTCCTGTGGGAAGGATTAAGAGCCATGGATCCCTTCCAGAATGTAATGGATTTGGATGGGCTTCACGCCTTCGTGATTTCTTGTTGTATTTGTCCGTGTGACCTTGCCCTGGGGGAGAGCTGGAGAAGCCACGGCAGGCTCCCGCCAGGAAATCAAGCCTGCGATGGTCATCGGGGAAACTTGTTTGCCAACAAACTAGTGTTTGATGCGTAAGACGATCCCTTCCTCCTTTACCTTCCTCCTTCCCCAAATATACTCTAAATGTGATGAGTGTGAGAAAACCCAAACTCCAGCTTCAGCTGAATTTGCTCCCCCCGCGGCTTCGGCCAGCACAAGTTCATCCCACAAGAGTGAGTAGCTTTTGATAGGTAAGGTGCCGCTGATGATCAGTGAATCGCAGCCCTGTTCTCAGGGTGCCTGTGGTGAAACAGGGGAGGCGAGATCCAGAAATTCATCCCCGCGGGCTCTCAGGTGTTCGGTGAACTGAGTATTTGCTTGAACGATGCCTTAATAGGATGCGAGTAAAAATTCCAAACCCTGCTTGGGAACTGAATTTTCCCAAACACAGGGGGCTCACCCATTTGAAAACCCCCAGTGGCTGGCCGTTGCCTACTGGGTACGTGTGAACTCCATGAAAATGATACTCCTATTTTTTTTCTCCACCCAGGCCCTGCCCCAAAGCTGCTGCTTCCACCAGAACTCACAGGGGCTCTCTTTCCTCTGAGCTATCGAATGCGTTGTTTGAATCAACGTGATCGACTACTGCCCTTAATCAGTAATCTTTCTGTTTGTGCTCATGCCGCCCTGCTAACTCGCGAGCACCTTTTGGATAAAGACTGTGCCTTATCTTTTTTGGAGCCCCCTACACTGTTTTCCCATCTAGCAGGGGCTCCCCAAATACCTTCAACTTTTTAACGATTAATTGATAAATCCTTGCCTTACCACGTAGGTGACAGCAGCTGTAGTGCTTGGTTTTGTTGAATCATATGGTAACACGTTGAGCTGTTCTTCTGGTCGGCTGTTCAGAAACACCACTGACACCATTTCTCAGACCACTTGGAAAGCACCCTGAGAGCAGCTTGTCCCCACCCAGTCCCCCCCCCCCCCCCCCCCCGTGTGTTTGTCTGTCACCACATAAATGAACCGAACCGAAAGTCCTGGAATGGTTTGCCCACTGACACTTGGTATGCAAAGGGTAGCTGCTGTGATCCGTTGCCCGGGGCAGCATTTCCGGGAGGGTGGGTTCTCCCAAAGGGCACATCCTCCAGTCTGCGGCGTGGATGTCGGGGTGTCTGCTGTCCAGCTGCCTCAGGAGCTCCCCATCTGTGACTGTGCTGCCCTTCTGTCCTTCCTTCACATGTACTTCCTGAGCTCCTGTCTCCTTGCTGTCTTGGTGTTATCGCTCAGCCTCCCAGGGGCCAGCATCTGCCTTGCTCTGTGCGAGGAGCACAGAAGCTGCTACTGTGGCCTTGGTTAGAACTGTGGACCAAGGCAGGCTCCACGGGGTGAGCCCTTGCCAGCGGGGCAGGGGCCGTGAGCCACTCTAAAGGCCAAAGCCATCCCAAGGAGGAGGCCAGTAATTGCCTCTGGAGGTGAAGAGTGCGTGCGGACCCCAGTGCCCTGGCCCAGCGGGGATGCAGGTCTGTTGAGGGTGCAGAGAGGAGTCAAGCCTCAGAAGAAGCCTGGTTACAACTAGGGGAGTTTTAAGTGTCCTTCTAACCTGACAACATGGGAGCTGGGGGGGGTGGGGGGGTGGGGACAGAATTTCTGGTGCCGGGACCTGCGTCTAGGATCAGATAATCCACTTCCCACTCTTGGAGTCATTTCCGGGTTTTGTCAAAAGCAAGAGTCATTTCTTTCTTTTTCTTTCTTTCTTTCTTTCTTTCTTTCTTTCTTTCTTTCTTTCTTTCATTCTTTCTTTTTTTTTATCTTTATTTATTTTGGAGAGAGGGAGAGAGAAACGAGCAGGGGAGGGGCACAGAGAGAGGGAGACAGGGGATCTGAAGCCGACTCCACACTGACAGCAGCGAGCCGATGCTGGGGCTCGAACTCAAGAACTGTGCAATCGTGACCCGAGCCAAAGCCTGATGCTTAACCAACTGAGCCACCCAGGTGGCCCAAAAGCAGAAGGTTTTTTTTTTTTTCTCATATTTTGGACAACAGTCTCCAGTGTGCAGACGATCCGAGCAGAGAAAACCAGCATTGTGTGTTCTTGAGGGAAACAGCTCTCAAGGAGAAGCAGTCAGGTTGCCTGTTGGGGCCCCCAGAGCCCGTGATGGGACCCCAGGAGCTTCTCCCACGGACACTGGCGACCCTTCTCTTCCCAGATTCGTGCTGCTCAGGGGCCCTGGGCGTGTGCCCCGCTCCACGTACGGGCCATCTGTGAGCACGATGCCCTGTCCTGTTCTGTGCCCCAGAGGAGAGGCCTTCTGGGCTCTGCACCTCGTGTGTTCTCTTTCCTCTATATTAAATCAATCAATTAAAAGGGAGCACCCCTTCCTACCCCCCTCCCCCGTCCAGTTTTCATTAAAAGGGAACAGATGTGGGGTCTCGGCTGAGGCCCCTGGGGCGGGGCGGGGTGGATCACACAGTGCGGTGGTTTTCTCGGAGGGTGAACCATTCCTTGGCATTGCCTGTGTGCCCTCCCTGTCTTCCAGCAATGAGGTGGTGAGGAGTGACTTAAAGAAGCTGCCGGCGCTCCCCACTCAAGCCCTGAAGGAGCACCCCTCCCTGGCCTACTGGTAAGCTGCACCCCCCTCAGCGCACCCATCAGGAGCGAGCCCTCCCGGGGCACTAGGGGCCGGGGCACCAGGACCCCAGCCGGCCCCACTCCAACTTGTAGAAGCGGCTTAGGTCTTGGCCAGACCATTTTCAGCATGTATTTAAGTGGCATGGTTTGCCATTTTCTATTTTCTTTCTCTTAAAAAAAAAACCATCTAAAATTTCACTTTGGATGCTTTGCCTCCTTGGAGACCCTTTCATGTGCTGCTCGAGTTTCATTCTGGAATCCCTGTCATTTGATGACAGGATGTGTGAGGTTTGGAGATGTGGGAGAACTGCGGGGTTTTTTTGCTTTTTTTTTTTCATTTGCAGAAGAGAGAGATTGATTC
This sequence comes from Panthera tigris, assembly GCF_018350195.1. Lineage (NCBI taxonomy): Eukaryota > Metazoa > Chordata > Mammalia > Carnivora > Felidae > Panthera > Panthera tigris. Next base: position 12,614,890 of record NC_056666.1, on the reverse strand, counting down.
TTTGATTTTCCCACAATGTTTCTTATCTCCTGATTTGGCCGCCATGGAACATTACACCCTAGTTCATCCGTCAGGCCCCGGATCACTGATTCCGAACAAAACAGGCGAGCGAAAGGGTCCTGGATTGTGGTTCTGGTCACGATCGGGTGGGGCCTGTGTCCCCGGGTGGCCCTCACCACCGACCCAGGAGGAGTGCACTGCCATGGCCCTCGTGTTCCTTCTGAGTCCTTTGCAATAAGCAATGAGTGCTTTTATTAACAACAACAACAAAAGCAGTAATAATAAAACAAAAGTCGCAGGTCAGTCCTGATAAACTGTAACATGCGACGCTTGTAAACACCTCTTGAATCTGCTTTGTGCAACGTCTGGATTGCTAACATTTCGTCTCGTCTGGACACTTTTGCAGGCAGCACACTAGTGGCTCAGTTATTCAGGTGGCTCCCAGAGATTCCAATGGCTGGGTTAGGGAGGGTGGCGATGCACACGGCATTAGCGGGTTCAACTCTGGGCCACAGGTCGTTTCTCCTCAAGAGACCAAGCGATGGGGCAGTGGGAGCAGAAATGAGACGCTGAGTCCCAGGGGCAGAGAGCCCCCCTGCCCCCGGGGCGCTGGCACGCCCCGTCCCCCACCATCTCGTCTCTCTGAGCTGGTTTTTTGCCGCACGTCCTGCACAAACATAGAGGTGGATACATAGTGGCTTTATAGAATCCTAACCTGCCCCCCCAGGGACAGAATCTGTCTCACCTGCAGACTCACCCGTTCGCGTGTCCGCTCCCACGCCTGCCAGCTTGGCGGCCTGTACCTGTGCACACCAACAGACGACGCTCCTGTCCCCTCGCTCATGGAGCCGTGCCGCCCTCTCCCCGGTCCCCTGTGTCCCCTGGGCCTCATCGTCCGTGTCCCCCTCCCCCACCAGCTGTTCATATTGGGGAAACCAATGGTGAAAGAGTTAGAGACACGAGAATATAGTTCTGGAGACCAGTAGTTCCTGCACGAAGGGGATGAATTTGCCAGGTGGGGGCTGGGTTTTCTGGGGTCAGAGTTGCTTTTAATCTAAACCGTCCCTCAGCGACCTCCTCATTCATTTGTTTCCCGGCATGTCCACCCTATGCTTACCAGCTCCTTCTCAGTCTCTGTGTGTGTGTCTCTCTCTCGTGATCTCCACAGTCTGTTCCACGCCCACATGTTACTTCCAATACAGAAATGTCTTCCTTCATGTCGCGCTCGTCTTTTGTGTTCATATGAACAGCTTCGTCTTTACCGACACCCCTCCAATCTCTGGGGCCCGGCCAGCGCTTTCCCTGGACCTCACTTGGACCCAGTGGCACCCGTGCCCCTGTGTGTACTCACGGGGAAGGCACGGAACGGAGGAAGTGAGATTTTTGAAACAGGTGCCCTCAGGGAGCACAGCCCAGCCTATGCACAGACACGCCAGCCGCATGGCCCATCTTGTTGGTGCATTGCCGAAAAAATGCCTTATTCACTGCAGTTGGCTGGTTGAAGTCGGTCTCTATATTCCAACCTACTCATTTGGATTTCTAAAAAGCAAAGACTTCAGGAAGGGATAAATGCTGTTCATGCTTCGTAGACCGGAGACAGACTTGCGTGTCCGTAGACTTTCCTCGGCCACAGCATCATCACGCGTCCCTACGATTAACCATGACCCCTTGTCGGTGGAAGAGACTTTCACTCGCTCTGACACCACAGTCTGTCGGGTCGCCCACAGCCTCACGTTGCCCTGATCGTCCCTGAAGGGCGACGGATATTTGCCCTTCTTCCAGGCTCTCCCGCTCTCGCTAGACTTCACGGATGCGGCAGACAACCCTTAGGCTGGACTAAGCCATAGGGAGCCCGTCCACACTAGTCGGGAAAGGCATCACAGCTTAGAGAGCAAAGCCGTGGGGTTTAGAATCCCAGCCACGTCTCTGAATAGCACGGGAAGCTTCAGTTACTTCTCTGCCGCCTCAATTTCCCACCCATAAAGCGGAATTAACCATACCTACTGGATCCAGACTGTAAACAAGAGCAGAAGTAAGAAGTCACATAATGCAATTAGCATGTAGTGAAAGGTACATCATAATGCTGAGTGATCGTGCAGTAATGCTTTCTGCTAATTTTCCCCAAGCATGTAACCGGCTTGGACTTCTATTCCATGGGATCTCCCTATCGGGGGACAGGTGACGCAGACGGTTAGAATTACGCGCCCAGGGCCATAGAACAGAGCAGTAGCAGGGCCCTGACCTGGATTCTCTCAAGGGCCTGGCTTGCAAATGCTGGACAACACCCCCCCCCCCCCCGGCCGAACCACCCCTACAGGGTATGCAGGGGCATCTATCTTTACTCCAAAATCACTGACCAGTGCAGGCGATGGCTCCTGCAAGACAGGGAACCATATCTCCATCCCTGTGGGTTTTCTGGGCTGCTGCCTGCAGAGAGATGATCTCCCAGAATGACGTGGCTAGGCACAGTCGGCCGGAATCATCTGTCTTCCTCCTCTGTGTAACACAGTGTCCTCCAAATAGTGTTTTGGGATTCTGTGGCTGGTGCCTTTTTTACAGTTATCCCACTGATAACTCCGTACCAGAGATCCAGGGTAGCTGGGAAACTGTCCACAGAGCCAGTGCACTTGGGCTATCTGTAAATTCCAGAGGAAGGAGGAGGGGGGCAGGGAGCTGAGTGGGTTCTCAGTCAGCATGGCGCGTGCTGGGTCCATGGTGTTTCAGAGCGGGGAGAGCTGGGGAAGGAGAAGCTGCATACCGTGGTCTCACAGATGGCCTGGGTCATCAGGAGGTACAGAGAAACGAGGGGTGGCAGATTCCTGCAGCTGTCAAGCCCCGAGAAGCCATTTAGTTGGCAAACAGCTGAACAGCTGCCTGACGGCGTTTCTGACTTTAACCAGTGTTTGTCTAAGCCTCGACTGTGTTCGCAGCTACAGCCCTACGTTGATTTTTATCTCGCCTTCGCTGCCCGGGGACCTTCTCTCCCCAAACTGGGAAGGAAATTGGCTCCTGTCGCCCCTGAGTTGCTTACCCCTGGATCCACAGGTTGACCTCACAGAATTCGAAACCCTGTGCTAGGAAACACGCCCAACCCAGCCGCTGATTGAGGGGGTGGGCAGGGAGAGAGAAGAGCAGACCCTGAAGGTCTCGCTCTGAAGGTCTGGTGAGGTGGGGGGGCCAGCCCGAACACGACGCTGCTGGAGACTTCGCTCAGGAGAAGGGCTCTGTCACACTCAAAGCAGAGGGGTTGTCTGGGAGCCAAGGAGAAAGGGGCATCTGCCCCTCTCTGAACAGGTGTCCAGGAACCACCGAAACGACTCTCCAGCCAAAGGAAGCCTCCTTGGAGCTAGCCAGTTCCTATTTGGGGTGTTTAGAAAAGTGCTTTCTTGTCAAGTCAGGTAATCTTCACGTACGCCAGATTTCGGAATACTAAAATGAAGAGAGACCCGTTGAAGATTCAGAGAGCGATCGGAAAGTCAATAAATTACCCCCACTTGGTAGTTAGTGAACATACAGAACACATGGCCCTCAGAAATGGCCTTTCTTTTTTTCCTAAAGAAAAAAAACAAAAAGTTGGCAAATAAGGCTTTAGATCAACTCTGGAATACCAAATTCATAATAAATAATGAAGGCCAACCAAGGAGGTCTTGAGGGTTCATCCCTCCTTCATTGCCTCCTGTCATGAAGCCCACGGGCCTGGGGTGAGAAAGGGGTGGGGAGAAAGAGGAGGAATGAGGCTCCTGGCGGTGTGGCCAGGTCACGGAGGCCGGGTCTTTTGGACTTGACTCCTCTGCAGGTGGGATGTGCTTTCCCTGTGACTCCCCAGGTTGGCTCTGTGCTTCAGCCGCCATGGCTGTCTGGGCACCAGAGTCCCTTCTCAGAGAGTCCCTTCGTGCCCCCCACCCTGTCAAAGAGGGGTTTGGCTGGCGGGTGTCTCCCAAGGCACAAGCCAGTCTCTTGCTGTTTTAGAGCTTAGATTTCAGGACATCGTGGCGTTCCCATCTCACTTCTGGTAGCTGCCTCATTGTTTCCCAGGGCTTCTCTGGGCCTTGGATTGCCTCATGGATTGTGTTAGCCAGGCCCAAATTCCAGAACTTTCCATCCTCCTTGGGAGCCCTCAACGCTGACCACTAATTCATGATAGGGAAGACGTGGGCATTCTATTGAGGTCAGCGCCTGCCCTCCCCTGTGAGGCCGTGTGCAGACAGGATCCAGGGGATGCAGAGGACGAGGAAGATGCGGGCATTCTGCCACAGCGTCCCCCCTGATCCCCAGCCAGCCGGCCTCTTCTTGTCCCCGGCTCTGTGTCCCTCTCCAGGGAGACACATGCTCACTGCTTCTTCCTCATCTGCCATGGTAGCATTTCTTGCAGGGAGCTGACCCCAAGTAAAGCTGTAGCCCAAAACACCTCACTTAGGCTGAGTTCAGAAATGCCACTTCAGGACAAATCCTTTCTCCAGGAGCTTTTGGCTCCTTGGAACTTCTCAGGACATTGCTCAGGTTCGGAAGAAGGTTCTCCGTCAGCAGGGTGCTGACCGTTGACCTAGGGACCGTATGTAACACCGTCTTTGTGTTGCAATTCTAGTGAGGACCGAGTCATTGAGCACTACAAGAAACTGAACGGCCAGACCAGAGGTCAAGCAATTGTAAAGTAAGTGGCCTCTCCCAGTGCCCACGAGGCTGTGTTTGTGTGTGTTCATACAGCATGTGGCAGGGTTGTTCAGTTCTGTTCGCAAAGACACAGAACTCCCGGGGGGGGCGACGAGGGTTCAGTTTCAATTTTCAGGTAAATAATCACTCTGAGAGCTTTGTCACGCGCACACATAAATATGTCTCTGATTCCAGACCTGCCGAATAACCACCTGTGTGTGTGTGTGTGTGTGTGTGTGTGTGTGTGTGTGTTCGTGTTCTCTCTTCCCAGCTACATGAGCATCGTGGAGTCTCTCCCAACCTACGGGGTTCACTATTATGCAGTGAAAGTAAGTACCAAGCCTGCCCTAAAAAAAACCAGAAACACTTCTCAGTTTTCCCTTTTTAATCTTACTGAAGATTTTGGGGGGTGGGGACGGATAGGCATGATAGAGGACTTGCTCGAGATGATTGTGTGCTGAGGAGGGTTGGGGCGCTGGAACATTCCCCCCACGTCGGAAGACTTGATGCAGTCACTTACCAAAACTCATGTTCTCTTATGCAAAGTGGGTATAATGAGTCCCTTCTTCCTTTGATTCTCAGAAGAATCCTGGGACGTCAGGACCGCAGAGCCTCTCAGTAGGACGATTCCCTCTGAAGGCAGTGAACTGTGGAGAACAAAAACCTTAAGCAGAATCAGCAATGTTTTTCTTGGTGGTCAAATGCCACACAGGCAATTTTGGAGGAGGAGGGCCGGCATTAGAGGCTGACAAATTAAGCTCATGGCTGTTTAAGAAGACAAGATGTGTCTTCTTAAATGTTGTGATGGCAAGTCCCATGGAACATGAACCCTGTGCTCAATTTTTCTTGATTTTACCGTAATGCTCCAGACTGGGATCCCTTCCTTGAAATAATAGATAATGACATGCCCATGTGCCCTTATCTGTGGTGAGACAGGATAATTTCCCTTCTTTAATTGACCCCAACATGGAAAGATTAAGTCCTTGCCCAAAGTCCAGCTGAAATGAAAACATTTCTGAATGCTAGACAGTTCAACCAGCCAACCTGAGATTCGCTTGCCCGTGTTTCCATCCAGCTGTATTTTTAATTCCCTTGGACTAGAACGTACTCTCTGCTACATTTATCTTTGTGTCACTCATTGCGGCTCGCACAGCACTTTGTATGTTTCGTTGCCTGTATCTTCCGCTAAAGTGCAGCCTTCCAATGGCCAGGACAGTGTGTTGCATTCCTTTTTTCATTCCTGGAGCCCTGTAAGTGCCTGGCACATAATAGATACTCGGTAAATATTGACTAAATAAGTGTTTATTGAGAATTGAATTGGGTAGTTGCATGTCCCCCTTCCGTGATGGGAATGAATGTTGGAACTGTATTTGCGGAGCCCGGTTATGAGGCACACGCGGGAACCCCAGTCCTACCCAGCAGCTCAGCTGAGGTCTTTTTTTTAATGTTTATTTATGTTTGAGAGACGCAGAGAGAGAGGGGGACACAGAATCCAAAGCAGGCTCCAGGCTCCGAGCTGTCAGCACAGAGCCCGACGCGGGGCTCCCACTCACGAACTGTGAGATTATGATGTGGTCCCAAGTCAGATGCTTCACCGACTGTCAGCTCAGGATCTTTTAAAGCCTGGAATGGTTAAATTCTTCCTGATGTCCTACCAAAGCTCTCCCCACCGAGGGAAGCCTTAATCCCTCTTCTCCATCATTTATGGAACTCTTAGAACTGTCCCAGCCATTCCTGCCCAGAAGTTCTCAAGCCTGAGCTGTAAGTCTGTCATGAGGAGTGTCCCCTGGCCTTTTTAGCGTCTCCTGTCCCACTCGAGGAAGGTGAATCCACTGTGGAGACCAGCTCTCTATGAGGTGGCACCTTGAGATGTGCCCATTGAAGTCAGCGGGCAGTCGGCTCCCCCAAGGGAAATTGGACACTTTATGATATGACCTGAGGCTCAAAATTCCCCGCGCTGGCTGCCAGCGTTCCACACACAGCCAGTGAGGGTTGTAGAGTCTACATCCCCTTCACCATCTGGTTACCATAAAGGAAATCTTGGGGTCCAACAATAGTTGTTACAAGACGCATTTCATAGAAACTCCTCTCCATTGTGGGAATATTCTGTGGGGACGTGCAGCAAAGGGGGCTGTGCCCAAGAATAGGGATAAGAAATCCCCTGGACTAGGCTCTCTCATCTGCTGTGTGTTCATAATTTGAGCTCACCTCCATCGCTCATACTGAAAATAGAGATTCTGAAATTCACCCCTCCGGCCCCCCCGACGAAAGTCTGTTGGAAGACTGTCTGTTGGACAGACAGACATCTGTTGGAAGACAGATGTTAGACTGCCGAGAGAGATTGTCATGGATAGAGTGGATGTCTCTGCGCAGGGACGTCATCCAGTCTTTTACTTGCGTAAACCCGTGTCCCATCTCTTCGTCAGCCCTGGAGTTTGACAGTAAGGGAGCCCGTGATACATATATGCTTTCTGCCTTACAATAAAACTTCGGGAACGTGCTTTTCTGCAGTTTGCGAGAGACCAGAAACAGACCTTGTGATTTCCAGAGTGCCGGAAGTGCTTGTGTGTTGGCCTCTTGGGACCTCCAGGCTGAAGCCAGGGCTCTCCTCCTCAGGTGGAGACAGAGCACACGTATCCACGCAAGCCCAAACGACTGTATCGAGCCCCACCAGTCGGTGGCCTCCCGATTTCACAGCTGCCGTATTCTCTGGTGTGGTGACACCCAAAGCTGTGGTGGCACTGAGTCCCCTCCTGTGTCGCTCTCAGAGACTGATGTAAGACACAGAGACACTTTCCAGGGACAGAGCTTTTTTTTATACCTTTAAAGGACTATCTTAGGAAATTACATACCCTGAAACTTCTAAAAATTCAAAACATGTTTCTCTGCCCTTTTATCTTTGTGCTTACCTTCAAATAACTCATGAGGATTTAAAAACCATGAAGCCAATTTCGAGTTGTCGAGACAATGGGGGTCCGCGGTTATTAGCAGGTGCGGCAGTTAGGACAAATCTAGGGGAAGGCTGCTGGGGATGCCCTGTGTCAGCTCCTAGCTTTCAGGACCTTTAGTTAACAGCTCAGACCCCTCCTCCTTGGATGTAGGATCACACTTTACAATCCGGTGGCAAGGGATCTCTATTAAAGGAGTGAGCAGAGGGGGTTGGTGTTTCTGATTCGGTTCCCAGAAGGTCTGGGCCTTGATTTTGCTACTTTGTCCAAGATGGCACGAGTCACACAATCCAGCTGATCTCTTAAGGGGAGCAGGACTGCAGGGTGGCCCCCGCCCACCCTGCACTGCCATTGGTCTGATGGAGGGCTGGGGGGTGGGCCCTGAGTAGAGCAGGACCAACCGTTTGCTTTGATTTCTTGGTCGTTAAAATTGGAGGAATCTTGGGGTGCCTGGATGGCTCAGTCGGTTGAGCATCCGACTTTGGCTCAAGTCATGATCTCACGGTCCATGGGTTCGAGCCCCATTTCAGGCTCTGTGCTGACAGCTCAGAGCCTGGAGCCCCCTTCGGATTCTGTGTCTCCTTCTCTCTATGCCCCCACTCCCCACTGTCTGTCTCTTTCTCTTTCACTCTCTCTCTCAAAAATAAACATTAATTTTTTTTTTTAAATTGGAGGAATCTTAAATGCGTGCTACTGAGTGCAAGAAGCCAAGCCGAAGGCTGCATACTATATGATTCCAACTAGATGACATTCTGGAAGAGGCAAAACTGGCTTCCAGAACCTGGGAGGGGGGAGAAGAAGGGGTGAAGAGGCAGTACAGAGGATTTTTGGGGCAGTGAGGCTACCACTGTGTATATTATCATCATGGTAGATACATATCATTATGCATTTGTCCAAACTCACAGAGTTCACCACCAAGAATGAACTCTAATGTAAACTCTGGACTTTGGGTAACCATGATGTATCCGTGTAGGTTCGTCAAGGTGTAATGAATGTTCCCCTCCGGTGGGGGAGGTTGATAGTGGGGGAGGTTCTGCATGTGGGGGGGGTGGGAGGGTATGGGGAACCTCTGTACTTACCTCTCCATTTTGCTGTGAACCTCAGACTTCTCTAAAAACAATTAAATCTTAAAAAAAAAGTTTTTTAGAGGAGTCCCCTTCTGTGGTGTTCATGGTCCCTTCTAGCTGTGACAGCCGATGACCATTTCTCTGCTCAGAAGGTCGTTTTATGAGAATGCTCAGCATCTCTCGGATTCTCTTGAAACCCAAAGCCTTACAAGAAGGACAAAGAACAAGCCTTCGCTACCTACTCATAAAGGGGGAAGCACCACAGCGTGCTGCTGGCTGGGAACAGAGCTGGGTCCCCACCCCAGGGCATTCTCCAGGGCACTGGTTCACATAACTGAGCACAGTCTGATGAGGGGGCACATCTGTTAAGTGAAAAGTAGGAGGTGGGCTCCATCCATCTCAAGGGATTTACGTTTTCCTTTGTCATCGGACGAGCCCAGAGGCCTTCTCTCCATCCCTGTGTGTGTTCTCTGGCCCTGTATTTACCTATACTCCTTTCGATGTCCTAGGACAAGCAGGGGATACCGTGGTGGCTGGGACTGAGCTACAAAGGAATCTTCCAGTATGACTACCACGATAAAGTGAAGCCGAGGAAGGTAAGCATGGTCTCCTCTGTGGGTGTCCGGCTCTCAGAAGTGAGTAAAAATATTACACGATGCAGTCTCAGGGCCTCCAGGTTTACCAATCCCCAGCTAATTGGAGTGTATACAAATTACTCCACAGTAATCCAGTCTGAGTTCCCGGGTAAATATTTTTTTTCCCGGTCACTAGGGAAACCTGAGCTGTTATAATTATTTAAGGTAAGGAGACTGGCCCAGCTCTCCCAAAGCAGATTGGCAAAAGGGCTTTGAAGGACTGTCCTATTTGTTAATTTCCTAGTGGGGGGGGGGGGGCGGGGGCTTCGTGTACTTGGGAAAGGGAGAGAACATCTCTCTTTAATCTTAAGGCCAATCGGAGCTTTTACAAAGCTGCTTTATGTGTTTCTTTGTGTTTTTTGTTTTGTTTTGTTTGTTTTAAACATTTTAATGTTTATTTTTGAGAAAGAAAGAAAGAGCATGAGCAGGGGAGGGGCAGAGAGAGAGGGAGACACAGAATGTGAAGCAAGCTCCAGGCTCTGAGCTGTCAGCACAGAGCCTGACACAGGGCTCAAGCTCACGAGCCGTGGGATCATGACCTGAGCCGAAGTCGGACACTTAACCGACTGAGCTACCCAGACGCCCCTTGTTTTGTTTTGTTTTGTTTTGTTTTGTTTTGTTTTGTTTTGTTTTGTTTTGGATGCTGGGGAGCTAAAAGAAGAAATTGTAAGTCAAAACAGGGTGAAAAATAAAGAAGAGTTAGAGGCATTCCTGCAAATCCAGTAAATATTTTATGGCATATTAGAAGTGATCAGAAATCTGGAAAAAATAAGGTCATCTGCCAAAAAACAAGGGAAGCAGGACAGGGTCTGCAGAGTCATTGTAAATACAAAACAGAGTGTTTGAAAGGGGCACAGTGCTTGAATTTTCTCTGTTTTCATTTACACACATTTTTCAGACCAGAACAAATTGAAAAATTATAATGGAAAAATATCTCTGGGCCAGAGCTGTCATTCAGATCCTCTGGCAGAGAATAATGGAGAGACGGTTTGCAGTTCAAACCCCGAAATACATATTAAAAGTCTATCAAAACCACACTTGCTTTAGGAGGGAGAAAGTAGTATTCGTCCATTATGTCATTCCAGATTGCTTTCCAAGCTTCTTTATCCACGAATAGGACTGAAATCCATACTGTGTATCCAAGCTTATCATAGACTATCCGCTGAACATCTGCCCTTAGCCAGCTTCTTTATTAAAATGATAGGGAAAAAAAAAAAATGGCCCCATGCTGGGGAGGATTTTCACTCAATTGATCAGTAAGTCAGTCAAGTTCAAAGAAAAGATCGAGAGCCAGTGAGGGGGGACTTCTCCCTCGGGGACAATTCAGTAGGAACCTGCCTGTCCAGGGGCACACTGTTTCGTGGCTAAATCCAAAACCTCTTGGGTTTCTCCTTAAACCCTGCAAGGCATGAATTAGACCCCGAGTTATTTTTACTCTGTGTTTTCCTCGGTCACGGGGTCTATGCTTCTTCCACACTGTCTGTTTCTTCCTGTTTTCCCTCTGCCCCTTTTCCACATGGCCTTTTGTAAGCTTCTTTGTTTTTTTTTTCTTCTTGCATTCACTTTTCCCTCCCTCTCTCTTTTGACATCCCTCGTCCTCTCCTTTCAACCTGCCTGGCCTTTTTTTCCTGCTCACAAGAGCCATGAACCCTCCTAGATCCTTGGACAAACCCTGGTCACGATCCCTCGGGCCTTTGATCACCTACACTGGTGGAAGATCCAAGCCAATGTGCACCGCAGAGAGTGACCAGGGTTTGTCAAAATGCAGCAGTTGAATTCTCCTTTCCCTGTGCGCATCGGAAAGACAGGCTCACAAGCATTCATCGGCGTTCAGGTTTTAATTTATTAATATGCTTACGCCTGCTTTATTTCTCTAATTGAGATACTCATGAAGATTGCGGAATTAATGGGATAGCACTTGACAGATCGGGGCACCGTGTCCCTGGTGCACCCACCATGTCCCAGACGCTCCGTAAATTGTAACTATCCCTGTCGGACTGTGCAGCAGGCTTCAGGATCAGGAGAAGTACATGCCATGGGGGCGGGGGGGGGGGGGGGGGGTGGGGGGAGGGCGGGCGGTGATCAGCCATTGAATGAGAGAATTTACTCTCGTGTTATGCAGGTCAGCCAAAGAAAAATGTTAAAGGGTCGGTAAATTTATTCAGGGTATTGGCTGTACTCAGACTGAGTTGTTATGGGAAACGACTGATGCTTCCGTGGCCTCTGAGGACAGAGTTGGGATTCTTGAGTCTCCTGCTAATTGAAGGGCAAGCCAAGCCATCGGAGTCCCCATGCACCATTCATTCGCTCAGAAAAACGTTTGTTGCGTACTTGCTCTGTGCCCAGCAGAGGGGACAGTGCTGAGGTTTGTCATGCGTCCAAGGCCTGGCCGGGCCCCTCGGGGAGCAAGGCGGGTGATAATTGCGCCGTTGGTGTTCCCAAGTGCTCGAAGAGAGGGTCGGTGAGGGCATTAAAGGAGTCAGGCCGTATAGGAGTCTCGCTGTCTTAGAATCATCGCTCTGGTAGCGTGTGCACGAGGGGCTGGAGAAAATCAGGACCGGAGTCGCAAACCTGGGGTATCCTCGCAGGAGCCTGGGCCAGAGCTGGCGGGGGGGCGCAGGCTTGGCTTTAGTCATAGGGGTGGAGAGGGGGACACAGAAGAGATGGTGAGAAGGTAGGTGGGACTGACCAGTTGTAGGAGGCGCGAGGGTGGCGGTCGGAACAGGGGAATCCGAGATGGGCCCCAGCCAGAGTGGGGCCTGTGAGAGGACGTAAGGAGGGCAGTGTGGGACATGCAGCGTTGGAGGTGTGATGGCACATCTGGGGTGCTGCTGGGGGTTCGGTTGGAGCTCCAGAGTGTCAGGAATTTCCCAAGCATAACTGACCCACAGACCGAACGGGCAGAGGAAAGGGACAGACCCTTGGCACGCTGTGAGCAGACCTCCGTTCCCCAACCATGCGTGACCTTCCCTGTGAGACGGAGGTGGGCCCCGAACCTTACGTGATTTGGGGAGCCCTCTCTAAGATGTTAATGTGCAGTCTGAACGTGAAATAAGAACGGTCCTCTGCAAGGCCCGTTGACAGGAAGAGAGGCCTGCGTTTCGTTAGCCTGACGAGCGTCCGTATCTGCAAAGACGTGGGGTGAGGTCTGCAGGGAAACCTGACCCAAGCCGGAGCCGTGGTTGGGGCCCGGCAGCAGGGGCAGGCATCAAATGCCCAGAGTCTGTCTCCAGGGCTCCAGGCCCGTGATTCTTGGTCTCAGTCGAATACTGGAAACTGACACGAAACTGTCTGAACATGCATGGGCCACAGTCACCCTGTTGCACTGCCCCCCGCCTCTGACCCTCCCGTTGCCCATCTAGAAGGCCTCGCAGACCGGTCCTACATGCAGCTGGAGTTGAGGACCAGCACGGCCATCTGGGCTTCCTTTCCGAGCTTGGGGACGGTCGGCCCGGCCCCGCAGGTGTATCTGGCAGTGAGGCAGTGAGCTGCGGTGCCCCGAGGCACAGGTGCCAGGCTGGGCCAGCTCCCCGCGAGGGCGGCCCTCCAGCAGCACCGCTACTCTTGTTCAGGGGCCAGGCGCAGCACCGCCGCGGTGGGCCCCCAACACCACTCAGGAACCCCTCCCTCTCATCTGGAGGCCCTTCTGCAACACCGGCTGTAGCTTCAGCCCAGGCAGGGGCCCTGCCTGACACTCTGACCCAGTTCCAGCAGCCGTGTCACATGGAACCAGCGTTCTGGAAGCCAACATTCAAGTAGAGGCAGTGACGGGGTGAGCCTGCTGCCTTTCCCCACGTTCACTCCAGGAGGGCCTGGAGGCATCCTGGGCTCTGCATCAGCACAGCCAGCGGCGCTCAGCAGCCGTCCTGCGAGAATCCACTCAAGCGTTTCCATATGATCCACCAAAAAAAAAAAATTAAAAGGCCGGGAGCCCTAGCTGATTGCTGCCCAGAAATGGGCAGGACCCTAGCTTGTTCCAGGGTGTGCCTGGTTGGGTGCACTTTGCCATTCTGGTTGGCACTCTGAAGCCCCAGTGGCTTTGGGGGATGTGAAGCACGGGTTACCTCCCAGGTGGAGTAGAGAGAACGTTTTGGTCCTTGCCTAGTCACACGCTCCTACCTGCTCCCCGCACTTTCTAAACAGATGGGCTCCAGCTTGCAGAAGAAGCTGCTGCTGTTTGTCAGAAGAAAACCAGCTTCTTTGTCCTCCGGGCACACGTGTCGGGAAGAGGTAGACACGTGGGGACACCCGAAAACCATGTTTTGGCTTTTGTCTACGTTCAGAAGCTCAAGGCCAACTTCAGAAATGTTTCAGAACTACATGTGCAGAAAAATAGCGCGCACTCCCCCAAAAAAGCTCAAAAAAATCAAAATGGAACTAAATCAAAATAGAAATTTATAATTCATTCATGTGCCCCAGAACATGGACCTTTGCTTGCATATATGAGTTTGGTTTTTTTTAATTTTTTTTTTAACGTTTATTTATTTTTGAGACAGAGAGAGACAAAGCATGAACGGGGGAGGGGCAGAGAGAGAGGGAGACACAGAATCGGAAGCGGGCTCCAGGCTCTGAGCCATCAGCCCAGAGCCCGACGCGGGGCTCGAACTCACGGACTGCGAGATCGTGACCTGAGCTGCAGTCGGACGCTTCACCGACTGAGCCACCCAGGCACCCCATTTTTTTTAATGTTTATTTTTGAAAAAGAGAGCATGAGTAGGGAAGGCAGAGAGAAAGAGGGAGGCAGAGAATCCCAGGCAGGCTCTGCAGTGTCAGCACAGAGCCCAGTGCAGGGCTTGAACCCACACACCTTGAGATCGTGACCTGGGCCAAAATCATGAGTCGGACATTTAACAGTCTGAGCCACTCAGGCGCCCCTGTTATAAGCTCTTAAATATCCTGCCACCAGCTCTCATCAAATCCTTCCGTTCCTCCCGTTCACCCACTGACGAGTTCCCTCTCACCCTGGGACTGCCTCCCCACTCCTGAACCCCGAGATGTTTTTACTAAAATACCGTGTCACACTTTGCAACCTCCCTCTCGGCTCCCTCAGCTCACCTGTCTTGCTTCCACCGCTGTGGTTGGACAGCTTGTGCGCACAGTTGAGAACGTAGCCCGCGAGTTCGGGAGCAGCAGCATCCACGCGTCTGACTTTGTGGGTTTGGCACTGGTGAGAAGAGGGGAAGGAGGGTCACGGCAGTCGGAAAATAAAATCTTGCAGCTGCCGAGATGATGCTATCCCATTTTCTCCTAGCTACCACATCCCATGGTAGCGTGCGTGTGCTTGTGTGCGAGGGGAGACCTGCCTGGCCTAAGTAAGAGGTTCTCGATTTCCGAAGTGGCCGTCCTGCCGGCCTCAGGGAATAATGCAACCTTGTCGGCTCGGCACTGGGGCACCCGGGGTGAATCTCGAGCTTCATCTTAGTTTGCGTTTATGGCCAAAGAGACGTGAGCTGAGTTCCAGCGGCGCAAAGGGACTGTGGGTGGTGATGTGCCACGCCGCGGATCAGCTGCCCCGTGGCTTTCAGACACCTGCACCGGCACAGGCAAGAGGTTTTCCTCTTTCCTCCTTGGGAACGTTGGAATGAAAATTAAACGACAGATTTGAGGAGGCATTGGTTATGAACACTGGCAGAAGCAGCATCACGCCGGGCAGAGATGCTCAGGCTGGATGAAACCTGTCACGTAGGGTTCTGTCTTTTAGAGGAGGACCTTGCATTCCTTAGAGCAAAGCCGAGAAAGTCCGAAAGCTGGAGCTCTGGGACAATGTGTCCCTTCCCTGAAGCGTGAGGACCAGAGGTGTTGGGACGTGATCCCACGCTCAGGACTCTGCTCCCACCAGGGCCACACTGAGCCACTCAGGAACTGCCACACCGCTGCAGTTTGCACTCTGAAGACCTGTGGACGCTCTGGCCCCGTGGAAGCATCAGAAGCCATCGTAAATTACAGGAGAAAAGGCTTTCCGAACGGGGCGCCAAGAAGGTGCAAGTGATCCCTCCTGAGGGCTGAGGCTGTAAGCGTTAGGGGACAAAGAGTACGAAACACGTGACTCCAAAAACCTCCCTAGAAAGAGTCTGCAATATCTGTTAATCATCCTGTATGGCTGCAGCCCACTGGCCAGCCCCCATCTACTGAAATCCACCCCCCGGGGAGGAATGCCAGTGAGCTCCTTATTACATACTCAGCAGACAGCATTTACTTATTTATTTGATATGCAATTAGGGGCACCTTTATGTACACTTAGGCGCACAATTAGGAGCACTGCAGGGTCCCCTCTGAGACATTAGGAGAAGGAACCAGAGTCAGTGGTCTGCCCCTGTCCCCCTGGGCAGGCGTGTGGCTTCCTGTGGTTCCCGAGAGCATTTCGGAAGCAGGGGCTTTAGCTCAGGGAATTGATGCATTACTGTCACCTCCCCAGATTAGTAAAGATTTTTGATGATGAGACAGGAAGAGAAAATAATATTTACAGGAAATATTCCATTAACTATGAACTGCATCCCAGCGGAGTCAGCCGGCTTCAATTATTCAGTACTAAGCACTCCATTAAGTGCCCTGCCGACTTACTGTTCCGCTTCTGTTTGGACGCACTTGACTCGTTGTCGGGCTGCTGAGCCCTCTGCCTTGGCAGGCCGTGGGTGGGCACCTCCCTCATTCCACTGTCAGGATCCCTCTTGGAAACCACACCCTGTGCACCGCCCCCGGGGCAGGGCGGGTGGAGGGAGAACCCCACTTGATGCACTGAGCGTTCTTAGCATTTTGCCGCCTTTGCTCTTTCACACTGTTGGGTCAGAGGGCCCCCGCCGGTTGCCCCCCTCCAGTCCACAGATCTCCCTCCATGCAGGCCCAGAAGGGTGCAGGGGCTGTGGGTGACAGACGCCGGCCACGGGTCAGCAAGAGGGGCCTGAGAGGGGAAATGGGGGTGGGGGTGAGTTAGCATCTTTAAGTCCCCAAGAAAAAGGGGGAAAGAAAGCAATTACAGTGTAAGAAAGTTGAGATGCCCTTCCCAGAACATCCGTACGAGATGTCCTGTTCCCAAAGCACCATTACTGGGTGTGGCTGAATTCTCTGTCTGGAATGGGAATCCCAGGCTCTCCTCCTGTACAAGAATTGCAGTCACCAGAAAGCACCGCGCTTTAGAACGTCAGTAGAGGGTGTGAAGTCTGAAATCCTCCCCCAAAAATGGTCCCCCTTTGAGAAGTGCCTCTTGTGGGCCCGGCACTGCTCTGGGCCCTACACATGTCACGGCGAACCAAAGAGGCCTTGCTCTCACGGAGCTTACAGCCCAGCGGGGAAGAGGGTGAGGAGATGGTGTTAAGTCCGTCTACAATATATGGCATCAGAGTATTCAGTTCTAGGAGGACAAGAAGTCAGAGCAAGGAAGAGTGGAGGAATGGATGGTCAGGAGTGGTCTCTCCAAGGAGGCGACGTTCCCTGTAGGAGGTGGCACATCAAACCCCTGGGAAGCAGGGGAGAATCCGCAGGAAGTACTTCCAGGATTAAGGCCAGTGGGGAAGGGGAAGGAGCACGCAGAGAGGGGAGCTGAGCTAGGAGGCAGTGGGAGGAAGCTCTGTAGCTTGGGGAGGAGCCCTCAGAGCCCTCACCAGGGGACCGGGGGCGGAGGCTAAGCCCCAGCATCCACCAGTCACTAGATGTAAGTGACCCACAGAGAAGGGGTCCTGGACTTGGGCGAGGTGGCTCCCACAGCGGAGGGCGATTCCGGGAGAGGGGGTAAGTTCTACAGTCCCAGAGGGAGAGGCCGCTCCGTATGGCACTGTGGCTTTTTTTGTTTTTAATATTTATTTTTGAGAGAGAGTGTGTATGAACGGGAGAGGGGCAGAGAGAGAGGAGAGAGCCAGAATCCCAAGCAGGCTCTGCACGGTCAGCACAGAGCCCGACAAGGGGCTCGAACTCATGAACTGCGAGATCATGACCTGAGCCGAAGTCGGACGCTTAACCCACTGAGCTCCAGGCACCCCAGCCCTGTAGCTTTTACAGCATGGTTCTCAGAGCATGGCCGTGGACCAGCAGCATCCACATCACCTGGGGACATGATCAAAATGCACACTCCACGTCTCCCCTGGAGACGTGGGGACTCAGACCCTCAGAGGCTGGGACTCGCGTTGTTTTCACAAGCCCTCAAGAGGTTCGGATGCCGCACGTGGTTTGCAGACCACTGCTCTACAGACAGGTCACAGGGAACTTTCTTTGTGATTCTACCTCGTGGTTAGTTGTGAAGATAGTCTCGTCAGAGTTAAAGTCAAACTCCGCCCTGGGGCAGCTCTACTTCAAAAAAAAAAAAAAAAATCTTTGTAAGCCAGTGGTCCACAGCAAATCTCAAAATCTCCACCAACAAAGAATGTGGATGCTATTAATTCACTCACGCCCAGCATTTTCAGGGAAGTTGTGTGGCCACCCATTCGCCGTGTGCCTCTCTTTTTATGTCCGTGAGATGGAGACTTGGAACCAGGAGCCCTCGTCTGATTTTCTCCATCTTGAACGTTTCCATCTCAGAGTTTTATTTTCTGTCTCAAAACGCTGTTGCCCTTGACATAGCGAATATCGTTCGTCTCTTTTATGCTGAGCAGGAGAGCCAGAATTGCCGGGAAGAGAAAACAGTATCTCTTTGTTAAGAGGACGGATTTTTTTTTCTTGGTCGTTGGATCTGGGAACCCAAGGTCCTTCCGTTCCCACAAGTGCCGTGAAGGCCGTTCTGGAACCTCGTCCTGAGTTATCCAAAACGCCAAGGACACCAATCTGTATCTTGTGGCATTCTTGTTAAAACTGTCCCCACAATATTCACGCTGCCGTCAGACTGTCACTTTTAAAGAAGAGGAGGTCTGGGAGCAGAAGATGAAAGCACTGTGCCATCCAGGTGGATAATCCTCAGACAGAAGCTGTCATGGGAGAGCAGTTTCTCTGCAGAGGGGCAGAAGGAGAGAAATGTAGTCATTCCTTTAGGAGACGCAGGTGCAAATCTCTCCTGGGGTGATCTGCTTGGAGGTACCTCTTGGAGGGGGGTGCACTTGGCCCCGAAGGTCCCACCCGAAGGGCCCTGGGGTACTGGTTTCAGGGATTAGCCTCCAGGCCTGGCCTAACCCTTTGGTGCCACATTCCTGTGCCACCTCCTACCCTCATCTGTAGTGGTAAGATATCTGGTCTGATGGTCATGACCCCTCAGTCCTAATTCCAGCACTGCACCACAAGTCATTTCCCTGGGCCTACGCTGCCTCAGCAGCAAGGCAGTTGATACAGACGATCAGGACTCTTGAGGTGGAGACAACCTAGAAACAGTTAAGGAGAGTGAAACAAGAGGCACCCTCATTGTAAAGCCCCAAAGGAGCAACTAATAAAAGGAGAAATGAAAAAGAACATTTGCTCAAAAAAGTGGTAGAGGGAGAAAATGTCCATTTAAAAAAAAAAATTTTTTAATGTTTATTTATTTTTGAGAGAGAAAGAGACAGAGAGAGAGAGACACCGAACATGAGCACGGGAGGGGCAGACAGAGGAGACACAGAATCGGAAGCAGGATCCAGGCTCTGAGCTGTCAGCACAGAGCCTGACATGGGGCTTGAACCCACAAACTGCGAGATCATGACCTGAGCCAAAGTCTGATGCCCAGCGGACTGAGCCACCCAAGAGCCCCTAAAAAAATTTTTTCAATGTTTATTTTTGAGAGAGAGAGAGAGAGACAGAGACAGAGCACGAGCAGGGGAGGGGCAGAGAGAGAGAAGAAACACAGAATCGGAAGCAGGCTCCAGGCTCGGAGCTGTCAGCACAGAGCCTAACCTGGGGCTTGAACCAACAAGCTGTGAGATCATGACCTGAGCCGAAGTCGGACGCTAAGCGGACTGAGCTACCGAGGCGCTGAAAGTGCCCATTTCTAAGCAGGTGAACCCCTAGCTGTCTTTGACTGTTGTCTGGTTTGGACAGAGCCTGAGGTGGATCTGATGAGATGAGCTGTTCTCCCTCCGTGACACGCCCGTCCCTTTTGTGATGCGTGAGTTCTCCTAGGGCTCAGTTACTTCCCACAGCAGTGCCCGGTCTCAGGCTTCTTGTCCTCCTGAAGCGGGCGGGCACGTGTGACAGCACAAGGGAGGCCATATCAACCGCCAGGTTGATGGCATGGAGAGTAGGGTCAAACACAACCATTAGGTATTTAAAACACGCAAATAAACGCCCAGCTAGACAGGCCAGAGTCCCCTTGAGGCTGACCGGCTTCTAAATAAGTCACAGATTCCCATTATTCAGGGAGCCCCACTGACCTTGGATGCAACTTGAAGAAGCAAATTAAGACCAAACACTGTTGTCGGACCCCAGACCTCTGCAGAGGGACATCCGGTAACCCCACCCACCCCAAAAGGAGCCATGATCCAGTAGTGACTTGGGAACAGATTTGGTTTCTCTGGCTTCAAACCCAAAGACTTTGCTAGTCTAACAAGAACATTGACCGCCTGGGTCTCAAAAGGCCGATCTCTGTTATCTCACACAGTTTTCTAAAAACGGGTCCTTCCCGGGGCGCCTGGCTGGCTCAGTCGGTTAAGAATTCGACTTCAGTTCACGTCATGATCTCGTAGTTGACGAGTTTGAGCCCTGCGTCGGGCTCTGTGCTGACAGCTCGGAGCCTGAAGCCTGCTTCAGATTCTGTGTCTCCCTCTGTCTCTGCCCCTCCCCAACTCACGTTCTGTCTCTCTCTCTGTTAAAAATAAATAGACATTAAAAAAATTTTAACAAAAATAATAAATAAATAAATAAATAAATAAATAAATAAATATGGGTTCCTTCCCTAGATAAAAACCGGGACAGTCCTGTAACTTGTCTGATCACTCCCAAGAAATAAATAAATACAAAGTCTCACGGTCACGTTGAATAGCAAAATTAACTCTATGAAGTAATTAGAGTCCTAATACCCAAAGCTCCAAACCTGACTTCAAGTTAAATCTTCTCCCCTCTCCCGCTCACCTGGCCATCCTGCTCCTCGTCGTCTTGATTTCTTGAGCAGGAAGGAGCCAGTCAGCAGTTTGGGGTTCCCCCAACTTGAGGGGGCTCCCGTCAAGTTCTCCCGGCGACCCTAGTGAGCACGGTCTCCAATAAGTTTGCTGCAGGCACCCTCCACTTCCCTCCCCAGGTAGCGGGGAGGCTCACAACACCTCTCTCTCCCCCTAAATTCCTCCCTCAGTTTCCACCTTGCCAGACATTTTATACCGCAATTGAGGGTGAGGGGTTTGGGGGTTATCTCAACTATGAGGCTTAAAAATTTTTTAATTGTTTTAACTGCGATAAAATACACACAGAATTTACCACCGGAACCATTCGTACGTGTCCAGTTTGTTGGTATTAAGTATATCACATGGTTGTACAGCCAATCTCCAGAACTTTTTCACGCCTGAAACTCTGTCTCCCCTCTAAACAACCACCTGCACATGCACACGCTCCCCCCTCACCCCCAGCCCCTGGGACCCAGGGTTCTGCTTTGTGTTTCTGTGAGTTGGACGGCTCTGGGAACTTTGTGGAAGTAGAATCATCGAGTATTTGTATTTCTGTGACCATGGGGTTTTAGTATCAAAACCAGGACGCTTCAGACAGTGGAAGATGGCCCTCGTGAGCAGTCACACCATGACATCAGACCGACCAGGTCTGTCGCAGCAAAGCAAGGTGTGTGCTGGCCCGTCGAGTCTGTTCTTTACCTGTTTTTTGGCCTCTATTCCTGGGTGGTCTGCTTACTACCCATTGGTCTCAGCCAATGTTTCCACTTTCATATTCCGTACACGGTTCTGCCCACGGAGCACAGTTCATCACAAACTTGTGTTGAGCCAACTTGGGGAGACTCCAGAGAGCCCTGGCCAGTGAAATCCTGGACCATTTAACCACCCAGTTCTTTCCAGCATCACCAGCAGGTGTTTCTGACGGCTACATGAGGCTTTACGAGTCTCCTCACCAATTCCTGTAATCGTTCTAGGAAGTATTTCCTGCCATCAGATGTGGCCCATGGACTCCCCCCGGACGACAGCAGACTTAGCCTCCTTGTGCTGAATGTTCCTGTTTCGGCCTTTTATTAGGAGGGCAAAGAGCCAAAGGGGCTGTGGATGCCCGTCTCTCCAGGCCTCTTGTTCGCCTGGAAACCAAAACCCAGCCCTTCGCGGTGATAGGCATTAGGGGCCCCAGCTGAGAGAATTGCCCCTACGTGCGTGCACACATGTAGATCTTTAAGTACAGCCTTGACTTTATGCTTGCAGCTGTGGGGTGTGAAAACCCATAAAAAAAACAGATCACTAACCAGATTTCTCACCAGCCTGCTCCGGGAAAGACTACAGGTCACCCAGCAGTGGAGGAGAACATTCCCCCGGAGATGCCTCCACCCAGAGCTGTCAGGCAAGGGGAGATCAGGTATCATCCTTAGAGGCCAACACAGCAGATCCGAGGGGAGGGGCCTGGTCAGAGGACCTTCCAACGGGTGAGGGATGCGTTATAGGGTGAAGGAACACCACTAGGGGGGTGTGTTGAGGGGGCTTTTATCCTGGATGCCTGGCTCCTTTCGAGCAATGGCTCCTTTCAAGTAGTTAGTTGTAACTAAAGAGCGTCTTGTGATTCACGGTTAACCCAGGCCAAGATTTGCTAGTCAGGAGCACGGGCGAACCCCCGGGGAGCTCTCGGTGGCTGCCCATCTCTTCCCCCAAGCCCTGGGCACCCTCAGCCTGCTTTCGGTCTCTGGATTTGCCTCTTCCAGACATTTCATGTGAGTAGAATCCTAGAATCTGTGTTCTTGGAGTCTGGCTTCATCCACTTAGAAGGTTGGCCAAGGCCATTCCTGTTGTCGCCTGAATCGGGACTTTGTTCCTCTTTGGCTGAAGACTATCCCATTGTCTTCTGAGGCTTCCTTCAACATTTCCTGCATTCATTTAGCAAACCCACACCCACAAGTGGTGCCTTTGGGTCTTTGCATCTGCTCTATTCCCTCATAAGGCGTATGGCTTTGCCCCCAGTTTCCTCCTGAAAAGACTCAGCTGTCCCTTCAGCGATGCTTTCCCCAACCACCTTATCGACGGTGGCAACCCATGTCCTATCTTCTGTTTGTCCTTGGAACCTGTTTTCCTTTGACTTCCTAACTGCATGGTTTTCTTAGGTAGTTGCCTGCCTGCCCCCTGTCCCACAAAAATGTATGGATTCTCTTATATACCTACGTACCTAGATCTGCTGCTTAGCACAGTGCCTGACACACAGTAGATACTCCATAAGTAGCTGCGACATGAATAAAAACAGCTGAATATTATAGCTTGTGTGGCACCACCAGTTGTGAGGCTGTCTCCACGTGGACGTGTGCAGTGGCCACAAGGATAAGTACGTCGCTCCTGTAAGGAAGGGTTTGAGCGTTCCGGTGAGAGTGAGCCCTTTATAAGCAAGGGGAAGGGAGGCAGGAGGCCCCGGCGCTTTTCACAGCGCAGGTTTGTTGTTGGGAAGATGAAAAGCATAAAAAGTTCTTTCCATCTGGACCGTCCCTTGATTTTTTTATTTTTATTTTTATTTTTATTTTTGTCTCTTGGACCAAAAAGAGCCACAAAGCTAACAGTCACTGGACATCAGGAGTGCCGTCGCTGGGGTGCTGCGGGCCGTGGTACAGCACTGGCTAGTCTGGACACCTTTTCTTTCTCCGAAGCAGGAAGCGTTAGGCTGGGAAACCCTGCTTGTCGGCTCCAGTCACCGTGTTTTTGCCTTGGGAAACCTATCAGGTGGTTTGTGCTGAGCCAGGCACAAATGAGGGAGCTCGGGGAGATTTTGTCTTTGTGAACAAGCATGATTCTAAGGGGAAACCCAGGTTAGCCTCACCTTCCTGAAACTGTGAGCCTGTGGAACACCCAATGCCGGCACAGCCAGAAAGAACCGCGTGGCGAGGCCCTCACCCCCAGCTCCCTGGGGCTCCGTGTGAGCCCTGCCCCGCGTGAAGCCTCCCGAAGAGCCTGAAGCCAGTTGAGGCACTTTGTAGGCAGAAGGACCTATGGGAGTCCCTCCAGGTCTGGAGAATTCCAGCTTGGGACCATAGACTTCCCCCCACCCCCAACCCCGTTCCCTGTGGGATAGAGTTTAGTTCAGACCATGGCTGCCAGAAGGCTGTGGTTCCTGGGCTGTGGCTCTTGGGCTGGCCCCCAGTACCACTTCCCTGTTGGCATATCCCTTGCAGCTGAGAGATTTACTCGTTAACCCCCGCCGGGGTTCTTCATGATGTGGACGTTGACTGAATTTTGTGAGGTGGATAAGCATTCAGATACCAGCTCCCATCATTGATCACCTGTGTGACTTCAAGAAAGTGACTTAACCTCTCTGAACCTTGCTGCCATAATGCCTACTTCCTAAGCTCTTTTCTCAGCAGATCATTGTTGAGTGCCTAGTACCCCCTGGGAATTGCTGTAGGTGCCAGGAAAGTAACTTCAGGAGGCTCCTAGTCTGGTAGGGAGGACCTTTAAGTGAAAAAAAAAAAAAACAGTTGAAGTACAGGATGGTCATTGCCTTGGCAGAAGTACATATGTGGATGTCCGGGGGAACTAGCCCAGGCTGGGGGTGGGGAGAGCTCTGGGAAGAAAGCCTGGATTACAGCAGGCTGCTGAGTCCAAGTATGGGTTTCCTCCTCTCCTCCCCACCCTTACTCCCCCAAATTTACAGTTGTCCAAACTGACCTGTCCAATCCAAGGAAGAGGGTAGAAAAGCAGAGTTGTAAATAGGACCAGTCCTTCTGGAAACATCCTCTCTTCCCCCTTCTTTCTGGGAAGGAACAGTGTGGCACGGAAACAAAACCTCTCCAGCAAGAAGATCCAGAGGGAGAGGTCCCCAAAGTCCAGCAGGGCCCCAGCTGCAGGGATGGCCACCCAGGGGAGGGGCCGGGCCACCCAGGGGAGGGGCCGGACCCCCCAGCAGACAGTCTGAAGTGGGGCAGTCCCGGCCTCCCCACCTCTGCTGGCTGCCATCCCCCCTGCAAGGGCAGCCAGCAAGACCACAAGTATTCTCTGCTGCAGCCTGGCTTGAGAAGCAGGCTGCCAGCCCCCTGGTCTGGTGCCCATCGGCCGAAGCTCTAAGACCCTTGGAGCCGGGAGCGCCCGGAGCTCACACCTGAGGTCCTAGCAGCAGGCGGCCAGCCTCTCCCATGGCACCCACAGAAACCACAGGTCTGCGAGACCTTGCTCCCAGGGGACCGGCCAATTCTTGAGGCACTAGGTGTTTTAAAGTCTACACAAGCTGCTCTTAAGTAATTATTCCCAAAGAACCCTTGCTGCCTTACTAATTTCTTTTGTTTTTTACGGTAGAGGATTGTCCTGTTAGGTTTTTTTGTTTTGTTTTAAGCTTGATTAAACCAGGTTTTAGCGAGGAGTCTATACCTGTTTTTCTATGGAGAGCTGCTTGCCAACCTGTTCACCATCCTGTCCTCGTCTTCCTCGGAGTCGGATGGCCTCCACCAGAGAAACGAGGTGTTACGGTGATGCTGTGCCCCTGGACAGAGCCACCAGCCATAAAGGATGGATAACTGCCACCCTTCTCCTCCCTCCCCAAAATGAAAACTACAGGTTTTCCCCCAAAGTCTGCTCTCCAAAGTAATCCAAACAAAAACCCTTCACAGCGGTCCAAAGAGGGAAATCCTTGCCATTCCGGGTGAAAACGGCCCATCATAATTTTCCCTCCAGATGTGCTAAATGTCTCCAATTAGTTCCCTCTGTGAAGAATCCCATGGACGTAAGTCATGGCAGGTGTGAGGAGCCTTGAAGGTTGTTTCACTTTTTTTGAGTTTTCATTTTAATTGCAGGTAGCACAATGGAGTATTAGTTTAGGGTATGCAGTATGGTAATTCAGCACTTTGACAGATCACCCTGGGCTCACTGGGACAGATGTGCTCCTGAATCTCCACCTCCTATTTAATCCAACCTCCCCTCCGACCCCCACCCTCAGCCTTGAAGGTTTCTGTAAAGGAAAGCCTGGAGCTCGCAAGGTCGAGCTGCACAAAACTGGACCACAGTGTTCACTACTTTAAAAAAAAAAGAAAAAAAGGCAAAGCTAGACCCAGATAGCTGGCCTGGCCAGCTTCTCCATTCAGGACTAACCTTTGTGCATTCCCCAGAGGCACTCTGAGGAGGGAGGAGCTTACCTCAGGAGGTCAAGGACAAGGGAAAGACCCTTTCAGCTTCTCTTTAAAAGTTCCTACATTTGCCATACTTCGTGGTAAGATCTTTCTGTAAGGAAGACCAAAGTCCCCGCAAAAAAATAGAGATGCCCTCCAGGGAGAACAATAAAAGGAAATGAAGTCCAGTGGGGGTGGGGGGAGGGAGGGAGGGAGGGAGGGAGTAAAAGTGACGTGTTTCTCTGGGCCTGTGAAGTACTTCTTGACCCTCTATCTCTTTTGCCCAAGTGATGATTCTGAAGCCAAAGGAAGCTAAGAGGTTTCTGATGGGTTAAAGAGAGGTCATCCATTAAAGGGTCAAGGCCTGGTGCTCTGAGCATCTGTCGCTGAATTAACCAAATCAATTTAGAGCTTGTGTAGTCTGACAGCAAGGAGTAGGCAGCCAGCCTGAGCAACATCTTGATTCCATTAGGTCTGGCTGCTGAGAAAAATTAGCCATTGTTTTCCTTGCTGGGTATGTGGCCCTTTGGGGAGAAAATAGATGCCAGGGAGCCCTCCTTCGGTGCAGGTAACAAAGGACCTACTCCTCTTCACTTGGTAAGCTAATTATCTGTGAACGTGGCTTGCCTATTTTGGGGGGGTCTGATTTGCTTCCCAGCATAGCCCATTCAGTGTTATACTGAGCGGTATTAGAGTAGGATGCTTTCTTCCCAGGGTTAATGTTGGGAGATGAGAGATTGTAGTAGGTGAACGGTCAACGCTGACTCTGGTCAGAATTGCAGTGGACCTGGGTGGGAATTGGCTGGTTAATAATTGGAGCCAAGGAGCCCTAAGGGAACAGCCAACATCAACTGAAATGCAATGAACAAGAGCCCAGGTTAGGCTTACGCTTGCATTGGGGAAAATCCAAGTAAGACAAACATCGTTAAGAATGCCCATGGTACCATAGTAGCCATATTTTTTGAAAAACTATGTAACCTGTACTTGGGGCTAATAGGTGTCCTGGTGTGTAAATGGTGGAGGGGAGAGAACATCATGATAGCTGCTATTTTTTGAGTGCCATGTGCTGGGCACCATTTTAAGCACTTTATATCTATTAATACAACAGCTCTATGGGGAAAAAAAAAAGCTTGTTAGTCATAGTATTTGAAAGATGAGAAAACTAAGACCCAAAGAAATTACATTAGCGGAATGTGCAACCAGTAAGTGGTGGACCGTGTGGCTTTGAAAACCATTCTTTTAATCAGTATTATTCTGGATGGTCTCCTAGAACTAGGAAGTGTTTAAGACCAGCAATTTTATTTTTAAGCTCCAACAAGGGGCAGGATGAGTGACACTCCTTGGATTTCCAGTGCTGGCCTTCAACACATGCCTAAGGATGTAGGAATGCCCATGCGTGCGCATACACGCCTCCTTTTACGGAAAAGGAGCCTAAGATGCAGGGGTGTATATAGAGTCAAGATGATCACCGAGGCCTCTTGACTTCCAAGCCAGAGTCCCTGCCCCTAAAAGTGATGAACTGAAACAAAGTAGACCCCACTATTTCAAAGATTGGAAAGGGGGTAGGGATTAGATGTGACCTACAGCCCCAGGGACTTGCTTCTTTCTTCTTTATCAAGTAAAATATATTGAATGCTTATGCAACTGCTGGTAGAAAAAAAATAAATCCTGGCATATGGTGTCAACCCACGAAGTTGGGAGTGACAGCCCTGTTTCTAGAAGGTGAACACTGCAGAAATGAAACAAGGAAGTGAGTTTTCTAATTCGTATGTTTCGTTCTGAGCTTGGAGATTATTCCTGGCTATGAGTCTAATTCTTTTTATAAGAGCACTCTTTGCTGGTGTTTGGAAAGCATACAGGATCTTGAGGTTGCCAGGGGCCTTTGAAGAAGCAGTCCTTCCCTTACCCATTGGCTTTGCAACAATTTGTTCTCGCTCATCGTCAGGCCTTCGTGGTAGGTTAGAAAGGCCCTAGGACAGCCCAGTCACGGGATGGGTCCCAACATCAGTTACTTATTTAACCTCTGCCAATTCCCTGACCTCCCTCCACGGGGTTTGCTCTATCTGTGGAAGGAGGAGCCTGGACCAGATGGCTGCTGGGATTCTGTATATTACCCACCCCCCACCCCCCAGAAGCAGCAGGAAGTTACTCAGAGGTCATGATGAGGCTTGGTGACTCAGCCTCAGGGACAGGAGGAAGATAGGCTCCCTGAAGTCCTCGTCAAGAATCAGAGCCACTAAAGCAAGCTTCCTGTTCGGCCTTTATTTCCGCATCATTCCAAGAGCTTGCCCACCACCCCGTGTGCTGTTCCGGCACTCAGTGAACACGTGTCCCCACCGTACCTTCCCCCACTCACAAGGAACATGGCATGGGGGCGGACATTAGCCCTTTTCTGCCTTGACCTTCAGCGATACACAGGATGTGGGAATCCCTCAGACCAGCTAATAGGATCCAGCTACCCAGGTCGGCTCATTAAGTGTGTATAGTGCAACCTCTTGCTCAAACACGGTTATTTATTAGCCACTCGTGTTTGCTCTCCGTTAATGTGTCCCATCTCCTGTTTCCCCCATTACAATAGCGGGGTCCAGAAAGTGGACGTGGAGGACCCATGGTCCCTTGGGAATCCCATGTCTGGCTCAAAATCGACCAGTCGACATGTAGTACCAGCCACGTTTCCCCACCGTGGTGACAGATCCTGTCTCCGACCACTTCTGGACCGTTTTTCTAAGTTCTGGTTTTCAGGACAAGCCCCGTTATTGCTGCTGTTCTTAATCATGCTTCTTGTCGTTGGTTAGTCCTTACTTGGAAGCCTCAAAGCACTGAGGCATCTCTGTACAGAAATCCAGAAGAATCCAGGTCTCTAAGAGGAGAAAGTAATACTTGTTATCGTTTACAGCAGAAAAGGGAACGAAAAGCCATTGTGTAGAACTAGAAAGATTTGGTTTTGTACTTTCTCCTTACAGTGACGTGGCTGCTCATTTGTAAAAATAATTCTCATAAAGTTAACCAGCCATTAGTGAGTAAAAGCTCTTCCCGCTAATTGGTGGGTCCGTGTGGAAAGGAGCACAGAGTAATGGGCCAGGTGCCCTTGACTCGGGTTTCTGGTTCCCTCACTGACTTGCTGTGTGGCCTGAGGCAGTTCCCCTAATTTCTCTGGGCCTCCCTTTCCCCAAGAAGTAAATCTCGGGCTCATTCTTCTTGGGGAATGCTAAAAGATCAAAGAAGGCATGTTTGTAGAACTTGAAAGATGCCCAGATGAGGTACCTTAGAGAGGCCTTGATTTAATATGTATTAATTTATAAATCCTTTGATTATTGATAAACCAGCATGCTAGCTTTTAATTAGCTGCGTGGGCCTAATTGGCCGTAGAAGTCCTGCAAAACCCTAAGGGAACTAGCTAAGCCGTAATGATCGTCCCGTGTGTGTGACGCGTCTGTATGTGGATTTGCAAAGCACATTGACAGCTGTAACTGGTAGCTGGGTTATGATGGCTGCACCAAGCCAGAGAGGCTCTCCTCCTGAAGTGACACGGACGATCTGGGGCTGCCTCCAAAACCAGCACATTGGAGTCCGGTGCACCCTGTTGACAAAGAGGAGGCAAGGTCGAGCATCTTCTGTCTGCTTGCTGCTGGTACTCCGGGAGCCTTAGCGTAGAGGGTTTAGCAGGCTGGCCTCGAAGCTGCGGGGCACAGGGGCCTGGGGCCAGAAACGCCCAGCCCTCCCTGAAGGGACGGTGCATTTACAGCAAGCGATGTTGGCCCTAGTGGCCAGCATCTGCCTGAATGCACAGGGGAGACGTTTAGCTGCCCTCATACCCTGGCCCCCAACCCTTCCTATGTGCCGTGCATGAGATGAAAAAGTCCAGGCTCGTCTTTCCACACGAGCACCTCCTTTACGGTTCCCGGGACCCTGCTAGTGTCCCAGTGCTATTCGGTCCTAAAAAAAAAGCTGCATTCATTCAACTCCCTCTCACCCTCCCTTCCCAGAGATTCGTTTGCAAACACACTCTCTGCTTAGAGCCGACCTCAGGGAAAACTTCTGCTCTGCCCCCTGTTAGGAGATGTCTACAAAT
The DNA here is from genome assembly GCF_018350195.1 of Panthera tigris. Taxonomy (NCBI): domain Eukaryota; kingdom Metazoa; phylum Chordata; class Mammalia; order Carnivora; family Felidae; genus Panthera; species Panthera tigris. The sequence goes on along the minus strand of NC_056666.1, from coordinate 12,585,425 downwards.
GTCCAGCATCCTAGAGAGATGCTGGGGCCAGGCTACCAGGGTCAGCAGGGGGACAGAGGGACCCCATCCAAGCCCGGAGGGTTACGTTTGGGCCAGTTGGCAGCATGGACAGAGGCAAGGCCCTCCACAACAGCAGTGTCTGGAAGCATCTCTGGGGAGGCTCTGTTTGCCTTCTGCTTCTCAAGGAGTGGGAGCGAGGAGGGAACCAGAGCCTCCAAGCATCGGCTCTGGGGTTTGCCACCCAGTGGAAAGGGGCTTCAACTGAAAGGGCTGGGTAGGGTGTTCAAAAGCACCAAGTTTGCTTTCTTTTCTCTTGACCATGAGGAGAAAGCCCCTGGAGGTCTGCCCGTCCGATGCACGGTGGGCACGTTGCCCCCAAGGGCTGTCCAGGACAGAGCCTGTGGCTCGAGCACCAGCCAGGACTCAAGACTGGGACCAGCGATACGATCTGCAGGGCCCCTTGATCAAAATCTAGTGAGACTGAGCAGAACGTCACATCAAGCACAGGGCCCTTCTATGCGCGTATCACGCACGCATGAAGCCAGCCGTGGCCAAGGTGGGTGCAGTGCAGGAGTCGGGGGTCCCCCTTAGCGAACCGCCCTCTGTCATCCGCCCCAGTTTTCAGAGGAGAGGGATGAGAGAAGGGGACGGGGGAGAATTCTGTACACTTCCTCAAAGCTTTCCAGCATGTGAATAACCACATTTTATTTCCTGACGCCCCCGTGTCAGCTCTGGAGTTAGGAAATTTAAGAAGAAAATTATTTTGGTTATTCTCTGTTACTTGCCAGGAGTCGAGAGAACTAAAAGCACTGAGGGACTCTCACTAAGGTCTAAGTTCTCGGAGCACTTTGTGCCCACACCGTGCCAAGGATCTGTTGTCTCTACCTTAGAGGGGGATTATGGCCATTTTACAGACGGGGAAACTGAGGCTAAAGGAAATGCTGTCATTTGCGTAGGGTCAGACGGCTTGGACGTAGGGGCCCCCGTATTCATACAGATGCACTCAGACCCCAGGTGTGTATGCCTGGCCACTTTGTCCTGTGTCCTAGCTCCAGATCAGGAGGTCCGTGTCCGGGATCTGTGAGTTCTGGTGCTTTTGAATCCTCTGGCTAAGTTCAGGCAGTGTGTCTATAAATGTCGAACAACGGGAAGGCAGGGGGAGGGTGGGCAGAGAGGAACTTCAGGTGTTTCGCCGAGCTTGTTAGCAGAGCATCCAATAGCAGAGTGAGACTCAGATCTGTGACTTGAATAATGGGCTCTACTCAGGTGCCTTTTCCTCTGTGACCTCACGCAAAGCGGTCTGAGCTAAGGTAGGGCTCTGGGTCACTTGCTTTCCTTGAAATGTCTCTCTACTCGCTTGAACTGACACTAAAGGAAAAAGAAGTACGGTTTTCCTTGGGCTTCAGAGTGAAATGTTCTTTGAGCTGTGGACCAAAGAGTAGTAAGAGGAGAGGCCCTCCTCCCTATTGTGCACACAAAATAATGGTACAGTTCGGCAGTGCAGGTCGTGGAGAGAAAAGAATGCGGCCATTCTAGAAACCTTTTTTTTTTTTTCCCCAGCCCAGTCTGACAAAGGGGTGGAGTCCTTTGGCCAAGCCCTGACTAGCTGGCATGTCTGGGGAGGCAGGGCTGAGGGAGCACTGGGAAATTGCTGTCACATTTTTAAGGAGGAGAAAATGTGAGCAGGTCAGGGAGCATCAGGAGCCCCGGCTCAGACTCAGAGGACGCTAGGTAGAGGATGAGACCCTAAAAAACCTAGGCCTCCAGGCATCGGGCAAAGGGACGACCCCAGGGAGGAATCAGCCACTCCCAGGATTCCTGATCTACCCTTCTGTGGGCCAAATCCACTCAACTTCTAAGTGTATAGAAGCAGCTGCAGTAGAGGCATCGAATGTAAGCATAACGTAAATATAAATGCGTGTGCGCGTAACTTTAACCTCTTGTGACACGGTCCACCGTTCGCTTTTTCTCCTGATGAAAGGAACGCCTTCCAGAGCAGTGCTGCCCTAATTACTCCCAGACCCTGTAGTCCGCTGCTTAGTTAACAGGGCCCCCTCCTCTCCGGTGGAAGGAGTCGGAGTCGTGCCCGCCAGGGCCTGAGGGCAGCGGCGGGCGCTCTCTCCCTCCCACTTTTCAAAACTGCCCTAACTGTACTTGGCCTCTCCCTTGGCCGTGGCCGAGGGCCGCTGGCTGCAAGCCTCCCGCCGGCAGTGGGACTCTGGAGTTTCTTTGTGCCGCGGGAAGAAGCAGGGGCTTGACAGGCTCGTCTCCTTATCTCGAGTCGAGTCGCCTACCCCTGAAATAAGGTTCCAGCGGCCCCCGCCCTTCGCAGAGAAGCTTCCCGGAGCCGACTCACCAGGGCGAGTCCGAGCTCTTACACATTAGTGGGCAGGAAGTGGAGTCCCGATGGGAGGCTGGGAATTTGACCGCCTTCCCATTTCAGCACTGGAGGGAGAAGGCTCAGCTCGGCGCCGCGCGCAGATGGCCCCCGCTCCCCTGTGAGAGCTCCCCTGCTCTCCCTCCGCAGCCCTCCCTCCCAGCGCTCACGCTCGGCCCCCCTCCCCGTGGAGGGAAAAGTCTGCGGGCGCCGGAAGGGTCGCGGATCCCGCAACAAAGGGCAAAGCAGAGGGGAACAACTTGAAAAGAACTTGTTTTGTTCCTGTTAAGAAACCTGCAGGAAAATCCACACCCACGTTAACCGCTTTTGAATTGGAGAGCAGCCTCTGTGTGTGTGTGTGTGTGTGTGTGTGTGCGCGCGCGCGCGTGCGTGCGAGCGTGTGGGGGTGTGTAGCAAGAGACGGAGGAGGTGCAAACTGTGTGGTCTCAGCGTTGATAAGGAAGCTGCCAGCTGTAGAAGTTCAGCAAAGAGAGGACTACCGCCCGCCCAGAGCCAACTGCTTCTGAACGTAAACCGCATTGTTTTCTGTCCAGATCTTCCAATGGAGGCAGTTGGAAAACCTGTATTTCAGAGAAAAGAAGTTTTCCGTGGAAGTTCATGACCCCCGCAGGTAAGCTAGAAAAGTCCTTTCCTTCCGGGAGCGCGTGGTGCACCCGGTGTGTTATTGACCTGACGATTTTTGTGCTGTCATTGTTCATTTGGGGGAGGGGGGGAGGGGACGGTTGACCGCGGGGAGTATCGTCACAGCTGACAGTGAAGCTTTGTTTTGTGCTCAACGTGTTGATAGATGCGGTGCATTCGAGTGTGCGTTGGGTGTGCGTGCGCACGCGTGAGAGAAATTGGCAGTTGCGTGATCGTGGCACCTGGCTGCACGTGTGCGGTGTGCATACGTGTGGAGTTGTCTGTGCTCGTGCCGGGGCGTTTTAGGGAAGGTGGGTGACACTCGGTAACACGCACCACATTAAACGGGGCAGTGGGCTGGGTCCTTCTAGAGAGGTCTTGCCGAAGGAAGAGGGGCTAGATGGCTCATTCAGAGCTTCTGAGAGTGTTTCTGGGAAGATAGCACCAAAAGGGATTTGTACCCAAGGGAGCTGTGTTCATTGACTCCACGAGCTGTGGTTTCAGGGTGTCACTGTGGTGGGTGGATGTGAAAGAAACACAGTTCTGTTTCTCCCCACCCCACATTGTGTCCCATGGAGCACCAGTGGAGAAAAATCAGTGCTCTCAAAGTCAGATGCCAAACAATAGGGTCCCCGTTTGGAATGCAGCAAGCCCCCGCGTGGAAGGTTCTCGGGCAGCACGTACCGGCCGCTCTTCCTCTCTTTGTCTGCTGGCAGTGTTGGGCTTCGAGGCAGCCCAGAATTCCCCAAAAACAGGCCTGACACCCAAGGATAAATTGCTTTTAATAGGTCCCAAGATGGGTTTACAAGAAGGGGTCTCCAGGAAGACGGTGGGAAGGTCAGACTCTGTAAAGGTGCAAACTGGGCTTTTGGGCACCAGCGATAGCTACCCCAGCCTTGGCCAGCCAAAGAGGGGTTGGCCCCGGCTCCACTCGCACATGGCTTCTGAGCACCCAAAACAGGCCACTTTGCGCCCAGACGGCTCTCAGAACGAGACGCTGCCACCCCCCCCCCCCCCACACACACACACCACACACCCACACCCAAGTCAGAGGGCTGAGCTTGTGCTGTGTCTCAGCCCCTGCCACCAGCGATAACCCAGCAGGGGGAACATGCCTCTCCGCCCCCACCGTGTAATCTGCCTGAAGCAGCCACTCCCTCGGAGGGAAGCAGCTCAGCCCATGCCCCCACCTTCTCCATGAGACCGGCAGATGGAGAACATCTTAGCCAGTCTGCACAGTCAGGTGATGCGAAGTGTCCCCCGGACCCTGCCTCTGCCGAGCAGGCCACGTGGGGGAGGGACAGACGCTGAGAACAGGCCTCCCCCCCAAGAAGGAACTCGCTGCTGCTTTTCCGGGCGAACTGTATCAGACCAGTCTTAGGTTCTCTCCCCCCTCACCCTTCTGTGTCTGAAAAGAGTGAACCGAATGTTGCCACAATGGGTCCCATGCAGAGAGGGGCTGTCCGACAGGACGAAAACTAGGGACTGGGTCATCTAAGGGGCTGTGCACACTGTCCGTGCCTGTCCTCTGTTGGGAATTTTGCTAACTCACGCACCTCGGACACATCTGTGCGTGTGTGTTCTCCCTGCCTGTCACCCTGTCCGTGATACAATACTAAATTCCCCTCCCTTTCCTAAGGCCCAAGATAGAGCAAAGGGTCCAAACCTCACACATAATTATCATGGGCTTTTAGCCTGTTTCAGACATTCTGGGCTACAGAAAGAGGTCCTTGGCCCTGAGACAGTGTCCAGAGAGGTTAGCACGGCTGGGGAGAAAGGCAAGAGAACTGGGTATTTCTTATGGGCAGGCACTGTTCTAAAGACTTGGACACATTATCTCATAGTGTCCTCACTGTAAACCCAGGAAATGGGTATTGCTAGTTTCCTGTTGTGCCTGTGGTAAACTGAGGCACAAAAGAAACAAAATATAACCTGGTCTAGGTTACAAAAAGCCGGTAAGTGGTGGAGGAAGGACTTGAACCCGGGGAGTCTGGCTCTAAGACTCCCAGGCGTTACCACTCCGCTCTATACAAAATACTGGCAATTGAGTGCTGAATGGCACAGGCTGTAAATACTGAGAGTGGAGAAGCCAGCCTGGTCAGGAGAGGTTCTGAGCTGAACCTCTCAGGTTCTTAAGAGAGAGGAGGGAAGGGAGGCATTGGAAGCAGGAGTGTGATCACCTCTCCCGGAGAGAAACAGCCGTCCTCCACCCTAGAGGCAGGCAAGGAGGGGGTGGCCAGGGAGGTGTCTATGCTGATGTCAGAGTTGGAAATCCAAGCTGACTGCAGCTTTAAGGACCCCTTTTCCAGATGGACACCAGTGCAAACGTAGGGGATTGCCATGGGTTGTTAGCTACTGGGTTTCATGGCAGAGCAAAGGCTCTCAGCCGCCTCCTGCCTCCTAGGACAGCAAATGGTCTTCCCAGGGCCCACAGGGCGCTCCTTATCTTAAATGCCTCACCCACTGCTGTTGCCACAGGTATTTGGAGCAGGGAACAGGAGTCTGATGCACTCTGCATTGAGGCGGTCGCAGCCAGGAAGGGAGCCAGAGGTGAAGGGTTGGGATGGCAAGTAAGGAAAAGAATCCTGCGGTGAAGAGGGTGGGACCCAGACAGGGACCGGGGATCACCCCAGGCAGAGGGCGCGTCCTGAGTCGATGGGCCCAGCGTGGACCACAGAAGGGGACGCACGATGTGTGCTCCCGGACACGCACCCCCAGCTCGATACCCACATTGGTTCTCTGGTTCTTGGCAAATATTCCGTTTCTAAGGTTTAGGCAAAACAGAAAAGTCAGTGTGGTGGGAAGAGCCTGAAGGGAGAGATGCGGAGAAGAGATATGTTAATGATGGAGCAGGAGAAAACTCAGGGTCTGATGTGCTGTTTGTACAGCACCTCCCAGACCTGGCGAGCCTCCTGGACCCTTCCTCCCCTGCCTTCCCTGAAACACACGCGCATTTGGCCCCTGCCACTCTCGTGCTTGCACTCAGACGTGCCTCCAGCCCCTCATCCTTTCTAACTCCGCTTTTCTGGGAGAAAGGATCGTACCGGGTCCCAGGAGCAGCCATTGGCATAGAAGCCGAAGTGGAAGCTTCCCATCATGGTTTCTTCTTATTTCTACAGGGATCTGTGGGGCATTCCTCCCCACTCTGTCACCGGCTCCTTTTCCGTGATAGGAGCAGCTCTAAATTGTCTTGCAGGGAAAATCTTCCAAATTAGACACCTTAAGCTTGAGAACACGCTTTTTTCTTATGTGCACGTGGGGAACCCCAGGCCCCACCCCAGCACCTTGCCTTGCACACACCCACACACACACGTGCATGCAAACACATGTTCTCAGATTTCATTTGCCAAACCATCTGCCTAAGGGACACACTTCACTGAAAGCATCCTATAACCCTTTTTTTTTTTCCTCCCTACACCATTGATGTGAATTCCTTTGGGACCCATGTTTCCCACTCTTGTTTTGTTTTGTTTTGGTTTGGTTTTTTTAGTGTTTATTTTGAGAGAGAAAGAGAGCGCAGGGGAGGGGCAGGGAGAGAGAGGGACAGAGGATCCAAAACTGGCTCTGTGTTGACAGCAGAGAGCCTGGTGGGGGGACTCGAACTTATGAACCGTGAGATCATGACCTGAGCCCAAATTGGACGCTTAACCGACTAAGCCATCCGTGCGCCCCTCGTGTTTTATTTTTAAAGTGTAATTGCCTCTGTCTACTCCATACACAGATAGGCCCTATGTCCTACGTAAACGTGTGTGGAGGGGGGTAGTGGAGAAGATTGGCTCGACTCCATTCTGCCTTCCCTCTCCTGATTCTGTATACCCTGTCTGCCCTGTGAATAAATTTGAGATTGATAACCACTCTCTCAAGGAACACGGAGTTAGAGCAGTGTAAGAAGTCTGGACTCCTTCGGGACTTCCCACAGGCTGTGGCCTGTGGTGGTGGTGATTAGAACAGGATTGACTTATCCTTCACCATAGGCAGCATTGCCTGCTGTTTACTAAAGGACATTGTCAAAGGCTCTTCCTGTTCCTGAAGTTTGTCTTGGCCCAGTGCCAAGAGCTGAAGCTCAAAAAGGACCATCCAGTGACCTAGAATGACCCATCTTATCCCAGACAAGACAGAAGCTTGAATGGATTCTGAACCCTAAGGAGCCAGTAAATCAAAAGATTAGCATTATTCGTGATAGCCAAAATATGGACATAACCTAAGTGTTCATTGAGGGATGAAAGGATACAGAAATTGTGGTGTGTGTATAAATACAACGGAATATTATTCAGCCACGGGAAAGAATGGAGCCCTGCCATTTGCAACAATGTGGATATACCTGGAGGACATTATGTTCAAGTGAAATAAGCCAGACACAGAAAGGAAAGAACTGGGTGATCTCACGAATATGTGGAATCCCAAAAGTCAAATAGTAGGGGCTCCTGGGTGGCTCAGTGGGTTGAATGTCCCACTGAGCTCAGGTCCTGATCTCACGGTTCGTGAGTTCGAGCCCCGTGTCAGGCTTGCTGCTGTCAGTGCAGAGCCCGCTTCAGATCCTCTGTCCTCTCTCTTCTCTGCTTTACCCCTGCTCATGCTCTCTCTCTCAAACATGAATAAACATTAAAAAAAAAAAAAAAGTGGAAGCATAGACTGGAAGGGTGGTTACCTGGGCCAGGGAAGAGAGGAAGTAGGGAGTGTCGGTCAGAGGTACAAAGCTGCAGTTGGGTAGGACAAATAAGCCTACAGATCTAAGGTAGAGCACGAGGACTGTAGTTAATGATGTGCACTGAATATTGGACGTGAGCTAAGAGTAGATCTCCAGTGCTCTTGTGACACAACTATGTGAAGAACGATCATTAGCTTGACCGTAGGAATCATTTCACTGTGTATATCAAATCCTGTTGTACACCTTATATATATACAATTTTGATTACATTGAAAAGCTGGACTTTGCTATCTAGTTTCCTAAGTGTGTGTGTGTGTGTGTGTGTGTGTGTGTGTGTGTGTGTGTGTGTGTACATGCTGGCATGTGTGTTCATATGTCCCCTTTATGCCAGGGGGTTTAGTTCCCACGGGGTTCTTGGTAAAAGCTGTCAACGGATCAGTGGAGTCCCTCATCATAAACATGCCTGAACCTTCTGATTCTTGCTGTCACAGGGCTTCAGTGACCAGGAGGACGTTTGGACACAGTGGCATTGCGGTACATACATGGTACGCATGTCCAGCATTGATCAAGTCCATCTGGGCTATGGCCATTAGCCAGCACCAGTTCTATCTGGACAGAAAGCAGAGTAAGGTAAGTCAGGGACTGGGAGGCACTTTGCAAAGACCAGACCTTTCTACCAAGAGGGAAGCTTGCCTGAGGGTTGCACTAGGGCCTGAGTCTGGGTCTCCTAATTTAGGGCTCAAGAATTCAACGGGTGGGGGCGGCACCGTGTCCCCCGCCCCGAGAGGTGCACAGGTACAGACCTGCCTTGCAGAGTTACAGGAGGGAGGAAGGAGACAGGCTCTTCCAGAGGGTACGTCCCGTGCCGTGGTCAGGGGCTCTGGCCCTTTACTGCAGCCAGGTAGGGCCCTTTTGAGGAATTCCAAGCGTGCTTTCGAACTTCAGAAACCTCTCCTAGGAACGAGCTGTCAAGCCCTTTATGGTGTTTCAACAGTGGCATATTGTTTCCTTTTTGAGAGAGAGAGAGAAAAAAAAAAAAACAACCCGTTTGCAATTAATAGACACCATCTAACTGTTTAGGATAATTGCTGTGAAAACCCTCCAGGCTTTTCCAACTGCCAGTTCCTTTTTTTTAAAAAAAAAAAAAAAAAAAAAAGAACTGGAAACATGAAAAAAAAAACCACCCAGCCATTTCCCTAAAGTAGACCTGGAGCCTCAGGCCTTGGTAAACAGCCATCCTCCGAGGGAGGTTTGACCCAGCCCCAGTGCGGACACACAGGTGCATTTTCTGGCGGGTGGGAGAGTGACGTCTCCTTGGTTCACACACAGCTTCTGTCAACACTCGGCCCCCTCTTCCTCTACCGCCTCTGCCTGTCATGCTGCCTTGCCTTCCCTCCACAAGCCATTCTCCTTCATTAGCCCTCTGGTCAAGAGCCCCATCTAGGTCTTGCCCCTTTCCAGAATCCTGCTGGCTTGGCAGAGGCGATGCAGAACTATCGAGGGAGATCCAGCCTTGGCACCTGGGACGTTTTGTCCCATCATGTGGGTCTTCAGTGGGTGTGGAGGTGGCCGGACTCTGGCCTTACTGGGCCCAAGATTCAGCAGATCGGAGCCCTCTTGGATCCTGACGGCTTCCTCTTCTGTCTTACTTCCTGTCTGGGTGGCGTTGTTCTTTCCCTGGCGTGGGCTGAGGAGTAGCCGGAGAGACCTGGGGCCAAGTGGGAGGGAGGAGAAAGATAGTAAGAAAATAGGAGAAAAGGAAACAATCTCTCAGCTCATAAATCAGTTTCAAATCAGGGCCCTTCCTGCCAGGCTGTCACTTTGTCCTTCATAACACGTTTTTCTCCTCTGCGAAGTCTTCCTGGCCCCTTTTTTGGTCATTTTCTGGGGTGAATGGGCACAGAGTAGAGTGTTTTTTGTTGTTGTTAGGCATAATGGGAGCATTCCACAGCTTTCCTGGTGATGATGGACATTGGCACAGGGATTTGAAGCCCAATTAGATCAAAAGAAACCGGGCCAAAGCATTTTGACTCATGCTTTAGCTTGAGACAGTGGGTGGGTGTCCGCATTATGCCCTCTGGTTGCAAGAGTTAGAGGTCAGAACCTTAAAACATTGATTCCATCCTCTGCGTTGTTCGGGAATGGGTGGTGAGGGGTGGACACCTTGGCAACCCTCCTGAACCCCACCACTGATGCCTCTTGGGGGCAGACCCCCCACACACACCAGTAGCACAATTTTGAAAGGAGAAAGGACAAAGTGTATTTCACCCTGAGGTTAGTACATTAGCTGTTTGAGTTGTTCTACCCTGTGCTGGTTTTTTGCATTGAGGGTCTCTTGAGTAACTCAAGAAGCAGGTTCTTTTTTTTTTCTTTTTTCTTTTTTTAATGTTTATTTATTTTGAGAGAGAGGGAGTGCACACCTGAGCAGGGAAGGGGCAGAGAGAGAATCCCAAGCAGGCTCTGCACAGTCAGTACAGAGCCCAGCACGGGGCTCGATCCCCCGAATGGAGAGATCATGACCTGAGCTGAAATCAAGAGTCAGACGCTTAAACAACTGAACCCCCCCCCACGAGGTGCCCCAAGAGGCCGGTTCTTAGGGTTCTTCATCCCCCCTGTCAAAGATGGTCTTCCTCTGCAGTTGGAGAAGACTTCTTTGCCAGGCTAACAGGTCAGCCCTCTGAAGCAACCAGTAAACTGGAAAAAGTTAGTCTCAAAGTTCATTTATCAGCAGCAAGTATCCTTTAAAAGGCCAAACCAGGTGCCCACGCAATAGGGAAATTTCAGCTGTCCATCTCAGTGACCCCTGGGGGACGGAAGGAAGTACACGTTGGCCCGGGAGCGGGAGAACTTTCCCCCCAGTCAGCTCTGCTTGTTCACAGATGCTCCAGAGCCCTCCCGTTTCTCGTAGGAACCAAGTCCTCAACCCACAGTGGCAGGTGAGGAATAAACTCCACAAGGAGGTCCAGGGACTCCATTTCCAGATCTCTGACCCTAGGCAAGTGTCTCACTGTACCTGCTTTGCCTCCCCGATGAGAGATCAAGGAAGGAAATTACTCACAGAGATTATTGATTGGCCCCATGACACAATGTGTGTGAAACCACTTTTGGAGATCGGTATTTTTATCATTATCATCGTTAATCCAACACAGTATCCCCTGGCCAACACTTGTGTAAAGGTTAAATTCTCTAAAAGTTTCCCAGATTAAATCAGAGATGATAAAATTCCCCTCCGGAATTACACCACCTTTCATTTCTGGGATGCCGTTCTCTGTACAAGGGTGATGTGATCCATCCCCGGTGGGCAGAACGATCTCCGGTGAGTGACGGCTGACACGCCTGGGACGAGTTTCCAAATATTTCTGAGCAGCTCGTGTTGGCTGGCACACTGGCCATTGCTTCACACCCTAGTGAGTCGGGCCAGGCCAGCCAATCCTTTCTCCGAAGTGCTTCTGCAAAGCCCAGGCCTCCCAAGTGATGCTTATCAGCCCCAGAGACAAGCGTGGTCTAGTGGTTTGAGTCAGCAGGGGAGGGTGGCCAAGAAGTCTCCGGTTCTTCCCTGGTGCTGGTATTTTCTTCTTTCAGGATCCTTGTGCAAATCATGTAAGAACATCTCTCGCACGTGCACACACACACATGCTCCCTCTATCTCCAGAGACGGCCCAGAAAGAGCCCATGTTGCTTGGTTTCGTACGGCTCATTCAGAATGAGAGGCTGTACAGGGACCAGCCACACCTGGTAACTTCTGTGTGCCGACCCCCAAGATGAGGAATGTTGTCCTTTCTGGATCCTGGCAACCTCTGAAGCCCAGAGCTGAGGACTGCCTTGTAGATATCAGAGGAAGATACTTGAAAGTTCAGATTGTGGAGCGTAAACATTAGACCCTATGCCTCTGAACTCCAAGCAGGGACTCGTCAAGTTGCCCTCTAGTCCAGACATGGTTCCTCCTCCTCAGTCGTTGGGTTTTGTTTTTTTCTTTTTTTTTTTTCTTTAATTTTTTTTTTAACATTTATTTAAAAAAAATTTTTTTTTAATGTTTATTTATTTTTGAGACAGAGACAGAGCATGAACAGGGGAGGGGCAGAGAGAGAGGGAGACACAGAATCTGAAACAGGCTTCAGGCTCTGAGCGGTCAGCACAGAGCCTGACGTGGGGCTCGAACTCACGGACCATGAGATCATGACCCGAACCAAAGTCGGACGCTTAACCGACCGAGCACCCAGGCGCCCCAACATTTATTTATTTTTGAGACAGGGAGAGACAGCATGAACGGGGGAGGGTCAGAGAGACAGGGAGACACAGAATCTGAAACAGGCTCCAGGCTCTGAGCCGTCAGCACAGAGCCTGACACGGGGCTCGAACTCACGGACCGAGATCATGACCTGAGCCGAAGTCGGATGCTTAACCGACTGAGCCACCCAGGTGCCCCAAGAGTTTTGTTTTTTTCTAATGTGTCCTCTGTTCTTCATTCCATCTAGATCAAAAGCAGGGTGAAAGCTTGGTAGGGGACCATTAAACCTTGCTCGTGGGATATCAGTAATAAAACTTGGTGGGGCAAGGCCCCCAAAGTAGGATGCCCAGAATTTTGGAGGCTCTTCCGGGATGTCCCAAAGACTTGACTTTGCCAGAATACAATCTCCCAATCCGTACTCCTTCCTCTTAGTGTGTGCTCTCTCCACTGGGTCTGTTTAGTCATTGTGATATTTCCATTCAGAGAGAAGCCAATAATTTGCTAAAGCTTCTAAGAATCTGATCTCCCTTGGGAAAGGATATCTGTTGCTCCCTTTTCCATATTTTGGTTTTTGCCTCTAACACTGATCAGTGGCAGGATTGGAAGTGGGTGGGGATAGGTCGGGCGTGTGGTTAATGAGATCCCCCAAATCCCAGGTTGAGCCATCAATCTCCCCTCATTTAGCAAATTGCCTCCAGGTCATGATTTGTATCCCATTCCTATTTCCATTCCAGTGGCCTTTATGTGTATTATCTAATTGAGTCCTTATCACAACTCCACCGCATGGGTTTTAAGAGCTTCATTTTATAAACAGGGATCTGAGCCTCAGCCAGGTTGAAGATCATGGTCAAACAATGGTTACCTGGCCAGGGCCAAGATTCCAGTCCAGATCTTTCTGACTTGAGACTCTGGGCCCCTTCGCATCATGCTGAGTTGGTCCGCGTCTCCGTGAGTCATTACATAACTGGAAGCGTCCTCGGCTCTTTTTATTAAAGCGTGGGCGTTCGTGGAGAGGGCTGCTAAAGACGGTGATGGGTGTGCTTCCTCGGCTTGCTCAGAGGGTGAAGCTCAACCAAATACACCCTGTGGGCATGCCTGCCTTGTCCATGTGAAGTGAAAGGTGCTTCCTGCTTCTGCTGCAGGCCGGAGCACTGCGGGGTCCCGGTGGCCGCGATTAGGTCATCAGCAAGGAGGCCCTGACCTGAGGGAGGTGGCCTGGTTCTGAATGCGGGGACAAGAGTTGAGGTCAGAAAGGAGACCTCAGTCAAGGAAGGACCGATGGGATGATGCTTCATACCTGGCAAACAGCAAGACTCCTGCGTTTCCTTGGTCCCTCAGACTCTCCTCTCCTAACAAGAGGAAAGCGCTCGGCTCTCGGAAGGCATGGACGTCTGTGTCCGCATCAGTGTGGAGGCCAGAGGAAGGGCGAAGGCACGGGGTGATAGCCTTTGCTGGACAGCGCAGGGGACTCGGGTAGAGAATGTCAATAAGGAAGAACGGACGATGTCTACCGACCCCTCCACGGCCCCCACATCTGCCTCTGCTGGCTTCTCCTGTTGGGGGACAGACTTGGTCTCACACGGAGGGGGTGGTTGGGCAAATGCACGTTAAATGACTGAAAAACCAAGTTCCAAACCGAGTTCGAAAACCATCGGCTTACGTGCTATAGCCGATGCCGTGGAAAGAAACCTCAGCACACGTATGGGTTCTCCCAGCATTGATAGTGTTTTTGTTAGGCTCGTGCTGTGAGCAAAGCATGTTGCTTGAGGTACTATCACAACAACTGATTTCCTGAAGAAGGAAAAAAAAAGGTCAAACACGTGTAGAAAATGCACACCCCATTTTCACTGACCGCAGGCAGTAGCTAAAAAAGGCAGTTTAAATGAAAAACAGTTACTTTTAGGAATGTAATTATGATTACAGACTTCTCTTCTAATTATTCCAACCTGTTACGTTTAGCCAAGTCGGGCCAATTAATAAGCACAGTGGAGTGGAGTGTTAACTAAAATCTAGACTTTGGAGAGGAGAGTTAGGTATCTCGTGGTTCGTGGGTTCGAGCCCCGCGTCGGGCTCTGTGCTGACAGCTCGGAGCCCGGAGCCTGCTTCCGATTCTGTGTCTCCCTCTCTCTCAGCCCCTCCCCCGCTCACGCTTTGTCTCACTCTGTTTCTCAAAAATAAATGTAAAAAAGAATCTTTTTTTTTTTTTTTTTAAATAAACACAGAATGAAGTCAGTACTCTTTTATTGAGAGCTGGGTTCCAGGGCACGGCCTCAGGCAGCCTTCACGTGCCTGCCGTCCTTTGTCCCTAACAGAACCTGCAAAGGCGGGCGGTGTTCGTCCCATTGTATAAGCTGGGAATAAAGAGGTTTGGTGAGATTAAGGAGCGTTCCCCGCACAGGACTCTGACCGGGTCTGTGTGGCGTCAAAGCCCCTGCACTAGGCACTGCACGGCACAGCCCGTGGAAGACAGAGCTTGGGAAACGTCATCCCTCGTGTCCGCTCTAGAGCCACCTCACGCGGGGAGCGTCAGTGGTGGGGGATGGGGCCGAGGAACACAAACGTTAAGAATGCTGGAAGCCAGGAAACGAGTCCCTGTGCTACCTTTCGGGACCCCAAGCCGGCGAGCGGTAGCCGTTCTCCACCAGAGGTGAACGCCTCTTCACGGCCCGGTTGTCTTTTCCATTCTAGTCTAAAATCCATGCCGCGCGCAGCCTGAGCGAGATCGCCATCGACCTGACCGAGACCGGCACGCTGAAGACCTCCAAGCTGGCCAACATGGGGAGCAAAGGGAAGATCATCAGCGGCAGCAGCGGGAGCCTCCTGTCATCAGGTACGGCAGGGCCTCTCGGGGAGCGTGGAGGAGGCTCGCCCAAGCGCGGCGCCCGGCCCAGCGAGGCTCCGGGCAAGGCCGGCCAGTGGCAGCCGCGGAGGAGGCAGCTTGGCAGGCTCCCCGGGAGCTGGCTCCGGTTGTGAGACCGAGGTTTTGAGCCAAACGGGAATCTGAGAAAACCGCCCAGAGTGCCAGAGGGTGGGGGGAGATCCGAAGCAGCAGAACCAGGCAGCGTGGGAAGGACCGTCGGCCGCAGAAGCCTCTTGAGCACCCTCCAGAGCCTTCTGAATGCCGATGGCCGAGGGTCAGGAGCGTCAAGTCCAAGGACGGGGTGGGGCGTGCTTGTGTGCCCTTAAAGGAGAATTCTACCAAGGAGGGGGGCTGAAGGCAGGCTGGTGGTGCTGAGCGACCCTCCGCCCTGCTCTCAGGCGAACTCCTCAGGACTCTGGAAGGCCAGAAACTCCAGGCCTTCGGAGAGTCTTGCTGTCACAGAATGCCACGTAGTGTCGAGCCCCTTTTGCAAGTGGGAGTCCCGGGGTCTGATTCCAAGTGTGCTTCTAAGAGCCCTGGGCAAGTCATTTTGTCATTGGATGCAAGAGGGACAGACTGGCTCTGTGCGTGAATTCAGACCGGCTGATGGCCAGAGTAGGGACGCCATTGGCCGCGGTGACAGGAAGAGGCGGAGGTTTGCGGAGCACAGGAAGCGGGAGGGAGGGGGTCGTTGTTCGGAGACGTTGAATGCAGGTCACTCCCCAGGCCACAGGATCAAAGCCTGATTGTTCTTGGGGACAGCGTTCTCTTGCCTCGGAGCCTCGAAGGAGAGCAACAAGTCTTTCCCCTCCCTCATCTTCCAGAGTCAATTTTTCTTTCTTTCTTCCTTCCTTTTTTTTTTTCCTTTGAGATTTCTCCCTGCCCTAACATTCTAGGAGTTGTCTGTAAATATTGCGTCCCTAGTGTCGCCTCTGTCCTAGTGCATCCCTCTCTCCTTGATGCCCACCCCCACTGATGCTGTTTACCGAGCCCGCCCCCTGCCCCCCCGCCCCCCCGCTCCCCCGCACCGTGCCCAGTACTGCTGTCCCTCCGTCACCCTCAGCCATAACTTCTCTGCTGCTCTTGCTTCCTCGGAACCCTGCTGATGGGGACGCCAGCCGGAGCTCATGGGTTCACAGAGGCATCCTGCCTGCCCACATCTCGGCTCCTCCCTCCATCAGCTTTGTCTAGATTCTTCTCCCCCTCGCCACAGTTCCCCTTTACTATACCTTCCCCTGTCGTTATTTCGTTGTTTGTCTTTGCACGTGGTGCTTCCAGGGTTGTAAAAGACTGGAAGTGAAGATCGTCTCAAAGAGAAACAAATAAGAATGAGCCATGAAAAGCGATGTCCTTCTAAGAACCAACTCCTTGGTTCACCAGGGTCTTTCCACAGCCCCGTCTAAGGACTGCACACAACAGCAGTAAGAGGAAACGGAGAAGGGCAAGAAGCTGAAGGGGTCTGGGCGGCCTCCAGGCCGGCAGAGTCCAGTCAGAGCCTTGACCCGGAGGACCAGGGGGAGGATGTGCCCCTCCCGGACCGAGAGGCCCGTTTACTGAGGGGCTGATGGAGCTTCAGCTCAGGGGCCCGCGCTGGCCAGGCCTTTCAGAGGGTTTGGGAGGGCCCAGCCACGTGTCCTCATGGCATGTGGTTTTGTGAACATAGAACGTTTTGCATTCTTTTTTTTTTTTATCTTGAAGTGCAGTCCACGTAGGTGTTATGTTAGTTTCAGGTATGTAACGTGGCGATTTCACCATCTCTCGTGCTCACCTCAAGTGTAGCTACCAGCTGTCACCATGCAGCTCTGTTAAGGTGTCACTGACTGTATTCTCTAAGCTGTACCTTTCTTCCCTGTGACTTACTCATTCCATCCCTGGGAGCCTGTGTCTCCCACCCTCCTTCTCCCATTTTGCCCTTCCCCCTCCCCTCTGACAATCACCAGTTCTCTGTATTAATGGGTCTGTTTCTTTCTTTCTTTCTTTCTTTCTTTCTTTCTTTCTTTCTTTCTTTCTTTTTTTGTAATGTTCATTTATTTTTGAGAGAGAGAGACAGAGCATGAGCAGGGGAGGGGCAGAGAGAGAGGGAGACACAGAATCCGAAGCAGGTTCCAGGCTCTGAGCTGTCAGCCCAGAGCCAGACGAGGGGCTCAGACTCACAGACATGAGATCATGACCTGAGCTGAAGTCAGAGGCTTAACTTCCTGAGCCACCCAGGGGCCCCTCAGTCTGTTTCTGCTTGTTGTTTGTTTATTCATTTGTTTGGTAGATTCCACGAAGAAGTGAAATCATACGGTATTTGTCTTTCTCTGTCTGATTTCTTTCACTTACCATAATACCCAGGTCCATCCATGTTGTTGTAAAGGGCAAGATCTCATTCTTTTTTATGGCTGAGTAATATTCCGTTGTGTGATGTACACACACACACACACACACACACACACACACACACACCCCACATCTTCTGTATCCGTCTTATCAATCCTAAGTGTCTTCTATTAGTGGGCACCTAGGTTCTTCCATATCTCGGCTGTTGTAAATAATTGCATTATTTTCCGTAAATCCACTAAAATTATATAAGCTTCATGCCCCACAAAGCCTGGCTCTACTTCTGCCACCATAGGTTTACCATAAACCCCTCCCTGCCTCAGATTCTTCTAAATGTTTTCAGCAGTACAGCGAGGCAAATGACCATAATTTCTGAGGCCTTCAGCTTTACAGTGAAAGCTGTAGAAAATGCTGCTGTCTCGTATCTAAGAGAAGGTCCTACAAAACCTGAGACCCACATCTCAAATTATGGCCACTCTCAAGCCCCTGCTGAGTGGCAAAGGGCAGAGCCATAGTCAGCTCCTGTGTTTGTGCTCTAGACCCTTCTAACCCCTGGTAAAATCCAGAGTCTCTGCTTTGAGCCTGGATTTATCTGCCCACGGTCGTCCTCATCCAGCCACAGATGAGCCCCACCCATCCCTCAGGCTTCGTGAGGTGTGCATCCCTGTGTGGCTTCTTAGCCATTTGGAAAGCCGGGTACTGTGCAAATTTGGCACGGTTCTATCCAGAAGGACAGTGGATTCTTCCAGCTCAGTTCTCAAACTTCGACGTGCATCAGAACCACGTGGAGGGCAGTTCAAACACAGATAGCTGAGCTCCCGTCCCAGGGTGTCTGATTCTGTAGGTCAGGGGTGAGCCTGAGAATTTGTATTTATAACAAATCCCTAAGAGATGCCGATGCGGCTGGTCTGGGGACCACACGTTGAGAGCCACTCTTCCTGCTGAAGAAGAGATAGAAGCCTGAGGTGACGGTGTGGCTTTGGAACACAGAACCCAGGTATCCCCGCTTTCGGACCTGTGTCTTGGGCCGTCTTCTCTGGCCGCTCATATCTGTGAGCCTGTGGGGGCACCACGGCAGTAACGTAATCGCAGCCACAGATCAGGTTGCGTCCGGGAGCCCCAAATCTCCTGACGTAGTACTGACATCACTCCGTTATCAGCAGATGAGATCCAGATTTTGCAGATGAGAAAGCAATTCAGCTGTGTCCCTGCCACCAGCATAATAGAACAAAATAGTACAGTAGCAAATAAAGCATCTTTACCCCAAGATACAAAAGTGACTTTCAAATGTATGATAACTTCATGTCAGGGAGTCTACTTGGGAGCTCCTGACGCAAAGACCTCGCCCTCCCCACTTGCAGAGGGACTCCGTTCCTGGGCACTGACTCCTCTGCCCTTTCCCTGCCCGCCCTCTGCCGCACCGCTGTGCAAGGGGAAGGTGGGAGAGGAAGAGACCGGGAGGTATGAGCCGTGCCCCAGGACCAGATCAGGCAGCGCGTCAAACTCTGCCCAGCCCTGCCAGCTGGAGCCTGAAGAAGTGTGCTTGATGTCATGCTGAGGCTGAGGGTCCGTGGGGACACCTCCCTCCCGTGACTTAAGAAGACAGTGGAGGGAGAGACTCCAAAAAGGAAAGAATATAGGCCATGAGTTAACAAAGGGAATTTCTGGTGTCCACAGATCTGGTCATCGTTTCCCCCTGGGGTTGCTGATCGCTGCCCCTCTGTCTTGTGCGGGAAGAGATGCCCTCAAGCTGACACCAGCCCTCAGCAGCCCCACCTGGAAGGGGGTGTTTCCCGTCACCCACAGTGAGGGCGTCCAGCCCTTGGCTTAAAAAACTCCACAGCCGGGGGGCGCCTGGGTGGCTCAGTCGGTTAAGTATCTGAGTCTTGGTCTCAACTCAGGTCATGATCTCATGGTTCATGGGTTCGAGCCCCGGGTCAGGCTCTGTACTGACAGTGCAGAGCCTGCTTGGGATTCTGTCTCTGCCCCTCCCCGACTTGGATTCCCGCCTGCTCTCTCTTTGTCTTCCAAAAACTCCCGGCTGGCTAGTTTCCCACTAGCTTCTTTTTGTCCTTCAGTGACCTCTTGCCTGTTTCTCGAGAACTCCTTAGAAATGTGTTCCCCCAGATGGATGGGGCCTTGCTCCTGTAGGACAGCCCTGATTTTAAACACTCTTTTTATTACACTTGCCAGACACTACATTCTACTTCTCATTTAGAAAATACGATGTGTCTAATAAATATTCCTTAAAAACATTTTGAGAACTGAGTCCTCATTTGAAAATCCTTTTTTCTACTTCTAGCTCAGGGCCTGACATCCAGTAGGTACTCCAAACACGATTCAAAAAAAAATGTTTGTAACATTACATTTCCATGACTTATAACTAGAAACACGTACCTTCTGAACCCCAGCCTCTGGCAACCACCAATCTGCTCTCTGTATCTATGAGATTCAGTTCTGGGTTTTTTGTGGTGGTGTTTTTTTTTTAAGTTCCACATATAAGTGAGATTATACGATACTTGTTTCTGTGACATACTCCACCTAACTCAGTGCCCTCAAGGTCCATCTGGGTTATCCCAAAAAAGTGAGATTTCGTTCTTTAAGGCTGAATAATATTCCATTGTACGGATATGCCACATCTTCTTGATCCCTTCATGGATGGGTTGTTGCCATATTTTGTTGCAAGTAATGCTGCCGTGGATGTAGGGATATGTCTATCTTTTTGAGTTAGTGTTTTCATTCTCTCCAGATAAATACCCAGTACTGGGATTACCGGATCATATGGTAGCTCTATTTTTAAATTTTGGAAGAACCTCCATACTGTTCCCCACAGTGACTGCACCCGTTGGCATTGCCACCAACAGTGCACGAGAGTTCCTTTTTTTCCACAGTTGCCAACACTGGTTGTTTCTTGTCCTTTTGACTCTGGCCGTTGTGACAGGTGTGAGGTGATATCTCACTGTGGTTTTGATTTGCGTTCCCTGGCGACGAGTGACGTTGAGTATCTTTTCATGTGTTTGTCGGCCGTTTGCATGTCTTTGGGAAAATGTCTGTTCGGATCCTCTGCCCATTTGTGAATTGGGTTGTGTGGGTTCTTTGCTGGTGAGTTGTAGGAGTTCTTTATGTATTTTGGATATTAATCCCTTATCAGTTATATGACTTGCAAATATCTTCCCCCATTCAGGAGGTTGCCTTTTTGTTGTGTTGATGGTTTCCTTTACTGTGCAAAAGCTTTTTAGTTTGCTGTAATCCCCCTTGTTCATTTTTACTTCGGGTACCTTTGATTTTGGCATTAGGTCCAAAAAATCATTGCCAAAACCAGTGTCAGTGGTATAGGATTATTGAAATTAAAATCTGAAAAATAGTAGTAAAAATCTTGCATGTGGTCCATTTTAAGGATCATCTATGTTCCTTTTTTAAAAAGTTTTTTAATGTTTATTCATTTTGGGGAGACCGCACGTGAGCGGGGGAGGGGCAGAGAGCGAGGGAGACACAGAATCCGAAGCAGGCTCCGGGCTCTGAGCTGTCAGCACAGAGCCTGACGCGGGGCTCAAACCCATGAACTTTGAGATCGTGACCTGTGCCGAAGTCAGATGTTTAACCGACTGAGCCACCCAGGAGCCCCTGAGGATCATCTGTGTTCCTGGAGCTCATGGTTTCTTGGGCCTTGCCTAGAACTGTCACATACCCGCCACTGATACTCTCCTTCGGAATGTACTGTATCACTTTTATCTACTGGCCTCAGACCTTGAAAATTAAATTTGTCAAATATTGTTCATCCTTGCTGTCTTCTATCCACTGTTTCACTCTTATCTATGCCCAAATTGTGGTGTAGCTGACCCTTGTAACACTGTAATATTGTTGTGGGATGAGCTCTTTCTTTAGCTCCCAAACCTTGCTTGGTGCAATGCACAACACTTAGAAAGCTAGAGCCCCTCTCCTCAAAGTGTTTCATACTGTTTATTGATGTTAACAGAGAAAATATTTCCAAGCTGTTGGTAACTTTGAAGGCTGTTTTCCTATTTAAAGGCATGTAAATACCTTTAAAATTACTGACGTCCAGTACTTGGCATCTGAGGTATGAGTTGCTAAAGAAACAAAGCCGTGTCGTTGCTATTTATTAAAGAAGTTGGAAGTCTACATTTGCTAATGCCCTGAGCCACAGGGCTAGCATTAAAAAAAAAAAAAGGTCCACGTAGTTGGAATGATTTATTAAGGCTTAGTGCTAAGCCCCCCACCCCAAATTCTTCAGTGATGATACATAGGACTCTCTCACATAAGACCTATAGGCCCCTGTCCCCAGGAGAGACCCTTAGAGGTAGTGAACCATCCAAGCCCAGGAGGCAAGACCTGTGTTGGAATAAAAGGAATATACGTGTTAGGACACCGAATGCAGTTCACACTGTAGGAAGGTTATAGAACCCATATCCCAAATTCATTTGCAGAAAGGCCCCGGGGACCAGGCTCAAAAAGGATGTGAGGACCCTTGTCCCCAGAATACATCAGCTGAGAGATGGTGAGGTCTTCGCAGAGTCCCCCTGCAAGAAGGGATGTCGAGGCAGCTCAGGCTGCCAAGCCAGGCCGACAGACCGTCTCCCCCTGCCCTCCACGAGCCGGGTGCCATCTTGGCCTCGTCACATGCCGTGCGTGGCTGGACGCTGCGTAAACCCCCTGCCTGACTGCTGCGGGCACTCTTCACTCCGTCCTGGCGGAGCCTGCGGGTTCCCTCCAGATTCGCCAACACCTCTCCTCCATTGCTTTGGCTCATTGGTGCTTCAGGTACCTCGTTTGCAGAGGCTCAGACAGAGTTACAGAGGACAACTATGAATTCAAACCACTCGGTTATGATGTTTTCAGAGTTCAAAAAAAAAAAAAAGCGCCTGGCATCTTTTTTGCGGGACTTCAAAGGGGTTTGTTCCTCTCTTCCCTTCCCCCATTTCTTGGTATCTCAGAAAAGATTGGAGAGGGACAGAACATGTAGTAACCAAACAAAAAACAAAGAAAACAACAGCTGTACTTGTCCTGGTAGCTGAACACGCACAGCCTTTCCATAGCTCGTCCAAAAGTGGGAGAGCGCGGAGGCTTGTCCTAAGCATTGTTCGCACGACTTGCCAGCACGGAACAATTCTGATGTCAGTGGGGCATGTAGGGGCTAAGGGAGACCTGGTTTTGCCCTCAACCTTTTTTTTTTTTTTTTTTTTTAAGAGAAAGAGAGAGGATATGCTGTGCACAAGGTGGGGGAGGGGCAGAGTGAGAAGGAGACCCAGAATCCAAAGCAGGCTCCAGGCTCTGAGCTGTCACCACAGATCCCAACATGGGGCTCGAACTCACAAACCGTGAGCTCATGACCTGAGATGAAGTCAGACATTCAACCACTTGAGCCACCCAGGCGCCCCGTGCTCTCAGCCTTTAAAAAAAGGGTTTTTTTAAATATTTATTTATTTTTGAGAGGGACAGAGTGTGAGTGGGGGAGACAGAGAGAGAGAGAGAGAGAGGGAGACACAGCATCCCAGACAGGCTCCAGGTTCTGAGCTGTCAGCACAGAGCCTAACGTGGGGCTTGAACTCATGAACCGTGAGATCATGACCTGATCGGAAGTCAGATGCTTAACTGACAGAGCCGCTCGGGCGACGCTCAGCCTTTTCAAAGAAAATGGTGCACAGCTTGCTTGGGAAATACCTTGTGTTCTGCAGGCCCACGTGGCTTGTCTCATTAACCACCCGGACAAAAAGATGGTACTGTGTGTCCCCTCTGAGATGAAACAAGGAGACTGGCACTGGCTTCTTGACTGAAAATCCAGGGGCATAAGCCGCGCGTTTGCTACAAAAGGATGTGCTGTGTCTATAAATAGGAGCCGGGCTGGGTGATTCATGAGTTGGCGGTTGAGTCCTCTTTGTCGTTGTGATCAGCAGGATTGCGAAGCATGTGGCGAGGGATCTTTGGTTTAAACAAACAGCACCGGGGCAAACCCTGCCGCCTGCGATCATGCCCCAGCTCTGACACTCGCCGTTCTGGGGGAAAACATGTGCAAAGCGCCGGGCCCTCGCTTTGCCTGGGATCCGTCCACAGGCATGACTCACCCGTTCTCACATTCTCATTCTCTGAGTGCTGGCACTTCCTTCCATTGTCAGGAAGTTTATTAATAACTAATGTAACAATGAGGATGCCAGCTATCTGACATCTCTCCCTACAGAGAGCTGATCTGATAGGCGTCAGCCAGCTTTACGGTCACGGCTGTATTCAGGTCAACACACATTGCCTCGCGCCGGTACAAATCACATTGTCTTTTGGTTTGTGTGGGGTTTTTTTTTTCTTGTTTGTTTTCTTCCTTTCTTTCTTGTTCTCACTCTGTCTCCTCCCTGTGTCTCTCTCCAGCCTCTTAAAGTTCTCTGGTAGCAGCTCCCTGCCTCCTTTTGGAGGATTCCAGGGGCTTTAATTTGGGTCATAACCTCCGTGCTCTGCAGGCGGGCACAGCCACACAGGCCCTGCCTGAGGACTGGGGTTCTGCCAGGGTGTGCCCACGCCGGACCGGGCAACCAGTGAGGGGTGACACCTGTCCTGTGGGATGGCTGTGTCTGGGCTTTGCTTGAGCGGGATGGGCCGGAGTCAAAGCTGAGAAAGGAGGGAGACCGGTTGTCCCTTTCTGCCCGCCTGTTAGGGGAAAAGAGCCTGAGTAAGTCATTTACAGTGATCTCTTTCTGCCCTTGGGTATTAGTACCAAAAGAATAGTAAAGAGTAAAGAGACCCAGAGCAGAGTAAGCACGTATAACCTAAGCAAGCTCCTCTCCAGCGCTGAAATTTTAAACATTGGAAAATAAATATCCCTGTGGTCCCTCATAGACATCGCTGCGTTCCCATTGAGCCCAGCGCTTTCGATGCCGCCGCGGAATTAGAGTCTGGGAGCTGGAAAGATCAAGCCCCTCATTTCACAATATAAGAGAAAGGGGGAACCATGTGAATTACCCATAAACAGTAGTTTGAAATGGATATCGAACTTAATATTTTTATTAGATACTGCTGCTAATTTTTATAGTCAACTATTCAGCCCCCCCCCCCCATTATATTTGTCCTCTCTACCCATTGTCGAAAGTGCCACTGAGCAGTGAAACGGCCACACGGTAAAACTCTCAAAGAGATCCCTACCGGCCACCCAGGTGCTTCCATTTCACTACTCGTTCAGGTGGACTATAATTGCTGAGCCCGATGAGAAGTTGTCCGGGCATATGTTTTTCACATTAAAAATCCCATTTAATTCTTGGAGATGGTCTCCAGAGATCACACGTTTAACCCGAAAAATCTGCAGTGCGACAGCATTTCCCACGGCCTCTCAGGACATCTTTTGTGTCAGGAACTCCTAACTGAGGACTCAAAAGGAAAATGCCTGTCTGTTCATCACGAGGAAGAGTTGAGACCTCTCCCTCATATTTGTTCCCGAGGTGTCAGCCAAAACTTTGCCTTGCAGCTTTTAACAGATCGGCTGGGAATACGCTTCTTCGTTTTCTTTTTCCTTGAAGACTGAAACAAGACAGATTGTCCTTTCCTTCCCTTCCTTTTAGGATAACAGATTTCTTTCTTCCTGGGGGGACTGTTTCAAATTTCCCCTCTTTTCAAAGAGGAAAGCACCCCTTCTGTCTCCCGAGATCAGGGGGCTCTTAGTCAGGATCCCATCTGTGTAAAAAAGAGATGAGCCACAGTTCCTGACAATGTTCTTCAGGGGATGGTTACTCACATCCGGTGCCGAGTGGCCCAGGGTCTTTGGAAAGATTGGAGCAAATTCTCCATCGCAGCTGAACGAGGATATCCGTGCATGTGTTTGCCGGCTGGAGGGGAGCTGGCGTTCCCCGCCCCCACATCCTGCCCCAGGCAACTGGCTGCCCACCGGGTGAGGTGTCCCCCGGCTGGAAAGTAAGAAAGTGATGGAGGCTGTTCCTCCAGAGCCGTGGGACAGGTTTTTACCACATCTCTGCCGGGAACGTCTGCGGCACTGGTCCCATGGTATCAGTAAGGCCCTCAGAAGATTCCCAGATAGGCACCAAAAGCGACTTTCTGGCCTTGAACGCATCAGGCAGGTTCTCTGGCTGTGGCTGGATGGATAGGAATGGTCCTCTGTGAGGTCCGGTTTTTCCCTCTTCCCCCACCTAAATTCCTAAATTATTAGTGACCTGTTTCTATCAAAATTCTTTGGATTCAGGTTGAAACATAATAGTAAAAGAGCCAAGGGGCGCCTGGGTGGCTCAGTCAGTTAAGCGTCCGGCTTGGGTTCAGGTCATGATCTCGCGGTTTTGGAGTTCGAGCGCCGCGTCGGGCTCTGGGCTGACAGCTCGGAGCCTGGAGCCTGCTTCGGATTCTGGGTCTCCTTCTCTCTCTGCCCCTCCCCCACTTGTGCTCTGTCTCTATCAAAAGTAAACAAGCATAAAATAAAATAAAATAAAAAATAATAAATAGCCCAACCCAAAAGATTGTGTTTTCAGTCTAGTCTCCTGCAAACACACAGTTGACAGCAATAACCAGGAAGGCTCCCTGGGGTGCTGATCTGATTCGCTGGCAATGGAGCACAGAGAGCATTTCCGCTGATTAGACTGGAGGTGATAGCTTCCTTGGTGGATTACCTAGTTGGCCCTGAGGTGAGGGCTCCCTCCCCATATGCTGTTCCCTCTCTCCTTCAGGTGGCCTTGCTGATCTCCGGCCTCTTCCTCGTAGGCAGCTTTTCACCACCCACCCCACCCCGTGCTCTCTGAGGGTCGGGCCTCAGGTAACATCGAATCACCTGTCTCCTCCACCACCACCCCCCCCTTGCTCACCGATGCTTGTTCTCCGGTGGCTCATCCGAAGAACCCCTCGGCTCCTTCTCCCCCTTCCTGCGGCCTGCGTTTTAATCCATGCGGGATGTGGAAAGAGTCTAGGGGTGAGAGGCAGATATGATTGCGCACCACACGGTTCTCCTACTGCAGCAGCCCAGCAGTGACCGAGACAGAAAGTTCCTGCGCCCCTACCGTTTCCTTCCGGGTGTGAGGCGGACCAAACAGAGCCACCCAGCTGGAATCCCAGCCCTGCCTCTCTATGTCCTAGTGACCCCTTCTGCGAAAACGGGGATGATGTTTTGGTGAGGGTTGTGTGAACTGTAGCACAGGGGAAACTTCTGTCAGGAGTCTGTGAAAAGCCACTCCCTCCCTGGTTCCCTCCCCACCCCTCACCCCCACCCCCCAGTGTCCTGATGGACAGGGCAGTGGTAGTACCTGCCTCCCACCAGCCTTGCCCGCCTCTTGCCTACCCGCTAACTAGCCTTCCTCTTGTCCAATTGGCGTGCCAACTCCCCGTGAAGGCCAGGAATACTGTTGAGTACAAAAACTAATGCTCTTGTAGCATCTGTTGTGTTCTAAGCTCTCTCAGCATGTCTGAGGCATTCTCTCATTGGTTCCCCCCAACTTGTGAAGAAGGTCCCCTTTCCGTTCCTGTATCTTAGGGGAGGAATCGGAGGCTGAGAGGCCTTGTGTCACGTTGCCAAGGCCCGGCAGCTAGTGCGTCGCAGAGCTGGGACACAAGCCCAGACCTGCTGACTCACCCACTGGTTTGTAGACTTGCGTCTTCTTCTACTTCTGTCTTCTGAGTGTGTTTTCTGAAGAATATTCACCTCACCCCTTCCAGAAGCGTGGTGCTGCTTCAAACTTTGGACAACCGGGTGTTAACGAATTACTGGTCTCTTTCAAAACACACTCCCATCGCCGCCGCTTTCTTTTTTGCTCCCGTACGGATTCATCATGTGTGTGGACAGCCCTTTCCAAGTAGCACTTGGCTACTGTTTTGTCGACCCATAAAGTTTGAAACCTTGCTCTTCTCGGATGGTTCCAACCACCCTCCTGCTTCATTGATCCCAAAGATGGCTCTGAGTAACTGCTTTTTTAGCATCCAAACTTATACACGTGTGCTGTGGTCTGTTGATGAGATGGAGAGGTAACCGGGCCCTTTCAGCGCTGGTTGATAATTAGACGTTCCCTTCCAGTAACTGAGCGTGGGACCAGAGTTGGCCTAGTGTTTGTCTTATCCGGAGGTGGGGCTGGTCAAGAGGAGGGAGGTTGACACTGTGTGTAAGGTTACTTTTGTAACAATTGAGGAAAGGACTGAAGGAGACAAGAGGGAGGTACTTAAGTAAGCTGTTTGTTAAGTAATAAATTCCCCGTGTTTGGAGCCATCTTGGAGGTTGGTTAGTTGGCCATCTTCTGGATGGGGACATGATGGCTCCAAGAAGTTAGTGACCCCGAGGTCTGACACCATTTCATAGCAGACACGTGATGGAAACCCAGGTCCTTCCTTGTCCATCACTGCTCTTCTGAAAGATAGCAGCTTTACTTCTTTATAGCTTCCAAAAGGCGAAACTAGCAACCTCAGAGTGATCCATGTGCAAGGGCGCATGGGTGTTCAGATAACCAGCAATGGGTAAATCATAGCAACAGAGAACTTCTGTATCTTTCATCAGGTCAATGATTTCTCCATCTAGAATCATTCTTTATTCATGAACCTTTCTGTTGTAAGACTCCCATTGACCTCCCGAGGCCCTTCCCTGATTGAATTTCTTCCTTTCTTCCAGAGTCATTCTCTGTCACTTGAGGAGAGTAAGAGTGAATCCGTGAATCCCTCCCCATTCGAGGCTCTCTTGCTGGCCTCCCTCGTATGTGTCCCCCATGACAGGGAATGCCCAAGGGCACCTGTGGAGGGGGTAAGAAGCCCCTCGGCATCACAGAGACCTGGGGCTTCTTCTCCTGATGCCCCTGAGCTTCCCTCTGTGGTACTGTTACTTGGGTACCCTTGCCGCCGGGCACTTGGCCACTTCTTCTTGTGGTGGCCATGTTTGCCTGGTTCCGGGTAACAGCCCCACAGGCTCAGAACCCTTCCCGAAGGGTTTCCTTTAAAGAAACATGCCTTGGGAGCCTCTTTTCAAATGCATAAGACAGACAAATACAGAACTCCCTGGCCCAAGGAGCCTCGAGTGGGGCCTCTGAACCCCGGAATCTCCTTGACCTTGTTCCCACCCCCATGTGCAATGGCTCCAGAAGCATAATTTGCAGACTCAGGGGCTCAAGACACAGTTTGAAAATACTGCCTTTGTATGCTGAATTGCAGAGTGAGGTCTTTTCTTGAGCAAGAAGGAGGAGGTAGTTTCAATGGTCTCTTTCTTTCTAGTTCTACTGTGTGTTTCACTCCTGTTAAATCTACCCGAGATCTTGACGACTTACCTTTTCCAGGCAGTGATAAGTGCTGTATGTGCGTGGTCATCTCGGTTAGTCTTTACAACAGATTAAGGAGGGCGGGTCATTTGCCCAAGGTCGCACAACTCATGAGTGGTTTAGAGCCCATCAAAGCCAGATCTGTTTTACTGTCTACTCACCATCCAGTTACTGCTAAAAAAAAAAAAAATCTGCATGGCCAGTCCAGGGCCAGCTCAGTTACTTTGTAAAACTTTTACTTGGTATAGTCCTCATAAGGCAGTTTTCAGAAAAAAGGCAGGAAACAGAGCCAGCCAGTGTTGGTGGTTTCAGATAAAGATAAGGGCCTCTTGAGCCATCCACTCTGTCTTATGTGGGTTTGGTATTTGGACTAATTATAATAAATAATAATAATTTAAGTGGCGCTAATGAGCCCTGTAATTCAGCACCAAAGCTGGAGAGACCAGATCATCCAAACATGTTGTACTTTGTCTCCCAGAGTCCAACGTTCCTGTGATTTCTGCCATCCTTGGACACACTGAATCCTCAGACTTAATAAATCATCATTTCCTATCGAGGGGTTAGGCAGGGGTGAAAGGGAAAACAGTGAATTTTTCACTGGAGCTAGAAATCCTTTAATCTCATTGGGTCCAGGTTTCCCCAGGCCTGTTTTTTTATTTTTTACATTTATTTATTCTTGAGAGACAGAGACAGAGCGTGAGCCGGGGAGGGGCAGAGAGAGGGAGACACAGAATCCGAGGCAGGCTCCAGGCTCTGAGCTGTCAGCACAGAGCCTGACGCGGGGCTCAAACCCATGAACCGTGAGATCACGACCTGAGCCCAAGCCGGACGCTTAACCGACTGAGCCACCCAGGCGCCCCAGGCCTGTTTTTTTTTAAATCTGAAGTCTGACTTCTTCCCAACCTTTACTTCACATCGTTACTAACGCTTTAGATGATGGAGCAGAGGGAAGCCCATTAGGTGTCCGTCCCTGTGTCTTCCATTTTGATTGGTGACTGTCGCCACGAGAACCAGATCAAGATGCCGGGCGACTGAGCTGTGCTTCCTTGGATGGGTGTACCCTAGAGGTAGCTGAGTACTGACGAGCGCAGGGTAATTGACCTACAGAGGTAAGAAAACCTGAGCCGTATCAGAAGGGGAGACTGCGGTATTGTCCCAGCGATGTGTTGCGTGAGTGTAACAGCTTAATGTCTGACAACCATGAGGAAATGGGAGCCTTAGTAAGATTCAAGGCTCTTTGTTTGGGTTTCCAATCGAACTTGGAGTCGTGCAACTGAGCATGACGAAACCTGGGGAAGAGCTGCAAAAATTACTGAAAGTTTGGAAGGCAGGTTCTATAACTTGTAGGTGCTCACAGGTACGAGTTCTCTTTACCAGGCTGAACTGCACTTTAATTATAGCATCCAAGTTTATGGCTGATGACATTTATGTGTGTGTTTGTTCCAGCTCATATGTATTAGCTACTGTGGAGGCATAAAGGTGGTACGTTCCTGCCGTGAGAGATCGTCTCTATTTCAAGCTACGATGGGGTGGGGGAGAAAAGTAAAAAGCCCAAGTTGGAGTCAAAATGTACTTAGCCATGAGACTTTTCGAGTATTAGGGTTATGGGAATCTACCTGCATGGTAACTGAGGGGTAACCGAGGGGGTAAAAATGGGGTTTCTTGCTGAAAGACTAAGTAAGAAAGTAGAATAGTCTATTTAGAGGGATGATGTGAGTATAGCAGAGCTTTGTGACACAAAGGCATGAAAGACCTTTCTAGACTCAGGATTCTGAGACGCTTTCTTTACCCTTGGAAGAGAACAGTTGAGTCTAGCGATAGCAGTTGCGTTGTTCTCACATCTGTCATCTGATCGCTGAATTATCCCAAAATGTTCCATATGGAAATACAATCCCTACCCACCTCTCCCCATAAAATCCCGCTGGAACTTTTACTGGGATTGCAAAGATTGTCTTGTTTAATTCCTGGAGCACTGACACCTGTACATCAGGCTTCCAATCCATGACCATGGTAGACCTCTTCATCGTTCCTCCGCAGGGTAGAGTTTCGCTGTAGAGATCTCGCACATCTTTCACTAGACTTACCCCTAGGTATTCGGCGTTGTTTGATGCTCTCGCAAATGGCGTCGTCATCCAAGCCCCTGGAGCGCGTACCTGATAACACCTGTCCGTCTCTGTGAGCATGAGAAGCAAAGTAATTATGAGCTTCTCCGTTCCCAGGGCGTCGGTGGGCCTTGTTGGAACCCACCAAGGTAGAAATGCAGAATAGCTTCACTGCTGGAAACCCGCTTCAGAATGCAAAGACTGTGGCCCGGAAAGTGTTTTTTTGGTCCAACCTACATTCCTCCGGTTGGCATGCTAGCTTATTTTCCTTTCGAGTTTGGTTCACAGTTTGCCTTCCACCAAGATTTCATATCTAGCTGTCTGCTGCTTGAATCGTCACGCAGATACTTCCACCCTGCGTGGTAAAATACGTATAACTTTCATCAGGAGGGATTGTGCTCGTGATCCAGTGTTACGTTAAAAAATATATAATGAAAATCAAATTTTATTCCTAAAACCTATGCACTGAGATAAAAAGGTCAAAAGAAAAAAAGCGTAACGGTGGTTATCTCTGGGGGACTTACTTACAGACTACTTTTGTACGTGTCTCGATTTTCAAGTTTTTTATGACCAACATGCAACCTCTTTGAACTTTTTAAAGGGAAAAAAGGAAATTAAAGGTGTGTATTCAAATGACTGGCTTGGACTGAACGTCCCCCTTCACTGTGTAAAGGCTATCAGAACACGCTAGTGAATTAAGACAGGTATATACCACGTATCTTGAGATAATCAAGAAAGAGAAACTTCTTTTTCAGGGGTGTAAATTTCCCTGCCAGTCCTCTGGGCAGCTGTAAACTCCACTGAGGGCCAAGAATTGGCTCCTCGCACCTGGGACTCGGCAACACCTGTTTTATGTCCCCCTCCCATGATTCCTGGGCGAGACCCGCCTCCCCAGTATGGGCTCCAGGGAGGTTCTCCGCGGTCCAGATGTGTCTCCCCCTTCCGCCGCTCTACTAACCCCGCTGTTTATTGACAGGTTCTCAGGAATCCGATAGCTCTCAGTCGGCCAAGAAAGACATGCTGGCCGCCTTGAAGTCCAGGCAGGAAGCTCTGGAAGAAACTCTCCGCCAGCGGCTGGAGGAACTGAAAAAGCTCTGCCTTCGAGAAGCTGTAAGCAGTTCACGTTTTGTGCGTGTGTGTCCTCCTCTGTCCTCACAGAGTTAGAAAAAGCAAAGCTGGGGATCACACGGACAGCATAAGAGGGAGGCGGGACCTCTCCTGGACCCCAGATGGGGGACACTCACAGCCCCGCCAGTGCTCTGTGACGAACAGGAGTGGGCCTTAATGAACCACTAGGACAGCAATTAAAGTGGCTCTGCCCGAATCCTAAAGGGGACCCCACTGGAACCCAAATGACCGTAATGGCAGTCCCGTGTAAGTACTCGCTGCACCATAGTGTATAAGGCGTCTCCTCCTGTGATACCCCCTCAATGGAGAGACTGGCTTGCCACCATGTAACTAAAATTTTTGTGCCTGAGTTTATGGCCATGGTGGCGCTTGTTTGTCTTGATTATATTTCACATTTATCTTGGGAAATCCTATTGAGAGACCTCGGTGGAGATCAGCAAGGAAACCAAGGTTTCACTTGATAGACGATCCCCTTTAAAACTCATGATCTGGTGTTTCTTTCACTTTTTCTTTAAATGAAGTCTTAGCCTGGTGAGATTTTTAAATTGTACGGAAAGCAATGCTTCCTCAAGCCTCTATACACCAGGCTCGAGTTTCCTTGGGATTTTGGCCCTGTGCCCACCCCCACCCCCCCACTGTCTGTATTTGTTTAACATTTATTTATTTTTGAGAGAGAGAGACCACGGGTCGGGGAGGGGGCAGAGAGAGGGAGACCCAGGATTCGAAGCAGGCTCCGGGCTTCGAGCTGTCAGCACAGAGCCTGACACGGAGCTCGAATCCACGAACCGTGAGATCATGACCTGAGCCGAAGTCGAACGCTTACCCAACTGAGCCACCCGGGCACCCCAGAAAAGTTGGTTGTTTAATTCATTACTGTGCGGGGCGGGGGGGCGTACGCACACACATGGATGCGGGCACCCTGGGGAGGGCGACCGTGCTCGGCTTAACCTTATACGAAGAGCTCTGTTGGTGAAACAGTTCGGAATGGGAAGCAAAAGAGGTTCCTGAGCTGACGAGTGTCCTCCCCTCCCCTCCCAGCCCCAGTGCCTTGTCGCAGGAAGAGTGAAACAAGGGGCTATAGAATGAGATCGCATTACTTTTCATCTTGGCTTAATTGCGCTCTGGCTTGATTTAAACCCGAGCCTGCTCGAAGCCGACCCACATGAGCACAAATCCACTGCAAAGCTTTGGAAAGCAGCCGGCCCGGCCAGGGGATCTGCTCCCTGATAGTCTTAGCATTAGCTACCTTTTTATAGAGACTGTGCTGAAAGCAATGAAAAAATATGGGCTTGGGTGTCTGTCTGCATTTAATAATTTGTAAAGCCTTGTTTTGTTTTTAGTAAAGGAAACGTCCCTAAACCCAGCAGGGAATCAGCATCCGAAAATTGGAGAAGCCTGTCAGGGCAAGGTTAGCATGCATTATAAAGGTCTCCCTGTCTCTCTTAAAATAAAAGCAAAATAAGGGAAACCGAGCTCCCGCTTCTTAGAGTGTCGACACCAGCAAACAAGTTGGGTGGAAGAAATAACCTCTCAGGAAACAGATTGCTTCTGTGCTTGCTCAGCCAGTCTCCCGACTCCCCCGCAGCGAAGGGGCGGGAGAACTTTCTCAGTAACTGCCCCGCTCTTTGTCTGTGTCACACACACCACACACCCTCAGCTCCATCTCGAGGAGCCCCGTTTGTCCGCTGGGGCGCCAGGCGGCCCGAATGCCGTGCGGTGCGGCAGGATGTAAGCAACGTAAGAGCAGAAGGAACCAGGCCGACCCCTCCACGAGAGCTCAGCTCGTTAAAGCGCCCCTGCCCCGTGCGGGTCTGGTTCCATGTGAAATCAGACGAGTCGTGGAGAATGGAGGGCTTGACTCAAACGCCTTCAAGGGGATGGTGGGAAATCAGTAGCCTCATTTTTGAATCCAGTTTGGTGCAAAACCACAGACACTTCGGGGTTCTAAGTCAAATGGCCAGGTTAAATCACGTTCCCCTCCTTTTTCTAAGTTTCGAGGTAAAAAAACGAAAGTCCTAAGAATATAAAACCCCCAGTGTATTGTGTTATTTATAGACAGGCTTTTAGGGAAGCAGATAAAAATGTTGCAGAATAAACACAAAACTACTTTGGAGACATTTGAACTACGTTCCCTGTTTTAGAAAACAGGGAAGAAAATCGCAGAGCATTTCATACTCAGTAGTTGGCCATTATGTTGTGAAACGCGTACAGTGAGGAGTTAAAAGTCCAAGAGTTCATTTCCTGGTCACCTGAACACAGAAGGAAAGAGACCCAGGAGAGGGAGCTGCCTGTGCTTATACATTCACACACACACACACACACCCTAGTCGCACACACACCCCAGTGCATCCACATCCACAGCCTAGTGCACACACACACCCAGTGCACACACATACACTCCAAAGTATGCACACACACATATAGCGGTGGGGAAAGGCCAGATCAGTCCTCCTATAGAAAGTGGGTCCAGACGCCTGGGTGGCTCAGTCGATTGAGCATCCGACTTCGGCTCAGGTCATGATCTCGCGGTCCGTGAGTTCGAGCCCCGCGTCGGGCTCTGGGCTGACAGCTCAGAGCCTGGAGCCTGTTTCAGATTCTGTGTCTCCCTCTCTCTCTCTGCCCGTCCCCTGCTCATGGTCCCTCTCTCAAAAGAAACATTATTTAAAAATTAAAAAAAAAAAAAGGTGGGTCAACACCTGGGGTCCCACGTCTGGGGCTGTCCCACCCGCCGGCCACTCGTACTGGGCTGCTTGCACAAAAGCTCTTTGTGCAGACGGACCGCCGAGCTCTTCTTATCAGAGCGGCCCCTGGAGTCTCTGTGCCCTGTAGACATGGACAGACGACTGGCAACCCGGGGCTGGGCTCTGCCTGGAAGCGGACCCTGTGCAGTGGAGATGCACAGTGGCCGTCCCACGTTCCCCTGGTCCCTGGAAGTGACCCCGTGCTGTTGATACCCTGGCACTACCAGTGGAGTAGCCACTGACTCAAATCTGATCTTTATTCCCAGACGTCATCCCTACAATGGAGCCTAGTTCTAATCCTGAATCATCCACAGACCTCAGCGTCAGCCAGGATCATTGTCACTGTGGTGACCTGTCAACTAAATTCAGTGTCCTCATACTCACACAATTAGATTTCTAGAGCTGAGAACACACAACAGATCTCTTTTAATGCCCTTGACAGTAACATAGATTAAAGTTTCAGTTTCTATTGAAACTCTGGAAATCTGTTTCTATTGATTTTTTGGTTTTGGTTTTGGTTTGTTTGGGTTTGTTTTGGGGTTTTTTGTTTTTTGGTTTTTTTTTTTTTTTTTAGAGAAAGTGCGAGCGGGGGAGGGCCAGAGGTGGGGGGTGGCGGGGAGAGAGAGAATCCCAATGCAGAGCCCGAAGCTGGTCTTGAGCCCATGGCGCTGGGATCATGACCTGAGCCAAAATCAAGAGTTGGATGCTCAACCGACTGAGCCGCCCAGGCACCCCAAAGCACATAGGTTCTGTAAAGAAAGGACTGTTCTTACACTTTTTCTGAGACATGAAATTGCGTTTCAGGAGCTCTTAGGTGCGTCACTAAAGGCGACTGTTTCGAATCTGTGCGCGGAATCTGTGCACCACAGTGTGCGTGTGTGTGCACACGTGCATCCTGGAACTCAAGCGCGTGCCTTCCTCTGATTTCTCTTCTCTCTCCTGCTCTTGCACGTACGCAGGAGTTGACAGGCAAACTGCCCATTGAGTATCCCTTGGACCCGGGGGAGGAACCACCCATCGTTCGCAGAAGAATCGGGACGGCCTTCAAACTGGATGAACAGAAAATCCTGCCCAAAGGAGAGGTGTGTCCTTTATGTTGTTGGATTCTGCTACGTCAGCCATATTTGTCCCCCGTGTTAGGGCTTCCAGACTTTCTGTCACCGTTTCTTCATTCTCCCTGATGCCAGATGCCTTTTCCCTTTTGCTCCGGGGTGTCTCACCTTTTAAGCTAGCTGGTTAGTCAGTGAGGGGCTCCCCTCCCTAGGATTAGTTACCTTGCTCCTCTGTGAACGGGGAGCCAAGTGCGTGGCTGCCTGCTGTGTGAACAGGGAAGCCAGGTGTGCTCCCAGGGGAGACAGAGGCAGGACGGAGCTGGGGACGGGAGAGCTCTTCCTTCCTAGAATAACTCTGTGCATGTTCGTGCCAACTTGGGGGTACTTCCTTTTACTGATTCTGGGCTGATCTATGCAGGGACAGGTAAGGAAGACAGGGCACCACGCGGACTTCTCAGTAAGCATTTTGATTTCTGCGGAAGTTGTGTGTGGAACATGATCGGCCTGTCACAAGTGGCTACGTTAAGCTTGGGAGAACATCCCAGCAGCACACACGTGGGCCTGTCTTTTTAAGGACTTCCCGACCCTTTGTTACTGGGAGCCCAGCACAGTGTGGAAGAAAACCAGCAGAGAAGCAAACGGGTGCAGGCACCCCGTTGTCGGAGGGAAAGACAGTGGGGTCTGCCCTTGGTGGCCTTAACTTCACCTTGCTGCAAAAAGTGCTACCAGACTTTCAGCAAGATGCTGGGCCCTCCTAATGTCACTCGTCTGCTTTTAGGGGACCCACTGAAGCTTTGCTTTTTCATCCTCTTTGGCACTAAACGTTGGTGGGGGGCTGGGGCTGGAGAGGTCAGGACTGGGGAGGGGGGCGGGGGGAGGGTCTTGGGTCTCCCCCCGGTTAATAAGCTATCCAGCCTCAGACCAAGAGAGATTCAAGGCCAGGCAAACCTTTAGGCCTCAAGGCCATGTCCAGGAAATGTCTTCCCAGATTTATTCTGAATGAAGCTACTGATGAAAATGCTCTTGAACAGAGGGCTTAAAAGAACAGGCATCAAATCCAATGGAGGAGGGAATGCCACGTATGTGTTTAAATGCACAGACTCTAAAAAGTGATTGGGGGGAGCTCACATTCTTGTGTCACACCCGCGGTGGGTGAGTGTGAGGGTGAATCCCGAGGGGACGCGAGTGCCCTGCAGCCGCCAGCAGGGGATCAGCCTGAGATTGGCACTGGCGGGTCCCCGGGGGGACTGGTGGACACATCAGAAGCTTCATCCACATCACAAGCTGCTCTTCCAGAAGATGAACTTCCCAATCCTTACATCTCTGAGCCTGAGAAACACTTAACTTGCTACTTAACCCCTGCTTAATCGTGCTCAGCGACCAAGAGTTGCTGAGCAGAGAGGAAACAGTGGAGGTGCATGGCTGTGGGTGGGCCCTGGATTTTATCGGGGTCAGGACGGGGGTGAGGGTGGGTGGGATTCAGGAGACCACCTGGTTGGGCATTTTTCAAATCCGGCTGTCGGCAGGATTGCCTGAGGAACTGCCATGCCCTTAGGCCGGACAGACGCCTGGCACTAAACTTACAAGAGCAGACCCCACCTTAGCGAGTGCACCGTTGTTCTTCCCGCAGCCCCGAGGGCCTTCTCACCAGTGGCTCCCTCACACTGTCCAGGAAGAGAGGACTGTCCTTTCCTGAGAAGCTCATGTGCAGCCCTGTCTTCCTTACCTGTCCCTGCAGAGATCAGTCCAGAATCAGTGAAAGGAAGTACCCCCAAGTTGGCACGAACATGCACAGAGCTATTCTAGGAAGCGAAGAGCTCTCCCACCCCCAGCTCCGTCCTGCCTCTGTCTCTCCTGGGAACATATTTGGCTTCCCTGTTCACGCAGCAGGCAGCCACGCACTTGGCTCCCCGTTCACACAGCAGGCTGCCATCTGGACAGGCAGCGCCGCGGCTCTGTGCTCGTCTCTGCTGAAGGGGCGAGAGCGCGTCCTGGGCTCCCACACTGGGGCGGGTCTGGGGCCAGGGCTCTCCTAACCACCCGGGAGCAGCTGCTAGCAGGAGTTACCCGCACAGAACAGCCTTTGTCCTCGGGCGACTTGTTTGTTTCAAGACCCCGGGCGGGAATCCATTTCCATATTCTTCTCCCTCCGGGGAACAAGTGCAGCCAGCCCTGGAAGGAACCGGAAGGAGTTTATCAATCTCCTGAACAGCTCTGTGTAATCTTCACCTCCTCCTCCCTCCTGGGCCCCACTCCCCTCAACAGGAAATGAATCCGGCTAAGAGTTCTGTGTTGGATGGAGGCTGTCGGCCCGGTGCGTGCCTCCCACAGGCGAGCCTTTTTTATCCGGCCCTGAGCTGGAGAGATCTGTCCATCCCGACAGACGTGGTGATGGGTTCCCACGTGATTAGGTCGCTTCCTGTCACGTTTTTGCAAGGGTGGGGATCGCCTGGGGCCTCCCTGGGCCTCGCGGGCAGGTACTTGAACACCCCTCTGCTCGAGCAGCGGAGAGGCGGCGGGGAGCACGCCATCCCCGTTCAGCTGCTGCGTCCGCCAGGCTGTTTTCTGGCAGCCACAGCCGGCAGGCCAGAGGGAGGTGCCCCAGGGGAGGAAGGAGAGCGCCCCGAAGCAGGGCTGCTGCGCCCCCCTGTCCGCGCCTCCCAGCCCAGAGCTGCTGAGAACAAGCAGGTGTGGGCACGGCCGGAGCTGGCACGAAGGGCTTCCGAGAGAGATCCCGGTGAGCGGGGTACGTCCCAGCCCAGAGGGCTCAAAATACGAGAGACAGAGGGCACGAGTGCGAGGATGGGGAGTCACACACATGTGAGCTCCTGTTGGTGAACCCACTGCACCCCCAGCCCGGGATGGTGAGAAGCGCCAACCAGACTCCGAATTTCCACGAGGGCTTGGTGTCCGCGAACCTTGCAGTGGGGATGGTGGTAACCAAGGCAGGTGGCCCCCCGCCTGCGGCAGGGGAATCTGCTTCTCAATGATGCCACCAGTATAGAGACCGACACTTGTCTCCTAAATGTAACGGGAGCCAAGAGTCTCGAAAGTGGGGGTGCCCTGGGCACTAGCTGCCAGAGGTTTTAGGAGAAGGGCCATTGCAGGGTCAGGCGAGGTTGGGGCTAGGCCCTGGGCCTTGCTGATTTCCTAGGATGCGTGTCTCCCAAAGAGTAGGGCTCGCTGGCCCTGGGGCAGGGGTGGGGAGGCGGGGTCCCCCTGCCCCGCGTCCCACTGAGTGTAAGCCCGTGTCTCCCTCCCACAGGAGGCCGAGCTGGAACGCCTGGAACGGGAATTTGCCATTCAATCCCAGATTACGGAGGCCGCCCGCCGCCTCGCCAGTGACCCCAACGTCAGCAAAAAACTGAAGAAACAAAGGAAAACCTCTTATCTGAATGCACTGAGGAAGCTGCAGGAGATCGAGAATGCCATCAACGAGAACCGCATCAAGTCTGGGAAGAAACCCACGCAGAGGGCTTCGCTGATCATCGCCGGTCAGTGCTAACTAAGCCCGCTCCCCACAGGGGCCCCTGGCACCAGCACCAGCCCCGAGAGCGGGTCCACAGCTGGCTCCCTGCATGACCTGCGCAAGCTGTTTAACCCCCCGTGCCTTATTTTTGGTCCATAAAGTGAAGCTCATAAGGCCCGGTAACCAGATAGGAACAACACAGCGTGTTCAGGTCCACACAAGAGGATCCCACAAACCGAGCCGTCCGGATCCCTGTCCGCTGTGCCCTGGGAGAGCCAGCGGCCGTGAGCTACATGCTCTCATCGGCCCTCACCGGGAGCTAGGCTCAGCTAACCGTGCCTGCCCAGGTTCTGATGTCCTCGGGGACCTGATCACCCTGCCCGTGTCTGGAAGGAAAGAGGGTGGCTGGGGTCCGCTGCGAGCCAGCACCCCCGCCGAGCCTGTGTCCTCCACAGACGGGCTGTCTCCAAGGGCCCCCCTGTCCCAAAGCCGAACCCCGGGAGGACTGGGCCACCCCACTCTGATTGTCTAGAGTCCTGAGGTCACGACTCCTGGTCAGGAGGGTTTAGAAGCTCGGGTGATTACATTTGGCAAATGCTAGAAAGAACCCCCCCCCCCAAATCCACCCACGGCCGTCGAGTCCCCCAAACTGTTTTAATCCTTCTTTCCTATGTCAGCAAACTCTTTGAAACCTACGTCAGATACTCCTTCATGGTTTACGCATGTTGAAAACACTTCTTCGGGAAGATAGAAAGTGGGATAGAGGTGACCAGGGGCTGGAGGGGGAGGCGGAATGGGGAGTTAGTGTTTCATGGGTACAGGTTTTGTTAGGAAAAATGAAAAAGTTCAAGGGATGTTGATGGTTGCACAGTAGTGTAAGTATACTTAACGGCACTGACCTGTTCAGCTAAAAACGGTTAAAACAGTACATTTTACGGCGTGTATGTTTTACCACAATTACATACGTATAAATCATATGTACTTATAACATACGTAGAGCACAATTGTGTAACCTTAAAATGTGGGCAAACGAGGGAAGCAAGGCTCTACCAGGGCCTCTGCCCCCCAGTTGCCCCCATCCCACCAAACAATACAGATAAAATAACTTGGTAGTTTAGAAAAACAAGAGACCGTAAAAAAAAAAAAAAATCCTTTCTTCTAGGAAATTTGGAATAACCATCTTTCCCCATCCTGCCCTGTTGGCCTTGGCCAAGACTTTGTCACTTGCTTGCCCACGTCTTAACAGAGCTGCAGTCAGCCAGCCTTTCTCCGTCTGAGGCCTCTGTGAGACCTCCTTGGGGAGGCCCAGCTCTGCGGAAACCTCCAGCACGGTCACCAGAGCCAAGTTTGGGAGGGGTACCACAGGGACAGACCTGTCACTGGTCGGCCCCAGAAGAGCCTGGTTTCCCGGCCTGCCCGGCGCGGGCGGTTCTGTGAGCGCTGACAACAGAATTCACATTTAAACAAGTATCTGTCCCAGCGGCGCATGGTCCCATGCAAATTTGCAGCCATTGTTTTTAAGTGCTCAAGAATGTACTTTATTTTGCCACCGCCTCAGAATGTTTCTGCCACACTTGAATTAGAGGAATAATTACAGTTCTTCTTAGTTCCTTAGTCTGGTGTTTTATTTCTTTTCTTTCTGGTTTTTTTTTTTTTTTTTTAACATTTTCCGAGAGCAAGAGAGGCAGAGCATGAGTGGGGGAGGGGCAGGGAAAGGGGGAGACACAGAATCGGAAGCAGGCTCAGGCTCCGAGCTGTCAGCACAGAGCTTGACCCGGGGCTCAAACCCACGAACCGTGAGATCATGACCTGAGCCAAACTCAGACGTTTAATTGACTGAGCCACACAGGCACCCCTGGTGTTTTATTTCAAGAGCTAAAACACTAAACTTGGAACTTCAGACTGGGACCTTTGCTCGTTTTGAACAGAGCAACTCCAGACAAACCACTCCCCCTCGGTGGCCTCAGTTTCCCCAGATGTTAAGAGGGGAGGACTATTTTACTGGCTCCCTCTTGGGCACGTTCTCATGGTTAACTAGCACCTATAAAAATAGGCTTTGGAGAGATAGAAGCTATAGTTAGCAGCCTGCGTTCACCACTAACGACTTAAGAAGTTTACGGAGAAGACATTTATTGTCACAAGACCAAAGCCAAGTCCTTAACCTAGTTTCGCGTGTACCAAATACATAGCAGTTCACTGCCTTTGGCTGGGTTGGAACGCGCCCTGAGATCGGGCCGGGACAACGATGTGGCTTAACCAGGCCGGGCAGCCTTTATCCTGGATATTAAGCTGCTCGGCACGGCAGGGTCCAGTGAAACGAGTGCAGATGCGCAAAGACTGGCACATCGCGGTGTC
Source organism: Panthera tigris (assembly GCF_018350195.1). Classification (NCBI taxonomy): domain Eukaryota; kingdom Metazoa; phylum Chordata; class Mammalia; order Carnivora; family Felidae; genus Panthera; species Panthera tigris. The sequence continues at coordinate 12,544,279 of NC_056666.1, read as the reverse complement.
AGGAGCGAGGGATGAGCTAATGACCCACCCCAGGGACTGTCAAAGGAAATGCCAAACAGCATTTTGATTGTACTCCGTGTGTTCTCTCTGATTAGAAAGAGGAGGATGTGGCACGGTCCCAAACGTATGATTTTTACAAGGAGGTCTTTGTCTCAGGGATGGGCTGAACTCATAGACTCTTGCTCTCTCTCTTCTCAGATGGAAATATTGCCAGTGAAGACAGCTCCCTCTCGGATGCCCTTGTGCTAGAGGATGGTAGGTTGTCCGTTTCCTGCTTCAGAACTCGGACACAGATTAACGGGGATTAGGCTGTATGCAGTCTGGCACAGCCCAGTGGGAAGACCAGAGCCAGGCTGAGGTGACAGCAGGGTGCCCCGCCAGTCCCTGGTTCGCAGCACTCACCCATTTGGGGGTAGGTGGGCGCCGCGTCAGCTCGGGTCTGTGGGAACTTCGGTATTTCCCATGGCCCAGAGGTAGGAGGTGAGGTCCATGAACGGTGTTCTCTGTTTTATAGTTGACAAAACCGCGTTTAAAAAAATCTTTTTTAGTGTCTATTTTTGAGAGCGAGGTAGGGAAGCGCAGAGAGAGGGAGACAGCAGCCGAAGCGGGCTCCACGCTGACAGCAGAGAGCCTGATGCGGGGCTGGAACTCACAGAACCGTGAGATGATGACTGAGCCCAAGTTGAATGCTTGACCAACAGAGCCACCCAGGCGCCCCACAGTTTTAACTGAACACCATGTGCAGTTTCCTTTTGAGTATTCATAGTTTCTGGAGGAAAGACATGGTCTTTGGTTGGATCATAAGTCTAAGATTGAAGCCCACTAGGAAAGCCTGGGAGTAGCAGGAAGAAAAACCTTCCATACCTTCCTGAGAAATCTTGAAAACCAAAGAGAAGATGTCCCTTTAGATTCCTGGTCAGGCCTTGAAATTGTCTTCCTGTTTGCCATTGACCTCTGAAAACCCAGCGGTTATCAGGATATTTTCTTGGGAAATTCTTAGAAAAACAGAACTGATCCCCCACGCCCACACCACCACCACACACAGGGGTAGAAAGAATTCGAGGCATGGGACCATCTCTGAGAATGTTCCCGCGGGTTTAAATCAAAACTTGGGAGGCGAGGACATTGACGATATGGAAATCTATTAAGTGCCAGTTAATTTTTCTGCCCTTTAGGAGAACCTCTGGTGGGCAGTGCTGAGTGGCTGTTGAGACAGAAAACCTTAAAAGGTCTGCCCGACACATAGTCATGATGGGAATTGCAAGGATGAAAATAATTGCTATTGATGTGGGGAAAGGCTGGCAGGTTATTTACCCAATGGTCTTGGCCCTGCTGTTAGCAATCAGGTCATAATATTTTTATCGTCAGCATCGTTCTGCGGGTGGGGAGGAAGCCAGGCTGCGGGGGAGCAGGGAGAGGGGCTTTGAGTACGAGCGATCCGGCCCTGGTTTTGGCCTCTGTGGACTTCAGTCTCTCCAGGCGAGGGAACAACAATTGAGCGAGATTCCTTTGTAAGAGAAGAGTTGGGGGAGGTACGTGTTGTTGTTGGCTAACGTGGGTGCATGGATGGCGACTAGTTTCCTCCTGTGTTCCGGACCCCCTAAGGGGCATCATCGCCTCAGTTGGACCATTGCAGACTTGCCCCTCCTAGGGGCTCTTTGCTTTACTGATTTGAGGGGCGGGCGCATAATAGATGCTGGGTTTCAAGTTTGGGGGATGGAGAATTAGGCTTTGGATAAGAATACGAATTGTAAATGGACTGCGGGGCCAAGTGAAAGGTGGTTGGAGCTTTTGGGGTTTGCTTCTGTGTATTTTTTCCCTTCAGACCCGGCCCTCTGCCTTCACAATGAGCACTGAGTTTCCCCCCCCTCCCCCCCTGCTCACTGCTGTTCCCTCACCCCCCGAGTTGTCCACCCTGATTATCTTCCTTAACCCCTGCCTCGTCTCTCTCCCAGCCTTGCCCACTCGGAACCCTGACAGTTGACTAGCTCTCACACAGGATTTTCATCCTGACCCCTCCGTGCTTAGGAAGTTCCAGAGCCTTCCTAGGGCTTTCAGACCACATTCCCCACTCAGCCTGGAATCAAAGAAAAGCAGAGAGAGTAGATCCCTAGAACCGCCAACAGATAATGACGCGCAACATACATAACTTTCTTTCATTTTTTTTTTCCTAACAAGTATTTATTGAGCATCATTCCAGGCACTGAGGTGATAGAAGCAAACACAACAGAACCCTCCTGGAGCTGAAACTCCCCCAGACCAAATTAGACGCTTAAGGTCTATTGAATGAAAACTTTACAACATGTTAATGACTATGTTTTGCTCTTTGGTATGAAGCAATCATTTGCTGTTGGGATTTATTGGCACTCAGGCTTCACTCCATCTGTAGCTAATCAAAAGTGAAACTTCTCTCCCCATTGAAGGCTGCTGCTTGAAGTTTAGGTTTGGTTCATTCTGGTTTGACTTGTCTCGGCAACTGGGGAAGCCATGGGGTGCGCTCGTTGCCTGTCTGGATTGTGGGGGGCGGGGGTGGAATGTGGTCATTGAGCAGACGCCTGTCTGGATTGCGGGGGGGGGGGGGGGGCAGCTGTGGGTGGGGGTGGGGGGATCTGTCTGGGTCGGTGGGAGGGACCCTTGCTCAGTTCGTCTCTCTCCATCTCTGTGCAGAAGACTCTCAGGTCACCAGCACACTGTCCCCCTTACAGTCTCCTCACAAGGGACTCCCTCCTCGACCACCGTCACACAACAGGCCCCCTCCTCCCCAGTCCCTGGAGGGACTCCGGCAGATGCACTATCACGGCAGCGACTACGACAAATCCCCCATAAAGCCCAAAATGTGGAGTGAGTCCTCTTTAGATGAGCCTTACGAGAAGGTCAAGAAACGTTCCTCCCACGGCCATTCCAGGTGAGCTGGGTCGGGGAGATCACATGAGCTCACGGGAAAAAACAAAGGGCTGTCCCAAATAGCACCCACAAGTTTCAGAATCCACACCAGCTCATTCCCTCCCTCCTGGGGCGGCCTTAAAACAGTGCTGCGCTCACAGCGCCCTCTGCTGCTGACCCTGTCAAGGTGCAGATCGGTCGTGCAAAAGGGAATGGGCGTTTGGGGCTCACAGTGTCTGGGCAGATGGTCTTAATGTTGTGAAATGACACGGAAATTAACGAGGGAGGCTTAGGCAGCGTCCTTCTGAAAAGGCAAGAGAGAGTCTACTCCCAGGAATCCCAAAGTGGTTCAGAACCCTACAGCATCATCCAACAGGATTCCAGGGCCAGACAGCTGTAATCTTAGCCGTGCATTATCAGCTCATTACTCAGCTGATACTGCAGAGAGATTTTTGGAAGGCATTTTGGTCTGTTTCTCTGTTTTTCTCATTTCCTTTAATTACACCCTTTAAAGCTCCCAGTGGCTGTCCAGACAGGTAAATATTTGTCCGCTGGAAAACAGAAACTGTGGTTGAGGGCAGGGACTTCACAGAACAGTCCACTGCCTGTTATGCACAAGGCTGATGAGGGTTTCTTTCTTTCTTTCTTTCTTTTTTTTTTTTTTTTTTTGAAGATTTTTATTTTCTAAGTAATCTCTCCATCCACCCGGGGGGCTTGAACTCACAACCCTGAGATCAAGAGTCGCATGCTCTTCTGACTGAGCCAGCCAGGCGCCCCCACTAGGGTCTTGGTTTCACACTGTGGTGCAGGTCGGGGCTGAGGACCCCCACCCACAACTGGGGCGAAGGCTGAGAGCCAGAATAGGAATCGGGGGGGGGGGGGGCGGGCAGACCCGGGCGAGCTTTCCCGACACCCAGGCTGGGGTCCGCGGCCAGGCAGCTCCCCGGGAAGAGGTGCGGTCGTGTGTGGCGGTGACCAGCCTGGTATCCTCTGATTTGCAGCAGTCACAAGCGATTCCCCAGCACGGGCAGCTGTGCAGAAGCAGGCGGGGGCAGTAGCTCCCTCCAGAACAGCCCCATCCGCAGCCTCCCTCACTGGAACTCCCAGTCCAGCATGCCGTCCACACCAGACCTGCGGGTCCGGAGTCCCCACTATGTTCATTCCACGAGGTGAGTGTACCAGGCCTTTGGGCCACCTCCGTCCCTAGACCAGACCTCCTTTTGTTAACCTGGGCGATTCCCCCCCCCATACTGGCCCAAAGAACCGGTAAACTGGGGTCAGGCCGGAACCAGTGAGGCAGGTTCTCGTTAATGCAAAGCGGGATGAAAAATCCGGGACGGCAGCAGTGAGCCCCCGTTAGCTACGAGACCCATTTGTATCCCCGGGTCTACGTCCGGGAGTCACCTGGGAAATCTCCAGGCTTCTGGAAACAGTGGGCATGGAGGGAGTTTCCTCTTTTTTTTAAATTTTTTAAAAGTTTGTTTATTTAAGCAATCTCTACACCGAAAGTGGGGCTCGAACTCACGACCCCGAGATGGAGAGCCACATGCTCTACCGACTGAGGCATCCAGACGCCTCACGGAGGGAGCTTTCCTAATCAAAATGGAGGCAGGAGAGGCTATCCAGATCAGCAGGGAACATGCTGGAAACGGAACGACCTTGCACTGATAGGGGGTGATATTTATTCTCTAGTCTTCATGTGTCTTCCCGCTGAGGCCTGGACTTTTTAATGTCTCAGGGTGTAAATTCATTGAAGAGGAAAAGGAACTGGCAGAAGTGAAGCGTGACTCACTCCTGCATTTTCTGAGAAGAGGCACAACCAAAGCCATCATTCGATTTGATCAAATTGCGTAGGGATTTGCCTACGCACTGACTGCGTAGGGACTGTGGCTCCAAGGAAGGATTTATATAGGATAAGTTGGAGCTCGCCAGGCAAGACTGATGCATTCTTTCAGGCAGCATACTTGTCACTTGCCTGTATGCACCAGGTATCACCGTAGGGACAGAGCAGTGAGCGAAACAGACCACACTCCAGCTCTCAACGGACTGACGTTTTAGTAGGGGAGAGTGGCAAGAAAGAAAAAGGTCTGTCCCGTGGTGATACGCGCTAAGAAAAATGGACAGGGGGCTACATAGTGAAAGGCAAGAGTGACCATTAAGTGAAAGCATCAGGGCAGTTCTCTCTAATAAGGTGACATTTGCGTAGAGACCTGAATGGATGGGGCAGCCAGTTCTGAGGATACATCCGAGAAGGGCAAGGTCGGAGCCCCAGGGCGAGGCCTGCACTTAGCATGTCCCCTGGGGGCTAGAACGGCCGGAGCAGATGACCGAGACCGTGGAGAGGAAAGTGAGGCCTGAGCCCCAAAGAGCCGCTCGGTGGGGACTTCACGTTCTACCCTGAGTGGCAGAACAGGAACTCACCTCCTCCTGTACTTGGCCAGTGGGGCCGCCCTGAATGTCACATGTGTCCTAGCATCGTCCGCCCCTGTGACACTGATGGGTGTTTACAGCGTGGACTCATAAGCAGAGTGGATCATAGACAAAGTAGTGGCAAGCGGAGTGTGTGCAGCCGTCAGGTTTAAGTGTTAGCTGCTCCCGCCGCCCAGTTGAGGGTTCCGGGCGAGTGGGAACCTACGTGGGTTTCCTAACAGTATCTGGTTGAACCCTGTGAAGTGCGCTAAGTCCGCCTTTCTCTTGCTCTTCAAAGAGAGGGCATTTCATCTGATGGCACGGATTCTCCTGGTTCTCTTTGCATCTATAGAATCCTATTGCGCCATTAAAAAAAAAAAAAAAAAAAAAAAAAGCCAGGCCATTAGGGTGCTTTCTAGAGGCCACCTTTCTGTGGGCGCCGTCCGCTGTCCCGCCCCCGCGCATACTCGAGCATCCAGTCGGGGGGATCTGCGGTCCCTCCGGCCCCTTGGCTTCGCCCGGCGGGACTCCCAGGGCCACCCTGCTCCCGCCCAGCGCTCCTAGGTGCGGTTCGCTGGCGGCTCTGGACGGCGGGTTCTGTCCTTGCCTGCGCCCACCCCGTCCCCCCAGGCGCCCCTCCCCGGGGCACCCCCACCCACCCGCCCGCCCGCCCGCCGTCTCCCCGCAGGTCGGTGGACCTCAGCCCCACGCGGCTGCACAGCCTCGCCCTGCACTTTAGGCACCGGAGCTCCAGCTTGGAGTCCCAGGGCAAGCTCCTGGGCTCGGAGAACGACACGGGGAGCCCCGACTTCTACACCCCGCGGACTCGTAGCAGCAACGGCTCCGACCCCATGGACGACTGCTCCTCCTGCACCAGCCACTCGAGCTCGGAGCACTACTACCCGGCGCAGATGAACGCCAACTACTCCACGCTGGCCGAGGACTCGCCGTCGAAGGCGCGCGCGCGGCAGCGGCAGCGGCAGCGGGCGGCGGGCGCGCTGGGCGCCGCGAACTCGGGCAGCATGCCCAACCTGGCGGCGCGCGGCGGCGGTGCGCACGGCGTCTACCTGCACAGCCAGAGCCAGCCCAGCTCGCAGTACCGCATCAAGGAGTACCCGCTGTACATCGAGGGCGGCGCCACGCCCGTGGTGGTGCGCAGCCTGGAGAGCGACCAGGAGGGCCACTACAGCGTCAAGGCGCAGTTCAAGACGTCCAACTCGTACACGGCGGGCGGCCTGTTCCGGGAGAGCTGGCGCGGCGGCGACGAGGGCGACGCGGGCCGCCTGACGCCGTCGCGCTCGCAGATCCTGCGGACTCCGTCGCTGGGCCGCGAGGGCGCCCACGACAAGGGCGCGGGCCGCGCCGCCGTCTCGGACGAGCTGCGCCTGTGGTACCAGCGCTCCACGGCCTCGCACAAGGAGCACAGCCGCCTGTCGCACACCAGCTCCACCTCCTCGGACAGCGGCTCCCAGTACAGCACCTCCTCCCAGAGCACCTTCGTGGCGCACAGCAGGGTCACCAGGATGCCCCAGATGTGCAAGGCCACGTCAGGTGAGCGGGGCGGGGGTGGGGGGGACCTCCGGACATTCTGAGATCGTTCGTTCCAGAAACCTGGGCTGTCAGACGGCTGAGACTGGGGGCCTTCGGGTCCCCTCTCCTTCACGCGCTCCCGCCCCAGCCCTGGCTTTGGGGGACAGAGATCTCAGAGCCGGTGGGGGGGAGGGGGCAGCGCCTCCGACCCTCCCCAGCGGGCTGGGCCAAGTCGCCCTCGGTTCAGCATCCTAGGTAAAGATGCGAACCCTGCCTCTTGCCGCTTCTTGTAAGGACAGACATCAGAGAAGCCCAGTGCTGACGTGGCTCCGGGTTTGTTCCAGTCAAAGGTGCACCTTTACCCTGGTGAAGAGACACTAGTACGTTGCAGACCCGAGTGGCCCCTTCCAGGGCGACACTTGTTCCGGGCAGGGCCTTGCGTCCTGGAGCCTTGGAACTGGGCCGTGTCCCCTGGGTGGGACCGACTGGTGTGGGGAGAGGGGAAGGGGGGGTTAAAGTCCCAACTGCTCCTGGGTTCCCATGTCAGGGATGTTAGGAGGTGACCAAAAGAATTTTTATAAAGTGCTTTCAATACCTCGATACTACGCCTTTAAAGCTTTCATAATTAGGCTTTTTTCCTTGTACTCAGCATTGAGCAGTGCCAGACCATAAAAAAGTAAAAACGGAAAACACCACCCTTTGCTTCAGAAGCTAGTAGCTTCTCTGGGAAAGAACAGCGGTGACAGCCACCCCCAGTGCCCAGCAGTGACCTCACGGCTCGCAGCACGCTCGGGCCGGGGCTTGGGGGGCGGGGGGGGGGGTGGGGAGCAGGCAGGAGGCTCTGCTTAGACAGACTACAGGGAAAGAAAAGGGAGGCAGCTGAGACATAATAAAATGATTTTTTAAAATAGAAGAATAAAATGAGAGTGATCAGCACACAGAAGGGATTCCAAGTCAGGATCTGACTTGTGATGGGAAAGAGTTAAGTAAGGATAAAGATCGGGAAGGACAGAAAATGGGGTTCACCTTTGGGGAACAGGGGGGGATTCTTGGGCCTTGGAATGAATGGGACAAAGAGGAGGGACCGGCCGGCTGCCTGGGTGCACCAGGCCTCACGGCTCCCGCATTCTATGCCCCGTGTCCCCAGTGACTCATTCGTTTATTATGGCGGCACATTGGCCAAATGACAGGTTCCAGAGAGGAGAACAAAAGTGATTCAGGCAATCATGAAAGAAACCATGGGCTTGGAGGTCCTAGAACCTTCTCCGTGTTCCTCCTTCATCTATAAAAAAAGCCCAGTGAAACTCGCCCGGGACTTCGCAGGAGGGTTTGGAGAAAGAACGAATGAGTGCGTTGCTCGCATCATTTAAAAAACATGAGCCTCTGTAACTGTTCAGAGCACTAGCGGTCTGCCAGGAACAAGGAACCAGGAGTGTTTCCCTTCTGTCAAAACTGTAGCACTTGCCTGGTGATGAGGTAACTCTTTGAGAACATATTTTAGAAGTTCTAAACGTATTTCGAAGGTCTAAGAAGCTGTATCTGAAGTTTAATGAGAAAGATACTTTGGAGAAGACCGAATTGGCCAAAAGTCAGGGGGGGAAGGGGATCGCCCCCACTGTGACCCTGCCACGGGGTCATACCCAGCATCTCTGGAAAGAAGCTCCTTCACTGGACCTGTCTGACCCCCCCTTTTCTGCATCACCCCTCCGCAGCTGCCTTACCTCAAAGCCAGAGAAGCTCAACGCCGTCGAGTGAAATTGGAGTGACGCCCCCAAGCAGTCCCCACCACATCCTAACCTGGCAGACTGGGTGAGTCCCCTGTTCAGACCTTCTGCCCCCTTCTTCCAGCCTCTAGAATGATCAGTTTTCCTCATCAGTTAGGAAGGATGTCCTAAACACAAGATCCTCGTTGCCGGAAGGGTGTACCCACCAAAAACGTGAGCATGTGTTCCTGGGAAACCCCTTCCTTCCCAAAGCAGCTGCGTGGACGCTGTTACCTCCCACCTGGCTCCTTTCCGTCCCTGTCCGTGTAGACGGGCCAGTTCTCTGGGCTCTCTTTTCACCCTGGCGGTGGTCCCAGGAACGTGGGGCAGGTGGGTGCCGGAAGTCAAACGGCACTCCTTTGGGCAGAATTCCACGCGGCGTTTGATTTGTGTTCAGATTCTATCAGGCGGACTTCAGGGGGCGGGGCAGGAAGGGGAGAGGGGACTTGAGCTACTCTTGCTTCTCGCCCTGCCCCCACCTTAGAATCAGGACACATCTGAAGGAAAAGGGCCTGAGGCTCCGAGCCCTTCTCTGTCCTGGCTCCAGCTGCTTGCTCTTAACCCACAAACCAAGGGGATCAGGTGCAGGTTCCCTGAGATCTTTAAGAAGTGACGCACAGCAAAGTAATGAAACCAAAATTCCGTTCCTTTTATAGCTGCCAGCGTAGGCATAGAGCATTCTAGTCTCGTGGACGGTTAGACGTTCTGACCCCTGACGTCCAGCAGATACACGTAAATCGCTTTCCTCACGATCCCTGCCTCTTCTGTTGGTCCTCACACGTCCCCTCGGACTGGCTGTTAGGTTCTGTCCGCGCCCGCTGGGTCAAGGGGTGAGGGATCCCTCGATCGGGCTCTATTCAGTTTCTAGTTTGCTGGAGGGCCCATGGGGAAGCCTGGAAAAAGTTGACGGCCGTCTGGGAGTTGAATCATAGGACAACAGGACCAGAACGGGCTCCACTGGCTGCATTCGGGCTCCCGTGCCTGGCAGACGTTTTTGTCTCTGTAAATTTCTCCGGGGTGACTTTAAACCAGGCTTTACGGGGCCTTAGTATTTGACAGAAGGGAAAGGGGAGCTGATGTGTGTTGAGTGCCTGCGGTGTACTCAAAGGCTGGGAGCTTTTTCTGACATTTATAAGTTTCATGTATTCTTCACCGCAACCTTGCGAGGGAAAGAGCCGATCTCTTAGTTGTATTGATGAGGCTTAGAGAGAGTAGGTGCTCTGCCCGGAGTCCCACAGCTGAACGAAGCTGCATTCTCTGGCCTCTGGAATCCTGTCCTCTTCCACCGGCCAGGGGTCCTGAGAGTGCTGCCCTCGGACCGGCAGCTCGAGCATGTGTGGTTTGGGATCTTGTTACAAATGCAGACGCTCCGGCCCATCCATGACTTACTAAATGAGACAAGGGGGGGTGGGGTGGGGTGGGCAGGGCATTGTGTTTTAACAAGGCCTCCAGGGGATTCTGATGTCTGCTCAAGTCTGACAGTCCCTCAACTATAGCCCATGATGCCTCTTCCTCCTTTTGAGTCAGGAGAACCCATAGTCCCAACCACAGTGATCTGTGTCCACTCCCATTTCTTGGTCTTCGGGGTGGCAGCTACCCTCTCCGTCCTTATTACAGGTCGTTATGACCCTCCCTCCCATGCCATCCACAGGTCAGGTCCATCACACGTGGTCGGGCAGCTACTGCAAGGCCTCAGGCCCGAGAGTGGCACGGAGATTAATTCATAGGAGAAAGTACGTCAGACCTTGTGTTATCTTGGTATCTCCGGTGGCCAAGCCATTTCACCCAAATAAGGAACTTCCCATTTCAGGGTCTTTGTCGGGATGGTCCACATTTTCTGAATCCCGCCCAGTCTCCTCTAATCTGATTATTATATGACTGTTATTTGCGGGAGGGCAGGCCTGAAAGGAGTGAACGCCCTTGAGCTGGCCTCGAACCCCACCTGTGTTCCACCACAAAGAGCTAGTGAGGAGGCTGGACAAATTGGAAACCAAGCTGTTTGGGTCCTTGAAGTAAACGTTTATCAGATTGAGGAGGTGGACGGTCGTAAACAACCAGCAACTGTTCTCTGTGATGTGATAGGAAAATGAGAAATGGGTACAAAGTGCCAAAGCCCGCCTTCCGAACAAAACCAAAGAGGAGGCCTTTGAGTCACTCTTGGGGCTTGAAAGTTCTGCGTGAATTCTGTTATTTGTCACTAACGCTTGGGTGTATAGTCGACTGATCTTTGCAATGTATTAATAAGCTACTAATCATGTCTGTGTCAGTTCCTCTCTTTAACATGACCTCTCTTCTCTTCCTTCTTCTGCTTTCCTTTGTTCAGAGAAGCAACAGAAAACTCACCCATTATGGATGGGTCTGAGTCTCCAACTCACCAAAGCACTGATGACTAGAGGTATTGTAAGGGGGTGTTCGGTTCTCCCCGCCCTCCCCCTCTCCCCCCCGCTGCTCACGAGTGTGTGATCTCACATGTGCTGCATGTGTCGCCCTTGTCCACATTGTAATTTCCAGAAGCAGCTTCTGAATGGTGTGGAAGGCGTTATTCTTATGTGGAAGGCGTTATTCTTATGTCTTATTTCTAGATACCTGGGGAACTCTATATGTTTTGACATGAGATGTTAGACATTCCCACTGCTACTTCCCAGAAAAGACCCCACTGTGTGTCATAGCCCTTCCCAGACTCTGTGTACGCAGATACTTGCAGAAGCTTTTACTGGTGTCATGGTCAATGTCCAGGAAAAGAGGAGCGCCCTACAGTTTACACGGCAAAGCACCAAAACCAGACTGAGTTGATCCAGTCACCTGCACGTCACCCCTGCTTTCATCCTGCATTCCTGAGGGACAGATGTATACTCGGCCACATGGCCTGCTGTCCAAAATGTCCCTAGATAAGCATCACGTTCCTCACTACTTGGGAGCTCGTTGGAAATCTGGACTCCTGGGCCTACTGAATTTGAGTCTGCATTTCAACGAGACCCCTGGGTCAATCCAAGGCACATTCCAATTTGCACAGCACTGCCATGGTGGCCATAAAACCCGTGCTACCTTGTCTGGGTCCGGTTACCAGGGACCAGAATCTAACTGGCAGACAAGACGTTGAAATTTAAATAGCATTGCAAGGGTCAACTAAAAAGATAAGGATACCATTCAGAAGTGGATAAAAAGTTGTAAGCTTATGTAACCAGAAAATTAAAATCCTATGTTCCAGGAACCATGCTGGAGGCCAGAGTTCCAAGGGGAGGGGAGGACCCTGGCTCCAGGGCCATACCTCTTGAACCTGGCCTCCACCTCCACGGCCTGGGGTGGAGGGACCTGGAGAAGGGCCATTGCAGGGGCAAAAACACAGATGCATGAACAAGCAGGGCGTTTGTTTGGTAAATACCATGTTGCTGTAGATAAGGAGCCAGACTTCCACCTAAAAGGTAAGGTAGCATGAGGTAAGGAACAGTTCCGAGGTGGCAGATAGGGGATTAGGAAAACAGGGGCTTAGCCTTGGAGAGGGAGATGGTGTTAAGAAAGCAAACAACATTCCTCTGAGGCAATCTGAAAGATTCTGTTGGCTTTATTCATCAATTTATGAATGAAGCAGCCTCTTGTCTAGCAGAAGAAAGGAGCTCAGAGGAACTAGGCAAAATGAGACTTTTATAGCCAGGAGGGAGAGGGAACAAGGAGGCTACACTAGACAAAAATCGGTTGGATATGGCCAAGTCACTTTCCTTTAGGGAATGGCAGGGGTCTGTCAGGCAGACGCCCTGACTGGTTTAAGATTCCATTTCTGAGAGAGCCGAAGTTCGGTGACGTGGACCTTAGCGTGAGTGACTCCATTTGGGGCCTATTTTCTTGTTTTCAACATGTCCCTCCTTTTGATCCGATTCTCAGCCTGAGAGATGGGATCCCAACTTAAGGCATTAGGGCCGCTTCCCTCTAAAGCTCGGGAGTTCTCGTGGTCTTTTGCCAAATGTCTGTGTGGTATTTGCGGGTCATGACATCAGGTTCGTTCTTTCCGTTGGTCATTCTCTTTGTTCCTTTTCTGAAGTTCTGTTCTTAGGGGGATTATTTGCTAGGTGGTTAATGGCTGCGAACATGGATTGAAACCTTTTGAGGAAAAAAAAAAAAGGTAGAGAGAGGACTGTCATTATAGCAGGATCGTGCCCACTGTCTAGAGTGCGCATTTAAAAAAAAATTTTTAACGTTTATTTTTGAGAGAGAGTGCACGTGAGTGGGGGAGAGAGAGAGCAGGACACAGAATCCAAAGCAGGCTCCAGGCTCTGAGCTGTCAGCACAGAGCCCGACGCGGGGCTCGAACTCACAAACTGTGAGATCATGACCCCAGCAGAAGTCGGACGCTTAACCAACGGAGCCCCCCTAGGCGCCCCTCGAGTGCACTTTGGAGCCGTGGTCCCCAAGACCCAAACCAAAGGAAGACCCCACTGAAGGAGTCGCTTTCTTAAGTCAGCTGGCTTGTGTAGTGATCTGGTGTAGCCGCGTGTCAGCTCCCCCAGAAGCATCTATCCCAGTGCAGCAAGTGCTGGTGGCCATGGGGCCACCCTCATGTTGCTCAGCTAAACGATAATCAGGGGCTACCTTAGCATCAAGAACGACTTCGGCAGAGAGCATAGGAATTACTGGTAGGCGGCTCTTGCTTTAGCGACGGATTCTGCAACATCTTCAGGAGTGCAGGAGAGGTTCCTGATTGTAGCCTCATTTGCTCTCACTCCTGTCTAGGGGGGTTTCTGTCAAGGGAAGCAAACTTTGAATATGAATCCTTCATGCTAATGCTTATTTAAGTCTAAGGCTTGGGACTCCCAAGAGCACCACCACGGAGGCCAGTAAAACTTGAGGGGCTGTAGACCCCACAGGTGGTTTTATTTGGTTACCCTTCCCTTGTGTCCCTGTCTTTGGATAGAGCCTGGATGCAAAGTCCCCTGGGTCATAGGTTCTTAACCGGGGACTGTGACGTGACGGAGAAGGGGCTGGGTTTGGCCCGGAGAAACCGAAGCAGTGGGAGTGAGGCAGAAGTCTGTGACGGGCAGAACTATGGGATCACAAGCACCATGGGAAATCCAGTCTTTTGGAGGTTAGATCACCTTTCTCTCTACAGTGGCCTGAGCTATGTGAACAAGCACATTACCTTTTCAGGGCAGGGCAAGGAAAATGGTGGACAAAATCTTGGAAGACCCTTCAGGGAGTAAGACTTAGGTAAAAGATGATCAGAAAGCAAACGAGGAAAGAAACTTTCTTACCCCCCCATCTTGGGAAGAAGCAGTCGACCTCTCTTGCTGGTCCATTTGAGTTTGAGGTCTCCGGCTTTTGTACTGGACCCAAAGTCAGATGGAGCCTTCCTCAGTTGTGACATAGGCACCCCAGGTTCAACACCTTCTAATTTGGCAGGAATGTCAGCGGTCCAGAGTTCTTGGTAGGGTTCTTTCCATGCGTTTCAGTTTTGCAGAATCATCAGAGTAAAACAATCAAGGGTCTGTAAATGACAAAATGCTAAAGTTCCGATTGTAGTTCACTATAACGGAATTGATGAGGAAATCTGGTTACTTCTGTGATACACACAATTTAAAGATAATAACTAGATGTCTGAATAATATTATACCAGGCCATATCAGATTTCTAGACACTTCATACAATTTTAGACTGTTTATACTAATAATATGATCCATACAAATAATCTAATAAGGTTTTTATCACGTATTTGACAATGCTTCCCATGTAGTTTAACACAGCAAATAAACCTAATTAGTATAGCATCTTTTTTTAAGGTAAGAGAGAAATCCTTTGGGATTTCCCAGGGACACTCTAGGAAAATCTCAAATTTCTAGGGAAATCTCAAAGTTACCTTAAGGTCAGGAAGACACCCTTGAGAATGTGGTTACGAGAAACTGTCTAAATATCAACAGGTTTGAACACAGGACTAAATAGGATCACAGATCATTATGAAAGAATACTTCATTAACATCCTGTCACTTTGGTTAGGTAGATGAAGGCAAATAGACAAAGTGACAGAGTTGTGAACAAAACGTAGCTCTTTTACTAGTGAGAAGACTGGGTTTTCTTATGTAATGGACGACTTCATAAAGACCACATGAAGCACGATAAATTATTTTGCTACAACACAAAATCTTGGCTGTCCAGGCCGATTACTTGAAGGGTAAATCTTTTACAGTTGCTTATCAAAATCAGACCAAATGTCCAAGAAGACTTAGTCCTTTCAAGAGAAAACCAAATTCTGTTTTTGCACCCGTGTGCTTTGGATGATAAAACGCATTGGGGCACGGGGTTGGCTGGGTCAGGTGAGTGTCTGACTTCAGCTCAGGTCATGATCTCGCGGTTCAGGAGTTCAAACCCCGCATCACGCTGTGTGCTGACAGCTTGGAGCCTGCTGCGGATTCTGTGTGTGTGTCTCGCTCTCTGCCCCTCCCCCACTTGCACTCTGTCTCTCTCCCTCT
This sequence comes from Panthera tigris, assembly GCF_018350195.1. Taxonomy (NCBI): domain Eukaryota; kingdom Metazoa; phylum Chordata; class Mammalia; order Carnivora; family Felidae; genus Panthera; species Panthera tigris. Next base: position 12,529,239 of record NC_056666.1, on the reverse strand, counting down.
CAAAAATTAACATTTAAAAAAAACCCCTCGGGGCGCCTGGGTGGCGCAGTCGGTTAAGCGTCCGACTTCAGCCAGGTCACGATCTCGCAGTCTGTGAGTTCGAGCCCCGTGTCAGGCTCTGGGCTGATGGCTCGGAGCCTGGAGCCTGTTTCCGATTCTGTGTCTCCCTCTCTCTCTGCCCCTCCCCCGTTCATGCTCTGTCTCTCTCTGTCCCAAAAATAAATTAAAAAAAAAAAAAAACCCTCATTAAAAAACTTAAATCCATTCCCATCTTAGCCAACTTGACCACATATCAAATTCCCTTTGCAAGATTCCTTTTCCACAAACCACCTACCAATTTTTTAGATCCATTCAGATTTTGTTCCATGGAACAAAAAATTGGTAGGTGGTTTGTAGAAAAAAGAATCTTGGGAAGTAATTTGAGAATGTGGTCAAGTTGGCTAAGAGCAACCAGTCATTTTGCTTCACTTGCCTACTTTTCATCCACACTTGTTTCTTTTTATTATTTATAAGTAATTTTAATTACATGTATTGATGAGAATTCTTAACCCTTAGAATTCTTCATTTCTAGTAAAAACTATTAGCAATCGTGAATGGTCTCTTACACTAACGTTCTGTAGATTTGCAAACTTACAAATACACTTCATGATTTCTAGAAGTAAATTCTTCTTCATAGTAAACTTTTCCATATGGCCTGAAACAGGTGTACTAATAGGCCCAAATATCTTTATGGCCTCTGTAAAAAGTGGATAAATCTGTGTCCAGTAATGAACACTTTAGTATTTTATTTGGAAATGAGTCAGTGAAAGTCCATCCTTAACTTAGCTCACTATAAACTTTCAGGCTTCAAGTGACCAAAAAGATTTTGCAAACTTAAGAGAGAAAGAGAGCACAGGGGAGAGGGACAGGAGGAGAAAGCGAGAATCTCCAGCAGGATCTGTGCCTGGAATGGAGCCCGACACAGGACTCTATCTCATGACAGTGAGGTCACGACCTGAGCCAAAATCATGTGTCACATGCTCAAGCAACTGAGCCACCTGGTGACCCCTGGAGACTATTTCTTAAGCAGACTGACCCATAAGCATAACTATTGTTGAAAAGTTCATTTATGAACCTTTATCATCCTTCTGTTTAATTTTCTTGTTCTTAATTTTTAGATTACTCCTATTGTCTCATGAGCATTAGACAGCTGACTGTCATCTTAAATGATCTTTTTGTGGCCAATTCCGTAATAGACAACATGAGCTTATTTGACTTTTAGTTAACCTAGGAAGTAAAGGAGTATTGTATTTCACACTGGTAATTCTAAAGACATGCCTATTGTAATGAAACTAAGCAACTGAAATTAGCTTTCATTTCCCGAAGATTACCCTAGACCACGTGAACTTGAGAAACATTTGGGCTAGCATTTATTCTTCTTAGAGTGTACCTCATCTGTATAGCCCTTGTTTGTCTTTGAGCCAAATAAATAGAGCTCTTGACCAATTCATTTTGTCAGTACCATCCAGAGGCAGAGAAGATCCCACGTGTATCACAGGCACACATACACTTACAAGATCATGGACACAGATACAAAGATCTTAGAACTTGTGTGTGAAATTTTTAGCCACGAGACAGGTGAAATACTGTAAAACTCACCCATTTATAAGAGGATCACATTCACATCATGCTTCTGGTAAAAGGGTGAGTCAAGGGGACTTCAACTTTTCACTGATACTTGTGAAGACAACATTTTCCACCTTGGAGAACACCACTCTCCCACAGTTTTTCCCTTCTGATGAGAACAACTTTGATTCCTAGAGAAAACCAAACACAACACTTCCATCTCTACGGCACAGAGAAAGAACACAAGTTCGGTGAAGAAGGAATATTGTTACCCTAAGGCCAGAATTTTACAATACCCACAAGCCTTTTGAGATGGATAAGGGGAGGTTTGGGGATTGGTGAGAATGATAGGTGGGCTTTGAATTGCTTCCATTTGAATTGCTACATTTCTGTTCTTGCAAAGACTTGAGTTGCAAGACAACAGGTGTTTGTTTTTAACATTTATTTTTGAGGGACAGCACGAGTAGGGAGGGGCAGAGACAGACAGAGAATCCCAGCTAGGCTCCATGCCGTCAGCACAGAGTCCAATGTGGGGCTTGAACTCACGAACTGTGAGATCGTGACCTGCGCCAAAATCAATAGTCAGACACTTAACAATCTGAGCCACCCAGGCACCCCAAGACAACAGTTTTTAATTTCTCAGAATTGGGTTGCAGCCTGAGTGACATCACAGTCTCACCCACCCATCCTGTTATGTTATATTCAGCTTCTTTATCTCAGGGAGATCTTTCTCTAAGATGGAAATCATTAGGTTTCTACTAATTTAGAGCTGCTGATCTTTGTGATGGTCTTCTTTCCCTCTGGGTACGTAGTTCCATTTAGTCTAGGGGGGAAGATCTAAAAGAAAGTTTCTGTCAGGCTCTGAATGTCAGCTTCCAATGTAACCAACATCTGACCACAGAGCTATTTTACAAATCCTTTCCTATGTCCTGTCCAGTTTCAGGTGGGACACTCAATATTCCTGGCAGTATGAACCCATGGATGCAAAGGCATCCTCAAAGAGGGTGCAAAGCATACTCCCCTCCTGAGAGATGCACAGCCATTCCCAAAGACGGCCAAAAGGAATACAGGTGTCCCTGGGGAGTAATAGGTCTAGATAAGGCAAGGAAGGGAATATGAAATTTCACAGTCGTCTCTCAAATGGGCACAGCAGAGACTGAGGAAAGGTGCCTCTGGTGAGGATCCCCACCCTTTGCCCGCTTCTGCCACTTCACCAGGACCGCCCCTGCAGGGTCCTCCTAAGCAAGCAGAGCGTACAGCCCTGGTGGCTACCAGAACAGGGCAAGGCTTTCCATAAATTTCAATTTTAGTTTCCCATTGGCTGTTTAATAGGTAGCAGGTTCCCAGAAAAGCCCTGAGTTCTGTCAGCTCTGAGAAGGACTCGTACAGAGGCCCACGTTTGAGGCCAGTAACTGGGCAGACTTTTGGCTATGGTCATGTAGTCCCTTCCGAGCAGAAAGGCAGTTCAGAGGTTTAGCGGACCACGAGTCCTCCAAGGCACAGGAGGGTGGGGGGAAGCATTAAGAGTCACATCAATCTTTAGACTCAGAAGGACCAGTGACTGCACCTTGGTCCAGGAAAATTCCCAAGTGGCACAGAATTTTCCTAATGGGGTTTGAGTGATGCTGTTAGTCTTTTCTACTAGTCCCAGAGGTTGAGGACGATACGGCAAAGCCGCCTCTGAGGTGGAGAAAGGACTACGTGGCCAGGGAAAGGACTTCCAAGGTCACTGTGCAAAACAGGGGGAGGCGCCACATGTAGGGATGATGTCTGCATATAATTTTTTTGCTACAAAACTGGCAGTTTGTTGACAAAAAAAGCTTCTACCCAGTGAAAAACATCTAGACTGTGACCAATATGTATCTGTTCACTTGTTCTTAATGATTATGTTTATGTTAGTCATGAAAATTTCTCAAGACCTTAAACAGCTGGCCAACATCTCAAGCTATCTTTCTGGCTAACAAATTTTGTAACAGAGATGACACGAATTTAAATAACTAGTAAACACGGGTAGAATAAAAGTTGTTTCCTACATTATATTTAATGCTGATAACTCTGAAGACATTACTATTTTAATTAAACCTACAAACCTGAGCCTTTATTTACTGAGGATTTATCCTAGGTCACATGAACTTGGAAAATATGTGTGTTGTTTTTCTATTTGTGACAGTTTTAGAATACGTCATTTAATAAGTACTTCTCTTTAAGCAAATTAATTAAAACTCTTTTACAAATTAAGTTTAGCAATACCGCCCAGAGCCAGAAAAATGTCACGCATTTACAACATCGATCCCTAGACACATAGATGGATAGAGATCCTAATCGCTTTTGTTTTAAATTTTAGCCACGAGACAAGTATGATCATGCAAAAGTCATTCGTTACTAACAGAACAGTTGGAATAATTTCAGGTTACCTGCTCAGACAGCCAAAGCATCTGTAGCAAAGACATTTCAGATGTTCATTGGCCTAAGTTCCAAACAGCTTTCCGCCCCCCACCCCAACCCCTGTCTGATACAAATGACCTCCCTGAAGTTTGCATTTCAAAGAGAGGACCTATCAGCGAAGTTCCTGCAAGTAGAACATTCCCAAGAAGAGCTTTGTTTCTTAAATCCAGATCTCTTAAAATACCTGCAGGCCTTTTGAAATGAATAGAGAAGGTGTGGAAATTGGTAAAAATGGTAAGTGGGATTTGCATTGCTACTACAGCTACCTTTGTTCTGATCAAGACTTGATTTGTTCTAAGACAGGGACCCCTGTTTTTAATTCCTCAGGAAAGTGGGTTGCAACACAGGCCAACCCACCCATCCAGCTACATTATCTTTGGTTTGCTTCTTTATATCAAGGAAATCTTCAACTAGCATGGAAATTAAATGATTCATAATGTTCTACATTTACACCTTTGTCTCTGGCTTGTTCTAGTAATGCTTCAGAATGTTTTTCTTTACCTCTGGGTACATAGTTTAATTTTGGCCTAGAGGGGAAAGTTCCCAAAGAAATCGCCATTAGGCTCTGATGGCGACTATGCGCTTTCAGTTTGGCCAACTTCTGACCATAGAGCTACTTAAAATCGTATCTTGTCAGGTTTGAGCTCAAACCATAAATATTCCTGGTAGTATGGGACAACACCGTGGACACACAAGGTGTCCTCAGAGAGGGCACAAAGAACACTACTCTCGAGATCTGGAGCCACTCCCAAAGATGACCAGAACAAAGACCGCCCATTCCCAAGCACTGGCAGTAAGCATTGGAACCCCAACCGGAAATGGAGTTCAACCGGCATTTCTGCCTGACCACACACTGGGGTTCCCAACGCGGTGGTTGCCAAGCCAAGCCCCCAGGACACAGGAAGGCAACAGCTGCCCCTGGGAGGGAAAGGGTCAGTAAGCTGTGGGTCTGGAATTGGGAAGGAAGGGACGTGAACTCTTACCTTCCTCTCTTGAGTGGGCCACGGTAACTTGGGAGAGCAAACTCAGGTCAGGATTCTCACCCTTCTTTTTCCAGGATTCCCATCTGTGGGCTCTGGAGCAAGTGGGGTTCAAAGTACAGAGTGTAACTTGTGCATCTGCCAGAACTTGACAAGGGGTCCCTTTAATTTTAGTTTCCCCTTAGCTGTTCCAGGAATGACTGGTAGTGGTTACAAGAGAATCCCTCAGAATCCCGTCAATCCTGTGAGGGGCCTGTGTGGGGGCCCTCCTCTGACACACTGGTGTGAGTGTGGTCATGTAGTCTCTTCCGGGTGGAAAGACCATTCAGACAGAGGATTAATACTCTGAGGATTCGGGTGTAGAGGTGGAGAAAGGGGAGTTCCAGGAGTCCTGGCAGTCATATGGTCTCATTTTAGGTACCTCTTGGGTCTTTAACTTTCCATTACCCTTTTGCAATCAATCTTCCAATGAAGCAGTTTGGGGATCTTGAAGCCTTCTGGAGGCTTCTGCATGCTGACTGAAATAGGTAACCCGTTCTGTCTGTTTCATTTGGGAACCCTTGCGTTCAAGTGCACTTCTTAAATGAGGGAACTTGTCTAACTGGAACATTCCTTGTAATGACCACTGCAATTCCAAATTGTCTCCAATACTGCCGGTCCGTGTGCATGAGAGACCGTAACTTTTTTTTTTTTTTAGCATAAAACCACTGGGGTTTTGGGGTGAGGGTCACCCTTAGAGCATTGAGATGCCTGGGATCCCATCTTTAGAGTCTTCCCAAGAGCGCCGAATACTTAGGGCGCGGACTTGGGTTTTGTTTGACAGTGTGCCTTTCGTGGGAAACGTCCTCTTCACGGAGGACAGCCTTTGCCCTACTTGTCTGACCTATGACCTGGTGTCCCTTGTTGCACGGAATCGTCTCGTGGGTGGCAAGCGAGCTGCTGTGAAACTTGCTCGTCTGTCCACGCCTTATCCTTACACAGTGGTCTTGTACTTTGGAGAAGGCGGTCTCTCCTGGCAGCGTCCGTGGTCCAACAGTAAGTTCACTGGCTTGAGGACAGGAGCCATTCCGGGCAGACGTTCACTATGCCGGAGAGAAGTCTCAGTCTCCCGTAAATCGGGCCCTTCCAGGAAATCGGTCCAGTGTTCAGTTCCCTTCTCCTGAGGACACAGGCATGAGCTTCTCCGTGTCATTTCCTCCGGTTTCATTTTAGGCAGTCCTTTCACACAACAGCCCTGGTGATTCTGGCTTGCTTTATGAACATCCTGCCATCTTTGTAGTCACGTACAGCTTCTGGGACCCACTTCTTAGACATAAAAGCAGTTGTGCCGGGAGGGGGCACACTCAATTCTTTGGAACCGGAGGATCTCATTTCGTCGCCTGAGCCTTAGGTTTGTCAGAGACAAGTTGATAGTTAAGAGGGACGTACCGCTGGGCTGGGAATCTTGGGGTGTTCCACCGTGTACCTCACTGGGTGCAAATTTTCTTGAGGTTGGCGGGTGACCTAGTGTCCATCTAGCCCATTCCGTAACCAGCTTATAACGGTCGAGTTGGGTGGCCACGCGCTCTAACAGCTTTTAGGTGCCCACCGACTTTCCAGCTCTGGTTTCTGAGCTGCCCATTAACAACAGATTTATTATTCCTTTACCTCATGTGCACGCTCACAGACCCGCAGTGAGCAAGGAGAGGATACTGCGGACTGGCCGTGACAAGGCTTTACGTGCGCACCACCCGTGGTTCCCAGCGCACAACTGTGGACGGAACGAGCGCACGTCAACGGTGGGCGCTGCGGGCTAGCCGAGGGCTGGGGACTCAGGTTCCAGGTGGAACCACCTGCCAGCTCAGGCTGAGCGGCTAGGCCCTGGACTGGGGTTGCAGAGTAAGCAAGGGCTGAGGACTCGCCCGGCGCCTCCTGGGAGTCCAAACCGAATGTTACCGCTGGACCGGGCAGCCGATTCGATGGGGAGCTTAAGGCCAAGAGGGCAGAGCTCAAAACCGAGAGGTACTTACCCAGGGCCCTCAGAGATGGTGACAAAGAGAACTCAAGGGGTTTGCAGGTACCACGGTCTCTGTTTCTTGTCCCCGAAGCTGGCTGAAGTCCTCTTTGGATCCCACGGCCGCCACCAAACTGTCAACCAAAATTCAACTAAATTTTACATTTTAAATTTTAAAGCTTGTTGACTTTACTCAGTCAAGTTGCATCCACACTCCTTGAGGAACTAAAGACAAGCATCCCCCGTCTTACAAACCCAGGCTCTACAGGAACAGTAACACAGCTCTGGAAACAGTTCACAGCCCACCCCATCGTTTCTTACCAATCCCCAAACCCCCCTATTCATCTCCAAAAGCTTTGCAGATATTTCAAAAGATCAGGATTTAAGAAACAAAATCCTTCTTGGAGAAACTTGCCTTCTTCCCCTGTGTCTTTGAGATGGAAATGCTCTGTCTGGTCTCCTCCTGGAACTATCCCGAAGCCCAGTTCCTTGACGTGCAAACTTCAGGGAGGTCATTCTTGCCAGGAGCAAAGAGCTAGGGGGGAGGCTCCTTAGGATTAAGGCAAATGTCTTCTCTCTGGCTGGCTGAGCAGGTAACCTGAATTTATTCCAACTTCCAGAAACACAGCTTGGATCCAGCTGTTCTTTTAGAAACGGATGCGTTTTACAGGCTCATGCTGGTCTCGTGCTTCTGGGCAACAGGGAGCTGGAGCTTTCTGGTTCTCTAGCTCCCCTTCTGCTTCCTGCTCCCACCAAGAACTGCCTTCTCAGGAGGAAACCCATCCTCCGGGTGTGAGGGCCACGTGGCCTGGCTTGGGCCTCTGCCCTGCTTTGAACCATGACATTGGTGGGTAGATTCGACTTGGCCCGCTTGCCCACCCTGGGGAGAGTGGAGGGCACCACCAGGACGAATGTTAGGGAGGGACCGTCCCCCCAAAAAACACTATATGCCCCCTGTGGGCCACTGTATGCCACCTTTTCCCGGAAACACTTTCTCAGTCCCTCAGGCACCATGGCAAGAGTCAGTGTTGTCAGCTTGGGGAGGGAGTTTGCAGGATGGGTGCGATCGAGTTAGCCCTTTACCACTTAAATGTCGGAACAGATCTCCGTGGCCAGCATCTTATGGGCCTGGATGGCACTTTTGCTTCTGAAAGCAGCATTAACCCCACTGTATTTCAGGCTTTCCAGGCCCAGGACTCCCATTAAAGGCCACAGTGAGCCACAGATGCTTTGAGTTTTCCAACTTTCATGGTATGTTTGTTTTTTTTAAGTTGGTTTCTTTTGAGAGAGAGCAGAGGAGAGGCGGAGAGAGGGAGGGAGAGAATCCCAAGCAGGCTCCCCACAGCCCTCCTCAAGACCCTATCTCTCAAACCATGAGATCACGACCTGAGCCAAAATCAAGTGTCGAATGCTTAACCCACTGAGCCACCCAGGTGCCCCTTTCAGTGTTTCAAAAGCCTGATGACAAACATTTACAAAATCCGCAATGCCTTCAGCTCTTTATTCCTAGAGAGGTCAGTGAATTGAACAGAAAAATGGGTTCAACTGTTGATTCTTACAAACTGGCTCATGGGGCTGCTCTTTAAACTCACTGTTCCCTGTACCATGTTGGATTAGGGTCTCTTCACACATCCCCACCCATAAAGCAGCACCAGCAGCAGGGGAGGAAATCAGCTTCCGCCACACATGCAGAATCCTCGTGGTGTTTCCAAAGAGAGATTTCTACCCTAAGATGGGGTGTCAGCCTCGAAAATCCAGCAGTAAAAACACAGAGCTACTAACCGGGCATCACAGACCAACATCATTCACAGGAATGTGGCTTCAGCAGCTGGAGGGTCAAGGCCCACAGTTCCATCCCTGTAGGAGTCCGTACAAACATCTCAGAAGGTACTACGAGTTACGCTAAGAAAAAGGAAAGAGCACACAGGCGACACCAGGCCGCTTTGTGTCATTTCTGAACAGAGTACAGAGTTGAGCCATGCCAGCCAGCACTGGGCGGGTGGGTGGGGGTTGAGTAGAGGCCTTCACCTTCTCAGGCTGCAGGGGCTGTTCCCAGTTGCTGAGCCAGCCTCTGGGCACCTGCCTAGCAATGCTACCCCTTGGCCATGTTCATGGACATGAAGTTTGACCTTTATCTTGCCCCGAAGGAGCCAGTTTGGGATGAGAGAGGGGCTATTTTTCCCAGAAATGATTATTGGCTTTAGTATATCTGTGTAACTATATGTAAAAATTACTTCTCAACGTACATGACAACTTTTTAAGAAGTGTTTTGTTTTCAGTTTAGTTGCCTATATGTTTCCCAAGCATTTTGATAATCAGAAAACAATGCATGTTACTTAAACAGCACCGACGGGGAACACCTGGGTGGCTCAGTCGGTCAGGCGTCCAGTGCTTGGTTCCAGCTCAGGTCATGATCTCCCCGTTGGTAGGACAGGATTGAGCCCAGCGTCGGGCCCTGCGCTGGCAGGACGGAGCCTGTTTGGGATTCTCTGTCTCTGCCCTTCCCCCGCTTGCACGGTCTCTCTCTGAAAATAAAAAGTAAAGAGCACTGATTCAAAGACTAAACCACTTTCAAAATACCACGTGTTTCACGATCGGGAAGCCTGACATTTTGAACGTGCTTCTCCGATAGAATAAAAACCCATGGTCACGCCTGAGGCCTCCTGGAGCAGAACCGAAGCAGCTGTGCTGCGGGAGGAAGAATCCCGTGGAATCCAGCTCTGGGGAGCTTTGGAAGCTCCCACGGCGCAGGCTCGCCCCTAGACCCGCTAAACCGGCATCTTGAGGGCAGGACCCGAACAGGAGTACCCTTGAGAGTTCCCAGGTGATTCTGGCACGCAGCCCAGTTTCAGAACCACTGCTTCCATTTTGCTCCATCACGGGCGTTCAAGGCTTCGGTCTCCTCGGTGTGCATTTTTTCCCCCATTTGTGAGCACCTCGTCCATACTCGGCACCGAATTAGGCCCAGTTCCTCATGCACAGGGAGGACTACCCATCAGGATCAGCCCCCGCCGAACTGAGCACGAACTCCTGAACCCCTAAACCTCGCTCTCCCCTAACCACCCCCTCTCCTTGCCTTCCCTGCAGGAGCTACGCTGATAGCTGTTTCCTGGATTCCTCCCTCTATCCAGAACTAGCCGACGTCCAGTGGTACGGGCAGGAAAAAGCCAAGCCCGGGACCCTCGTGTGAGCCAGCCGGCCTCAATCTGACCGCCTCAACGCCATTCAGAGATCACCTCACTGCCTCTCATTTGCCTTACCCAGACGCACTGTCACCCTGCACCAGCTTCGGCCCTCAGCACTTTTTTTCTCCCGTCTCCGCATTCCCTTCACCCTCAAAAACCTGACTGAGGAGACATTCTGGAAGGTTCCGGTCCCACTGTGTGTCCTCTGGCTCTCTTGCCCACGGAGAGCCAGGCGCCAATCCTCAACGGCACCTTGGTGGCTTCCCCCTGCCGTGACAGCCCCCAGGCCGGGAGCCATCAGGGAAGGTAGCGGACATCAAACTCCTGTGGACAGGTGGCATTGGAAGAGAACAGGAAAGGGGACTCGAGTACAGGGTGATCCAGAAAGACGATGAAGCTACGGTCGGCCTGCACTCAGTGAAGAGGATGCCTCGCTCGCTCGCGCGGGGGGAATATGGGACTCCGTTGACACTTGAAATAGTCCCGGGGGGTGGGGGGGAGGGGGGGAGGGGGGAGTGGCTGTCGGGGGAGGGGGAGAATGAAAAAGGAAGCTTAACATGTCAGAGATGCATCCGAGGATCACAATCAGTTCTATGCTGCCAAAGATTAAAAAAAAAAAAAAAAAAAAAAAAAAAAATTAAAAATAAAAAAACAAAAAAGAGGGGCCAAGGGGAAGACATTCTTTCTGCAGTGAAACCTTTTAAATTCTCAACGGCTCCTACTCATCACAAGTGCAAGCCCACCACACGTCAATGGTTTCCCCCTCTCTATCCCTCTCTCCCACGTCCCACCCACTGTCTCAGGCCAGAGCCCGGAGAGCTAACCCAGCTGCTGCCCCAGATCCCTGGGAGTGTGGACGGGGAGGAGCAGGTCCGCCTGGTCTGGGCGGGGGCGGGGCTTCCCGTCCGAGCCCACCACACAAAGCTGCTTTTCTTTTGGGATCTGTAGGAAAGGGAAGGTGGTGATCGCCAAGCGCTTCTCTCTCATTAAAACCACCAGTAAAAGAGTGTCCTGTTTTGCACAAGGTGTTTCGTTTTTCTTTTTTACGGGAAACCAAGGGAAAAGCACAGACCCATCCATTCGAGTGTTCTAACCCTTGTGGCTCATTTTCTATTTGTTAGCACTTGTGTGACAAAGAGCTCAGATCCGACTTCGACTTCCCTCGGCACCCGGCTACCAACGTGTCACTTATTCAAAGAACCCAACTATGCCCTTAGATTTTTATCCCGTGTCTCTCAGCTCAGGCAGAGCAGGGGTGGGGGGGAGAAGGGGGAGAAAGTCCCTGCTCCCAGAGGGCCCGTACGCCTACAGCCTCGTCAGCTACCTTGATGTACCCACATTCGTCTGCAGACACCAAGAGAGGAAGAAAGAAGAGCGAAAAAAGGTGTGTGGGAGCTGCACGTTTACATGTGTTTTGAGCTCTGCTTAATACACAACCGGAAAGCCATCTATCTTCAAAGGCCTCAAAAATACTTTTATAATAATGAGCGCACACTCTTCGTTGGGTTATTCCAAATGGCACAAACACGGTCTCCACAGAGGGGGTACGCTGTGCTTACTGGCACAGGTGGGGGGGGGGGGGGCGGGGGAGGGGACGCTTTTTCTCACTTGTAATGACTTCCTATTGCAAAGGCATTTTGACAGCCAGGGACAGGAGCCGGGGTGGGGTAATTTTGTGGGCAAACAGAACCACAGTTAGCTTTAGCGTAAAAAGAAAAATCTTTGGTTTTTTTTAATGTATGTGTAATCCGAGAGTAACGAGGCTCTACCAGACCAGGAGGGTAGGATGGACACTACAATGAATTCAGTGGCAGTGCTCTCCTTCTGCTGTAGCTTGGAAAGCACTGTGGGGTCCCACTGAGGCTGGGACCGCTCTGGGCAACTGAGGGCCCGGTGTCCCCTCTCCGTGCACACCAGCTCTGTGGTGATAACAGCTGGAGAAAGGGACATCCTCACAAAACCTCTGGGGAAACCCTGCAGGAGAAACAAAATTGGTTCCAATGCCATGAAGTGATCGTGGGGAGGGAGGGGACGGGGTTTTCGTTGCCCTTATTTTGATGATCAATCAGAGCTACAGCCCGCAGGTTTTCTTCCTTCCCCATTCAGAATATTCTGCACCGGGCCATCTTTCTTTCTCTCCAGTGACACACAGATAATCAAACTGAACTGTGTGCAGCAGGGCAAGTCAAGAGAGAAACCGAGGAGGTGACAAGGTTACGTGGCTGCGGGGTGACCACGTACCGTAGTTTCAAATCTGGTCTGACGTCCATCGGATCACGCTTTGAGCCCAGTTGGGTTTATGAGGAATGAGAGACGAAAATTCTTCCTCAACGCTTGGGTTTTGGATTCAGGAGGCAGCGAGGAATGGGGTGGGAGGGAAATCCAGTTCAAACAAACACCATTATAGTCTGGTAGTAAAGACGGAGATTAAGTCAAACAGGTTTTACTGTTGAGCTGCGTTCAGTTACTACAAAATGTACATACTGTTAGTCCTTTGAGACCGACATGATTCATGACCAGTGTGGTGGGAAACAATAGCTATTTTGTCCAAGCACTTGCAAGCTCTTCCCAGATCCCGATTTCTTTAAAACAAAGTAAGATGGAGTATAAAGCCCCTGGTCTGATATAAGCCCCTACTGGATTCTTGGGACACGTGTAAGAAATTGCCTGTTTAGCCTGAAGACTGTTGGGAACACCTACATCAGACTTTGTTGTGAGACAGGTGGATTTTTTTTGTTTTGTTTTATTATATGCAGGTGAGTGTTGAAACTGTTAAAATCCCGATTTGTTTTCATTCAGTGTTAGTTCTAAATATAGCAAACCCCCCTCCAGGTGCTATCAGATGACCAGTTACTGCTTAGTTAACTAGGTGTAAAGTTTTACATATACATTAATGTCAATAGTTTATTACACGTTGTGTAAAATGGACTCTAGTTTAATAATGGGGAGAAAGGATTAGGTTGCTCCTGAAACTGACTGTAGAGCATGTAAAATGATTTTACTGGATTCTGTTCAACTGTAATCAATGAAAAGGATGTATGTTGTAGACAAAGTTGCAGAATTAAAAAGAAATCTGCTTTTAATTTATTCTTTTTGTATTAAGAATTTGTATAGTACCTTTACATTTTGCAGAACAGTGTTGTCAACACTTATTAAAGCATTTTCAAAATGAAAAGATCTTGGCTGCCTCTCGGAGATTTTGTTTCTAACCGGTCCGTGCTTCAACAGGCTCCGGGAATCTGTAATTCAGGTGCCTTTGTCCTCCTCGGATTTTTTTTTTCTTTTAAGTCAATCTAAAGCTGATAGATACCCTCACGGTCTTGCTAGATACAGAAGAGCTCAGTTTGTGTCGTAGAGGCTAAGTCTCCGTTTCTCTAATTGCCTTGTTAATTATACAAAGACGACATATTCTCAGTGATGTGCTCCTACCACCAAAAAGGATTAGACGTTAGAGGTCAGTCTCTGGCAGGATGCTTGCTACGTTAGCATGTGTCTCACTGTTCCTTACAAGTAGTCACCCATACGCAGCATGTGCCGGGCCTGGGTCCTGTCCCCACAGAATGGCGGAACCAACGCTGAGGCAATCCGGACTTTGGGCCATCCTTAGTCTCTCTGTGGTCCCTGGGTCTGTGGAGGAGGCACAGGACCCATCGGGGAGGCAGGCAGGATGCTCAGGCTCTTCACCAGCACTGCTGTTGGCCCTGCACTCACACCACAGCTCTCGCTCTGTCACCACCATCTACATCACGTCACCGATGCAGCAGCCAGTTGGGCCCGCAGGCGCAAAGAGCCAGCCCCCTGCTGAAGGACAAAATGGCAACTGGCCGACTTTCGTAGAGACCGCACTGCCCTTGCATCCCTGGTCCCCTGACCCGATGTGCGTCTCTTCACCAGCAGGAGACTAAGCCCGGAGGCCAAGAACACCTCCTGGACGGAAAGCTCTTGCTGAAGCATTTGCCACCAGAGCGAGCTAACGCCTGCCAGAAATGAACAATCCCCAGAGGAGGCGAGTGAAGCACGTCAGAGGTGAGCCCATGAGGACATTTTACACTTCCTAAGCCTTTCCTTGGGAAAGCAACCAGGGCCTGTATATCTCAAGATAATCATCACTAACGTCAAACAAACAAACGGAGGTATTCTGTAAGTCTTTTACATGTACACAGGTCACGGCTCGGGAAATAAATTCAGCATCTCGTCATTCAGCTCTGACCATCCCACGAAAGCAACTGGCACGCAGGAAGACAGGACTTGAACATTTCTTTTCCTGCTTCTCCCCACCTTTTACACCACACACGCGCACACTCCCCTTTCACAGTGCTAACAAAGCAATTCCAAACAGCTATTATGTTGGTTACTAGAACACAAACATCCACAAATCCCAGTAGAAAGCATTAAAAATAGCCAGGGCTGCGGCCGCTTCCTCCCAAAATACTAGTTCAAAAAAGCTCACGCCTAAGATTCTCTCTAAAGCGAGCGTCGGAGAACCACCGGTGAAGGCGAGCAGAGGCCCTTCACTGCACGTCGGGGAGGAATCCAGCTCTTCTCCAGCTCACACGCACACAGATGAGACACAGGCACACAAGCACTGCGCGAGGGGAAACGAGGTAGCCCAGCAGTAAGCAGACGGAAGGAAGAGTTGAAAAGGAGTCCAGAGGAGGAGAAATCGAGGTGTGTCTAACGGGATCTCCCTGCCGGCCTGGTCCGAGGGGCCGGCCGGTGGAAGACGCAGCAGAGAAGGGGGGAAACCCTGCTCCCCCTCTTGGCCTTGCGCGAAGGCCGAGCCCAGCCCAGCCACTGCCTCTTCAGATAGGACCTGAAAGGCCTGGCTTGCAACGCAGGAGACTAACCAGTGAGTTGACAGAACTCATACATTTATAGTTGCACCAAGATTTTCTTTTTTTTTTTTTAATCAGAAACCCATTTTTTTCTCCATCAACTATTATCCCTACAACCAAGTGAGTTCCTTTGGACTTTCATTCATTCATCCGTTTTCTATGAAACCCGCTGCCATCAACCTTCTGTTTCCCCCACTCAACCAAAACCACTCCTGTCGAGGTCAAGGACGACTCCCTACAGTCCCAAATGCAGAGGTTAATTCCTGTCGAGGTCAAGGACGGCTCCCACAGTGCCAAATACAACGGTTAATTCTCTGTTCTCATCTTACATGACTTACCGGCTACACGACACAGTGGGTCCCCTCGCATCCTTCTCTGGAATGCCAGCACACGGCGTCCTCCCGGGTTTTCCTGCTCACGACAGTCAGTCGGGGCTCCTGTTTCCAACCTCCTCGGTAGTTTTCATCTCCCTGGCGCCCCGGCATCAGCCCGTCGCGGCTCTGTTCTCTCCCCTTCACCGTCCCCCACTCTTCCGGTAGCTGGCCTCTGCTCTCACGGTTTTAAGTGTCGTGTAGGGGCTGACGACACCTGTGTTTATCGCCGTGTCCCCGAGCTTGGACATCTTCCTGTCAACGTCTCCACCTGGAGATGATCTAACATGCTAGCATGGCCAGAGCTCACGCTCTGATCTTCCCCCTCCAAACCTGCTCCACCGTCTCCTTCCTCGGCTCAGCCACGGGCAACTCCAACCGTCCAGGGCTCAGGCAAAAATCTTGGGATCATCCAAAAGTCTTGCAATCACCCCTGGAGGACCATCCGCTCATTCCTTCTCACCTCCCGTCTGCAGCAAACCAGAGGTGTGGAATCCCTGGCCCGCAGAGATTTCTATTCTATGGTGAGTGGAGGGAGGGAGAAAATAAAAAGTACATTCTAGAACACACCAGAAGGTGCTAATAAGAAAGCAGGCTCGGTCAGTGGTAGCTACCACTCAGGGCAGGGAAACAAAGGTGGGGGAAGGTTAAGACCTAGAAGCATGAAGGAGGTGCTCTGTGGAGCAGGGAGTCAACCCTTCAAGGAGAGGACCCAGTCGGCGCCCCAGGCACCTGGCGGGACCCGCAGAACCGGGATTCAGGCCCCAGAAGAGGCGGCACAAGCCTACCTCTCCGAGTGATCTCCGAGTGCTGGTTCTCCAAGTGTGGAAAACTGCCAAACGGAACCATTCCTCCTTCAGCAATTAGGTGGCCCTGCTCATGCTCTGTCTCTCTCTCTCAAAAATAAACATTAAAAAAAATTATTAAAAAACTGGATAAAGGACAAAAAGCCACAAGTACCTTTTAGGCCCACGTGGGCATAATGTGAGTCCCAGACTCATAATGGGAATCAAAGCTGATTTTGCCCCAAATAACGAAGTCACAAGCCTGTACCTTCTCAAGTATCTTTCACATCAGTAACAAGTATTTAGGACTTTTCCCTCTCAAAGCCGTTTGTTACTCTAACAAAGACCTGGGGATAAACACCAGAGAGAGACAAGAGCTAGATGCTTCCGTCTAATAAGCCGGGTGACAGAATTGTCCCTCTGGGCCAGAAGCACTCCTCTGGGTCTCCAGCACCCGGTGGTCTCTGAACTGCCTTTAACATCAGTTGGATTAAGGACTTTTCTGCAGCTGAGATGACCCGGGCCCATATCCACAGACTCACGCACAGGAACACGGGTGCATTTCTGTCTTACCAGGATGTGGCAAAGCCTCACCTTACTGCAGCTCAGGCAGGCACACCCCTAGAGCACCGTCACATACCTGCCACAAGTCTTGATTTTGTAAGCCAAGAAATCTGAGTAATGTCTGTATTTCTTAGGGGCTGAATTCAGCAACATATGTGGGAACACCCTAAACCGGGAAATTACCCCATACTCCTCTCATAAAACAAGAGGCCACAAGGAAGACCGCTGTGATGCATAACTGTGTCAACGTGGCCGGTACACAGGGTGCCCAGATGTCTGGTTCAACATTATTCTGGATGCAGGCACCTGGGTGGCTCAGTCAGTTAAGTGTCTGACTCTTGGTTTCAGCTCAGGTCATTATCTCATGGTTTCGTGACTTTGAGCCCCTCCTCAGGCTCCACACTCGACTTGGGATTCTGTCTCCCTCTCTCTCTGCCCCTCTAGCACGCGCGCTGTCTCTCAAAATAAATAAACTTGGGGGGAAAAAAAACACATTATTCTGGAGGAGATTAATGTCTGAATCACTGGACTCAGTAAAGCAGATGGCTCCTCGCAGTGTGGGGGGGCCTTGTCCAATCAGTTGAAGGCATGGGGAGCACGCTCACACATGCTCCCTCTCTCAGCCCCACTTGTTGAACTAGGGTATTGGTCTTCTCCTTTCGTCAGACTAGAACTTACACCATTGGCTTTCCAGGGTCTCAAGCATCTGGACTCAGACTGGAATTTCTACCATCAGCTCTCCCAGGTCTCTAGCTGCAGACAGCCAATCATGGAACTTTTCAGCCTGCGTAAATATAAATAGATCTCCATCTCCTATCGGTCTTTCTCTGGACAACCTAAGAAAGCAGCCCAAGGCTTATACATTGACCCCACGACACCACCCACGACCAACTCTGCCATTTTTAGCACCTATCTCTCATCGTCATGATTGCAGGACAGTGAAAAGCCTCTGAGACTCAGGAGCACTTTCCAGAAAGGAATACAGGATGGGCAGAAGATGTCTGCCGGCTAAGTCTGTTTCTTTCTCTTAGAAAAGCAACAGCTTTCCTGGAATTCCCACCCAACAGACCTCTCCTACATGGGCTACTGGCAGAACATGTCACATAACCAACCCTAATTTCAAAGAGTCATAAATCAGCAAGTAGCTTTAATTATGCACACTGCAGCTCTCAACAAATGAAGCTTCTATTAGCAGAGAGAGGAGAATGAGAGCAGGCTAAGCAACCCGCAGTGTCTACACCACACATAGACGCATCTTAACTTGCACAGCAAAGGAAAAGAACAATAGCCAAGTCTTAAATAATAATCTAATAAAACTAAAGTTTAACAAAAATACAAAAACTCACTAGATTTCCTCTCTCTCAAATCCTATACTCTTCAGGCACACCAATATGATGACATCATCCATCAAGAGAAAAAATTACAAGATGACTGACACATATGATTTATATAAAATCTGGCAAAGACAGCCAACAAAGATTATGTTAACATCTGAGCTAGTTATAAAATTATTTCCCCTTCGCATAAAAAGTAACCCAGCACAGAGGCAAGCCACAGAGTGGGAGAAGTATCTGTAATACATAAATCTAACAAAGGACTCATAGCCAGAACAAAGAAATGGAAATCAGTAAGAAAAAGGCAGGCAATTCAATAGAAGAAATGGACAAAAGTAAAATCTGGAAAGAAAACTTCACAAAAGAGAATATCCAAATGGCCAGTAAGCACGTAAAAATGATGCTCAGCTTTATCTGTCATCAGGGAAATGCAAATTAAAGCCACAATACAATACCATTTTAATCCACCAGAAGGGCTAAAACAAGCATGACAGGATATATCATGTGTAGCCAGGATGTGGAGGACCTGGAACTTTCAAATCCTGCTCGTGGGAGTGTCAAGGGTACAAGTCCTTTGGAAAATTCCTTGACAGTATCCTGTACAACTGAGTATGTACATATGTCCCAGACATTTCACACCGTGGTGTATACCCATATTCACCAAAAGATGCATACCCAATATTCATACAACAATTAGAACCAACTCAAATGTCTAACAACAGTAAAATAGATAAATCATGGGATGTAGCAATGAGAATGAACAAACCAGAACCATACACAATGAGAATGAGGATTAGAAACTGTAAGAAACAGGGGCACCTGGGTGGCTCAGTTGGTTAAGCATCCAACTCTTTTTTCAATTTATTTTTGAGAGAGAGAGAGAGTGCGCACACGAGAGAGGGAGACACAGAATCCAAAGCAGGCTCCAGGCTCTGAGCTGTCAGCACTGAACCCGACACAGGGCTCGAACCCACGAACCACAAAATCATGACCGAAGTAAAAGTCGGACACTTAACCCAGGGAGCCACCCCGGCGCCCCAAGCATCAAACTCTTTTGATTTCAGCTCAGGTCCTGATCTCACAGTCTGTGGGATCAAGCCCCACATCAGATTGAACACTGACATCACAGAGACTCCTTGGGATCCTCTCTCACCCTCTCTCTCTTCCCCTCCTCAGCTCACACACATGCTGCGTCTCTCAAATATTAAAAAAAAAAAAGAGAGAAATCAAACATAAAGTAAGTCAAATATACTGAGTCCATTTATAGATGAGCAAATTAACAAACAGGCAAAACTAACCAATGTGGGGAATGACTGCTAATGGGTATAGAGTTTCTTCTGGGGGTGACGGAATGTTCTGAACTTAGATTAGTGATGGCCCCATATCTCTGAACATTCTAAATCCACCATATACTTTAAATTTTAAGGTATGTATATTATGTAGCAGTAGAGGTTTTGTTTTGTTTTGCTGTAATGATGTTAGACGCTAG
The DNA here is from genome assembly GCF_018350195.1 of Panthera tigris. Lineage (NCBI taxonomy): Eukaryota > Metazoa > Chordata > Mammalia > Carnivora > Felidae > Panthera > Panthera tigris. The sequence continues at coordinate 12,509,653 of NC_056666.1, read as the reverse complement.
GACCATGGTAGGACTAGACGGGGGCATGAGATTTCTGGGGTGTTAATAACATAATCTTTCCTGACTTAGGTGCTAATTACTTTGGGAGATGCTCACATTGAAAGACTTACCATGATATGGTACTCTCTTGATTTGTACCTTTTTCTCTGTGTTATACTTTGCTTAAAATTTTACATTAAAAGAAATGCAATCTAGCCCTACCTGAGCCTAGGGAAATAATCTTTAAAGGGCTGAGCAGCAACGGAAACAATCAATAAAACTAAAAGGCAACCAACGGATTGGGAGAAGATATTTGCAAATGACATATCAGTTAAAGGGTTAGTATCCAAAATCTATCAAGAACTTATCAAACTCAACACCCAAAAAACAAATAATCCAGTGAAGAAAGGGACAGAAGATATGAACAGACACTTTTCCAAAGAAGACATCCAGATGGCCAACAGGCACATGAAAAGATGCTCAATGTCACTCCTCATCAGGGAAATACAAATCAAAACCACACTGAGATACCACCTCACACCTGTCACAATGGCTAAAATTAACGATCGAGGAAACAACAGATGTTGGTGGGGATGTGGAGAAAGGGGAACCCTTTTGCACTATTGGTGGGAATGCAAACTGGTGCAGCCTCTCTGGAAAGCTGTATGGAGGTTCCTCAAGAAGTTAAAAATACACCTACCCTACAACCCAGCAACTGCACTACTAGGAATTTATCCAAGGGATACAAAAATGCTAATTTGAAGGGGCACATGCACCCCAATGTTTAGAGCAGTGCTATCAGCAATAGCCAAGGGGCACCTGGGTGGCTCAGTGAAGCATCTGACTCTTGGTTTCAGCTCAGTTCATGATCCTACTTTCCTGCGTTCAAGCCCCAAGTCAGGCTCCATGCTGAGGTGCAGAGCCTGCTGGAGATTCTCTCCCTCTCTCTCTCCCTCTCTCTTCCCCTCCCCCACTCACACTGTCTCTCTCAAAATAAACTTAAATAAATAAAATAACCAAAATATGGAAAGAGCTCAAATGTCCATTGGTGAATGGAAAAAAATGTGTTCTATACACACACACACATGTATATACGTACACACACACACACACACACACACACACACACACGTATATACGTACACACACACACACACTGGAATATTACTCAGTGATCAAAAAGAATGAAATCTCGCCATTTGCAACGTGGATGGAACTAGATGGTATTACACTAAGCGAAAGTAGTCAGAGAAAGACAAATCATCATATGATTTCACTCACATGTGGAATTTAAGAAACAAAACAGATAAACGCAGGGGAAGGGAAGGAAAAATAAGATAAAAACAGAGAACAGGGAGGCAAACCCTAAGAGACTCTTAAATACAGAGAACAACCTGAGGGTTGCTGGAGGGGAGGTGGGTGGGAGGATGGGCTAAATGGGTGATGGGGATTAAGAGGAGGGCACTTGTCGGGATGAGCACTGGGTTTTATAGGTAAGTGATGAATCACTGGGTTCTATTCCAGAAACCAATACTACACTGTATGTTAACTAACTTGAATTTAAATTAAAAATAAAGGGCTAAGCAAACCCTCAACAGATATTTGATGCATACTAGACTCCGCATCTTTCTCTACCCCAACCCCACCTCTGGGTTCTCAGTTATTTTATACCTTGTTTAATCTTGCTTTACACAACTGACAGCCAGCATAAGGTGGTCATCTATCCACACTGCAATCATATGCAGTGTTGTGGTTTTTCTCCCCTTGGTGGACAGACTCTTCATTTGAAATCTAAGAATTACCGCTTCAGAAGGATTTAGCATTTAAAAGGTTCTAAATTCTATGCTTCACATTAACCTTGAACGCAGAGTGTGATCTCTACACCTCCATATTTAAAAACTTTTAAATTTTCCTAAATATGTTTAATAATGTATTGTTATTATGTTAAACTAGGATAACTATGCTCTTAAATCCAAATTATCTATACATGAGCAGTTCTGGGTTAAAACACTTTTTAAAATTAGAGTCCCTTTGCTCTGAATTCATCTGCCAGCTCATTTTCTTCCTTAACTGATACTTCCTTTTAATCGGTGGTTTTCAAACTGCCAGTCACAAGGCATTATTAATGGGTTTGTCAACCAGTTTAGGGTCACCACCACCATGTTTTTAAAAGAAATACAAGAGAAGACTCTGTAAGTGCTTTTGTTTCAATTATTTATGCATTTAGGTACCTATGTGCTTGTACGGTTTACTCTGAGTGGTGGTCGGGAAAGTTCCAAGTTTTAACTGTCCTACCTCACAGGACAACAGAAACTCTAAGGCAGGCTCAGACTGCAACGCTCATGGTTGGCAATTTCTCCCAAGCGCTTAAGGAAGAGCAGTTGGAGAGGAAAGGCACTTTGGTTTGGGCGAGCTGTCAACCTGGGAGTTCAGAAAGGCACGGGGGCTGGGGGGGGGGGGGGGGCGGGCTGTGCGAATGACACTCGCCCACTGCCGGCACAAGCTTGGTGAACGCTTCTGATCAGGGTCACTGACAATACTCAAAAAGGAGCTCCAAACTTCTTAGCTGCTCTCCACGGTGAAAGTTCGTGCCAAGCCTGAATGCTGTGAGGAAAAGCCGAGAAGGCTATTATTTCAAAGCTGGTGCCTGAAAGTGGGGAGGAGAGACTCCACAAAACCAAGCGGCCTGCTTCAATAGAGTAATCACGATGGATTATTAGTTCAAGCAAGTTGTACAAAGGACCCTGGAGTTCACAATGGAGAAAAATAAGTAAGTCATCAAAGCTTTTATAGTAGACTGTTTTTGGTAAATGTAAGAAACATTTTTTTTTTTTAATGAGCATGGCTCCGAAATCTTGAATGGGTCAGCTCACACCGCATGGCTGCCGCCAGCCGCACTGCAGTCCCCCTGGATATTCCCCACCACCAGAACTTATTTTTAAATTTCAAAAGACTTTAAGGACACCGTTAACCACCGAAGTACTGGCGTGTGGTTATAATTCAGCCAATCGAGCTGCGCAGTCTGTGATGAAAACCAGTTGCCATAACAGTGTTCCCATAGCGACCCTCGGGGACCGGCGCTGGCTCCTGACGCTCTGGACAGCTGGAAACTCTTACATAAATATGCCGTGAGAAAGTGCTTATAGTTCAAGACTCGCGGTATGATTCCATACCGTGCATTTCTAGTCCGCAAGGGGCTTCATGGGAGTATCCCAGGGGAGGCACATCTTCAAGATTCAAAGGAAAGAGCCACACTGAAACTTAACGCTCCCCTTTCACTCGAACTGCCCCCCAAAGTTCTCCCACCTTCCACCTTCTATGTTAAGAAGCATTAAAAGGGGTGACTGTGTGGCTGAAAAGGAGCCAGTGATTGGAATCCCCGAATTCAAATCTACCAAAGACTCCGAAACACTTTGCTGTGGTCTTTTCTAAGCTGCTTCCTCTCAGAATAAATTATTCCTTTCTTTCAAATAAAAAGACAGTTGTATTTCTAAAGTATTTACTGAGGTCAAAACCCAAGGCAACCTGAAGTGTGAGAGCAGGTCCAGAAGCCACCAGAAGGAAGCACTTAACGCTAAGAAGCCCTGCCATCAATCCTGTTTCCTATTCCTCCAAATTCCCACTGAGTTCAGAGCCTGCAGCAAATCCCTAAGCTCTGTGACCAGGGACAGCTGCCTTCGTAGCCCTGGTCTCTTGGGGCCTCCCCCTTCTTCTTTGGAGATCTGGACCATCCTCATTCTCTCTCAATCATGTTTGGCCTCAACTTTATTTTCCTAACTTTCCCCAAAGCCCGAAAGCAGAGCCCTGCCACAGGCTCTGTGTTGCAATGCTGAAAAACACCGCTTGGTCTTTACAGTTGGCAAGAACATTCCCAAGAAACGCAGTAATACTTCTGAGAGAAAGCCAGCATTTTATTAAATTTGAATCCAGAGAGACAGAACTCCTTTGACAGGAATCTAGGCCGGCAATAATGAGGAAAGGGAAAGAACAGTTACTTCAGGACTGTGATTGATTTTTAAAGGATGCCTTTATCGTTTTAAAAACAGCTAAAACCAGAATATGTAGTATCTGAACTAAAACTTTCATGATTTGGAGAACGCGGGAGGTCACTATTCTATAGAGCCACATGATTATTTGCACTTAACCAGAAGACCTTTAATTTCAGGGAAATGGAAAACTTTTCTATGAACCTGCTTCCCTCTACCCAAGCCCAAAATGGTTAACATTCACGGGACTGTAGAATGTCACCATTTTTTTTTTCAAGCCTTCTACCCATACTGATCAATTTTAGAAGGTACTGGTGTCACATAATAGTTTCTTCCTTACGAGGAAATATTAGCAGCAAATGGGAAGACAACGTGAAATTAACGAACTACCGTGCTGTGGCCTGACGTGAATAAAGAAAAGTAATCTGGGGAGTGTTCATGCAACACTATTTATCAACAGGCCCTACCCAACACGATACAACTGAAGTCTAGACTAGCGTCCTATGTTTTGAGAGTCTGTCTCTCATCTGCTCTAGAGTAAGCTCCCGTAAGTTCTAATTAATCTGATCATAAGAAATGGTTTCCAAAGTGGGGAGTGGGGTAGGGAGTAAGCCTGATTCAGTCAGGGCAGTGGGCTTCAGCCCCCCGTGCAAAAATCCAGCAGACACGATCAGATAGGCACGGCTATACGCTGGCGACCAGGAGTGACTTTCAAGCCTTCCCAAAGGGGCCAGAGGAGGGGACGGCGCATCTGTGTGCATCTACACGCTTCTACTGCTCCGCCGACCCTGGCTCCTACCGCATCCTCCCACCTTTCAACTGAGCACCCGCGGAAGGTGGGCGCGGTCCCAGAGCCCGGACGGAGGCCTGAGCCACAGAACCTTAACGAACGTGTCCGCTACGAAGGCTGCCGCTGCCACCACCACCGCTATGCCGCCACCCTTCTGTGAGCACACGCGGCCTCTCAACGCAGGCCTCGCGAAAGCTACTCTGGCTACACGCTAACGACCAGGACGCAACGACCAATATTCACGAAGGTCTCATTCGCCAGGCAGTGCGCTAAGCATTTTATTTCACTTGAACACAACGGCGCTCCGAGGTATACACTACGCTTAGTAACTACCACTGCAGACAGGGAAAATGAGGCTGAGAACATGAAGTTACTCGCCCACGGTGGCGCGCTCGGGGGGGCGGAGCGCTGGAATCTCCAGCTTGGAAGTTGTGGCTTGGGAGCCCCCACCTGGCTGCCGTCCGATGGCGCCACTCCACCAAGTCAGGTGTGTTCCCCTCACCCACCTTCCTCCGGGAACGGAGTCCTCTCGACTGCCCCGGCATAGCCATTCATCACCATGATCTGGGTAGGACACCGTGAGCTTCAGAAGTCCTCATCTGAGGAAAGTCAGACCCGTGACCTAGGACTCGGGCAGTAACAAGGGTCCCAGAATCCCGCTCCTCTGCCGGGCAGCTGGCAGCTGGGAGCCGCAGTCCACCGCGGGCCCGGGGACGGTGACACGGGCAGGCAGGCCTATTCTGGGAAGAACCAGGGGCATCAAAATGTCCCCATCCTTGGCTGGCTTGACAATCCATTTCCCCACCTTGAACCTTGATGCACTGGGTTTATGTAATTTAAACTCCTGTTGGGATACCATCTTTTTCAAACTTCTATTTCCTATTAATTCTATCTGTCCCAAGTGATGACGAACATTAAGATTTACACTCCTTACGAGGCAAAAGCCTTGAATGCCAGAAAACAACACTCCACAGTGATAACATTTACATTCAAATTCTACTGCAAGATGGCAAAAGTTCAGCAACATTTAAGGACTATAAAGTTTCATTAAATGGTTCCATATTTTCATTGAAATATACAAAAATATCTTTTATAAATACTACATAAAAGACAATGTGAAAATTACCATATTTTACAGAAATAATTAAGTCCATCCTCAAATGTTCCTTTATAATCACCTGCCAACTCTCAGGTTTAGAGGGGAAAAGTCATTTTAAACCCCCTTCTGTGACAGTTGTCTACACATTTAAATTACGAGGAAAAGTCTTTAGAACTTAATTTTTTGATTAAAGTAAATGACACAAAAATCAGTTTGCAGCCAGATGTGATATGAGAGCCAACGCTGTTTCTTAAAACCAAGAGGACTGCATTAGGTAGAACTCAAACTCAAGAAACTCCTCATTCCTGTTGGTAATTCCAGAAGTCTGTCCCACGTTCACTTCAGTTTCTAGTCACTTATACGCCACACACAGATTTCACAGCGCATTGTACTCCACACATTTTGATGGATCTGTAGGGAAGTGCTTCTGGCAGATGGTCATTAACCTCTTCAAACCCTAAGCAAATAAGGAAAATAAGGACTGGTTATGAACTAGTATTCTTAATTGCCCTTCTCAGTACCCACTGGTTTACCAGTGTCTCCACTCCAGTGTAGCAGCCCCCAGCAAGACCACTCAGATGCACACACAGAGAAATGTTTGCTCACGTGCACCCAAGAGAAGCACAACACCTTCACAACAGACCTGCTCGTAGTAACAACAGAGCGCTGGAAACCCAAATGTCCGCAAGAGGAGAATGTGTGAATACGGTCTAGTATGGCCACCAAAGGAACATGTGACAACGTAAAAATGAGCTAGCTAGAATTCCAGCAGGTTCCACCGCAGAGGTAAGCCCAGCTCAAGCACCCCCTGTACGTACTGAGACAGCAGCTCTCCTTTGTATCTAACAAGTCCTGCGTGTATGTACATTCCTTGTGACAAATGAGAAAAGAGTCACAAATCATCTTCTGTGCTGCCTGAGGGAACTGTGTCGATGAGGGATTCTGATTGAGAACAACTGATACACATACACCTTAGAAACAACGCTGAATATGAAAAGCAAGCAGCAAATCTACGTAAGTATAATGTCATTTTAATGAAACTGAAAAACTGTTAAACAAAAGGTACTGCTTATAAATATACACAGAGCGTGGTGGAATTACTTTTGAAAAAGCAAGGCAACAACAAACAAATTCAGGGTAACAATTACTTCTGGGGTAGAGGAGGGAAACAGAGTCAACGATCTAGTTCTTAAGCTAGGAATAAGGCCTTTAGATATTATTTATTTCATAACTTATGTATTACATGTATTCTTTTGTGTATACCAAATATTACATGATAAAAGTATTTAAGATTTTTTTTTTAGAGAGAGAGTGAGAAGTGGGGGAGAAGAGAGGGAGAGGGAGAAAGGGAGAGGGAGAGAGAATCTTAAGCAGTCTCCACACACAGCATGGAGCCCAACATGGGGCTCGATCCCATGACCCTGAGGTCATGACCCGAGCTGAAACCAAGAGTCAGACACTCAACCAACTGAGCTATGCAGGCACGCCGATAAAAACATTCTAATATCATCAAAAAAACAGAATACAAATCCCACACATGACTCGGCCGACAGAATACAAATCCCACACATGACTCGGCCGATCCTTCGGAATTCAGCAGAGGTACTCCTGCACTGACCCTGTTCTGGCATCGGCTACCATGCTTTGATTCTCTTCAGGCCACTACAATACACAGAATTGTCAGGACCTCACAAATGTCAAGTGCCTTCTATCTCTTCTGCAGTTAGGCCAGTTCTCAACCAGCCAGTAACTCTGCAGTGACTTTAAATGGATGACAAGAACTGTCACTATTAAATTTGATTTGGTCTCTTTCAGCTCATCTTTCAATCTGTGATCTTTCAACATCCTTGGCTGGCATCTGGTTTTTAGTCATTCTTCTTAGCTTTCTCATCCTCCACTGAGCAATCACTAAGTCATGACCCAAGTTCACACACAGCAGAGGGACAAGAACAGAAACCTGCAACATGCCACGATAGACCTCTCCAGTGTCCGGAACAATTCCGGGAAGAGCTTTGCAAACCAGCAATGAATCCTATTAACTCTTTCACCTACCAGTCTATAAACTTCCTTGCTTACAAGGAGGTGCTCTGTCCAATGTTTTATTGAATTCTATATATAAACCACCACCACCAAGAATAGCAGTGCTTAATTTTAATGACTCACAAGGCAACTTTGGGCACAAATTATGTTAAGGTTTCTCACCCTGGGTTCACAAGAACTGAAACCACCCAGTTCCTACCACACTGACAAGAACAATGAGATCCTATCACAGGCCAAAGGCAGACTATGGTCAGAGCTCTATCGATACTGAATATGGAAGTGTATACAGCACACTGCCTGATACTTAACTAGTTTTCTCTCAGGATTCATTTTCTTTCCTCAAAATGATATGATGAAATATCATCAGCTCTCACAACGAGACAGGGCTTCACGGCTAGCAGGAAAAGCCATGTGTGGCTATCATCACACAACACAATCACAACAGGGCGTCCCTGGCAGTCTGAGGAGAAAGGGCAAAACAGTGCCTAGAAACGTACGGTGATGTAAGAGGGCTCTAAAACATCAAGCATTTAGAACTCTTACTCTGTAATCACGTAAGTATGCAAACAAAGTTCAAGCTCAGGGACATCACCAAAAGCAAAGCGAAACAAGCAATAACAACAAAAAGTCCCTGCAAAATCTCTTCAGGGCCACAGTAACTAGACAACACCAATCAATAGAACTCCCTTCTATGAACTGAACTATAATCGATCAGATGCAACATCAGAGACTCATGACTTTCAAACATTTTACTCAAGGTCCTTCTGTAGATTCAAAGAGCGTCCACATTCTGGGACTTAAAAACCAGGAGTCTGGAAGGTTATCTTTCAGCCAATATCCAAGACGGCACCTGCAGGCGGTGCACAGACAGACCATGTAATTCGCTCTGTTCCGCGTTTACGTCTTCTCATTGTTGTCCCCTGTGCTAACCAGGTATTTGCTTTAGGCTAAAGACCATTCCCTCTCACAGTCCAGCTTCTCCTGCTGGGAATTCTCATCATGTGTGTGCAGAATTGTGATTTGTAGCTATGGAAATAGATGTGATAGCACTAATCTGGCATCTTAACTTTTCCGAACAAATAGGTGAGAAGAGAGAAGGCTAAGAAAGAACACCCTGATGAAATCCAAATAGTCTCAGTCAGCCACGAAACATGGCAAGAATTATTATGAGCAAATGAAAGGCAGACTGGTGTCAGGACTGCTGGAGGTAGTTTTTCTTGTCAGAAATGGAAACTTGGCTGTTTGCTCCTTATAGAAGATATTTGTGATGCTTATTTAACCCCACTAAACAGATTCTAGGATTTAAAAATAAATACCAGTATCCTGTCTGAAATCTTAGCTGCCACAAGGTTGTGAAATTCAACAGTGTGAGTCATAAATAGTTACCACGAAACATTACAATATATTTTTGCAATAGGGATTGATAGGATGCAGCACAAATTTTTAAAGGGGTGTAATGTCAGGACAGCATATGGTTATTTTCCAAATGGAAACAAATCTTTTCAACCAGATCCCTCAGGATTTCAGTTTCAAATTACCTGAGGATGCTTAAGCCAGTAAGACAATGAGCTGCTTACTTTAGCTTACTGCAAAGAGCTTCTTAAAAACTGGTGCTATTAAATATCATTTTTATTTCCATGTAAGCAATACATATATTTAATAAATCTTTTTTCAGTACCGACAGGGTGCCAAGCACTGTTCCAGGCTGAGAGAACACAGGGAACAAAGCAGAAAAAAATCCCACACATTGAGATTATATTCCAATGAGGGAACGCAGACAAGAAACAAAACGAATATGTAGACCACCTCATGTGAGATTATGATAAATGCTCTGGAGAAAAACAAAGCAGGGAAGAGGTGTGTGTGCATATGGGGCGTGGCCAGAAGGACTCTGGCTTTAACTCCATATGAACTGGGGAACCACCGCAGAGCTATGAGCAAGACAGCGCCATAATCCGATTCATACTTTAATGGATCACTCTGGGTGCTGTGCAGATACTGAAGAGGGGCAAAGATACGGGGCGCCTGGCTGGCTCAGTCAGTGGAGCATGCAGCTCTTGATCTCAGGGTCGTGAGTTCGAGCCTTGTGTTGGGTGTAGAGGTTACTTAAAAATAAAATCTTAAAAGGAAAAAAAGGGGAAGGGCAAGGGTAGGAGCTCCGAGCCCAGGCAGGAGACGCTGCAATAATCCAAACAAGAGACGTCGGTGGCTGACCCCAGGTGGCAGCAGTGACGGTGGTGAGAAGGGAACAGACTGCAGATACACTGTGAATGTAGAACCATCAAGGTTTGCCGGCACACAGGATATGGACTAAGCAATAACTCCTTGTTTTGTATATATATCATTATTTTCTTAAAGTCACATATTACTTAAATAATGGCAGTCCTCTGCCTCACCCTTTCCAATCCCCCCATTCCAGCACCCCAGAGATAATCATTTCAAATCTCTTAAGTGTTTCTTTCGGTATTTACTGCCATCTTTCTAAACACTATACTGACAGTGCTTGACTTTTTCTGTCTGTACGGTTAATCCTTAAACCACACCCACTGGCCCCTCACAGACAGACAGACAGACAGACACACACACACACACACACACAGACACACACACACACACACACACACACACACACACACACACACACACACACTTTCTCTTTCCTATCTTCCCCAAATACAATTACTAGTGAATGCAATATTCAGGATTTACTGCAGATGTCTACCCAAATGTTGTTCAAAGCAGAGCCACAGAGTATACTATGACAGTATGTCCTTTCCTATCTTTCCCTATCTTTTTGCTTGTTTATGTAGGTATCACCATTTCACTCTTCCACAGTGAAACTACACTCAAAATGGCTGAACACAACAGGTAATACATCTGTTCCATTTTTCTCCTGGAGCCCTCTAGGTGTTCCAACCTAGAACAAATGAATTCCAGATCTCTTTGCACCGTGACCATCCTAGAGCATGCCTTCCCCTTCACCCGGGCAGTTCCTTCCACCCCAATCCTGTGCTGGATCTGGTTTCCTGGATCTTTTTTATCTCCCTCCCTCATCTTGGTGGAGCACATCCTCAAGCAGAGGCAATCCAACACAGTGGAGTGAGGATTACCCACGTTCAAACCCGAACTCCAACACTTACTAGCTGTGTGGCCTTGGGAACTGACTTCTCCATGGCCCCGTTTCCCCACTTGTAAAACAGAAATTATCCCATCAACCTCATATTATTGCTCTCAAGTGAAGTGAAGCACACAGTAGGTACTAAATAAATGTTAGTTATAATGATTCCAAGGAAGGGTATTTGAGAGGTCACATTTTTAAAACATTCTGAGACTCGTCTGAAAATTTCTTCAGCCCATCTTCACACTTAATTGCCAGTTTAGACAGGAATACGACTGAGTTGAAAACTATTTTCCTTCTGTTACCCAGGTATTATTTCACGGTCTCCCAGCTTCCAGTACTGCTAATGAGAAGGGCAACAGCTTTTTAATTCCCGAATCTTTGTAAACCACCTGTTTCTTTTCTCCAGAAGCGTTTAAAGTCTTTTCTTTATCGTTAGCCTTCCAGGGTTCTACTGTGTTAGGCCCTGATGGGAGATCTTTCCTATTCATTTGCTATTATTCAGATTTCTCTGAATTTCTCTGTTCACTTTTTCCTGGAACCTGAATAGTGTGATCCTCTAGACTGATTCCCTTGTTCTCTTATCCTTCTCTTTTAACTTTTACGTTTCTCCTGTAATGTTTGATTTCTAAGAGGTCATTCTGATTCTGACTTTTCTTTGTGGCATAATCTTACTTCATGGTTACAGCCTTACCTAAAGATATTAATTAAGCTTTTAATTGAAGGGTTTTTGTTTTTGTTTTCTCCTGTTCTTTATACTATAGCTCTATCTCTGAATTCCTTTTTTTCTATGTGTTTCTATGTGTTTTCTAATTTGGTCTCTTTCACACTGTAAACTTTCTCTAAATGTCTGAAGGTCCTTGATAAACATTTGTATTTATGAACAAGGCACTGGAGAGCTAAGGGAAAGTCCCTGAATGGGCAGGGCTGGTCAAGAACAGAACTTCATGTGGGTACAATACGGCAGCAATCTCGTTTTGTCACTGGAGAAATACTAAATGTTAGTGTTTTCTCTGTTCTCTTGAGTCAGTTCACAGAGAAGAATCCTCTAAATTCCTGAGCAGGCTTCCAGCATCACAGGAACCCAGGGAGAGGAGGAACTGCAGGTCTCATCTGTTAATACAGAGGCTTTCACTTCAGCATTCTGTTTTCACCATGGCAGGTCAACCTTCCTGAATAGTACAAATCCCTCAGAAGGTTAACTTGTCTTCTGCTAGAGGAGAAGGGCAGTAGGGCCCACGTGGGTAAGGCAGAAGGAACCTCTGGATTACATATCCTAATTCTCAGCCACTATTCCTCGTTTTTAGCCCCATCCCATTGACTGGACTTTTAGAAGTGCCAAAGAGCCCCACATCTTGACCTTTCCAGATTCTACAGTTTGTATTAATGGCTCTTTAATAACTTCCCCCCCCCCCCAAAAAATTCAACCAAACTGTTTTTTTTTTTTAAATCAGTATGTTTCTAGGAAAATATCTACACAAATTAATGGACTGTACACTTATAAATGATTAATATAGTAAATTTTATGTATATTTCACAATGTTTAAAAAATCTAATTAAAGCATTATAGAATATTATACATAAAGTATAAAAATACCAAATATAGAGGCATCTGGGAGGCTCAGTCTGTTGTGGGTCCAACTCCAGCTCGGGTCAAGATCTCACAGTTTGTGAGTTCGAGCCCCATATCAGGCTTGCTGCTGTCAACACAGAGCCCGCTTCAGATTCTCTGTCCCCTCTCTCTCTGCCCCTCCCCCGCTCATTCATACTCTCTCTCTCTCTCTCTCAAAACGAAATAAAACATTAAATATATATATATATATATATACACACACACACACACACATATATATACATACACACACACACACACACACACACACACACCCAATATAGGTACAGTGTGGAGTACCTGCATGTGATACAGGATATGAATCCTGCAAAATGAAAGTTTACACCCAGATAAATCAATGAACGATTATTATATCAATGTGCATCCACTAAAAAATTAGCAATTTTTTTATCGCAGAAAATAATAATTTTCTAAAACCAAACCAAACTACAATCACAATTCTTTAGCTGGATTTGCCTTTTCTTTTACAAAACTCTCATTAGTTACTAGGACTTAATGTCGCTGCTTTTAAGTAATCTTTGTACGATGTACAGAGAAGACACTTCATGAAATTATTCTGTCCCTGTCACTATTCTACGCTATAAGAACAAAGCCTTGAAAATGAAAGCACAGAGCCACTTCGTGATACAGCCCGAGAATGTCAAGAGTAAGGGATGAGTGCCATTTTCCACCTAGCTACTTAAAATTCTAGCAACGAACTGCCCAAGTTCTAATAAAGGAAAGAATTTACATGAGAAAATTAAGTTAAAAACGAATCCTGACTTCGGACTGAAGGAATACTCATTTGACCTCAAGTGTGATGTTCAAAGAAATGTGTACTTAATGATTAAAAGTTAATCTCTACAATTTCAAGTAACACCCATAGTTAAGCATAAAAAAACCAATCCTTCAAAAACTGTTTACCGGAATTCTTTTCACACGAGAACACCATTAAAATTGCATTCATCTAAATAACTCATGCTAGCCTTTTAAGTAACTCATCTGGATCTCACTACTTGGGATGATGAAAAGTCCCACTGCAAGTGCTGAAAGTATAAAAATTTCCAGTATCTGCAGAACTCAATGGAACTTTAGAGACAAGTGGTAACCTGGGACTGACTCACTGTGCCTTTATAGTTTACAGTAAGAACAGAGCTGCTCTCATTCTCACCTGTCTGGATGCTTCTTTTCTGGAAGAGAACGTATTTCCAGTTCACAGGCTCATTCATCATTTCACAGAAAGTGACAACGAAGTACAATGACCAGTGATAATCCCATTCTGAAAACAGCATTTGCCCGCTTAGCTAAGTTAGGTGAAAATTTATACCAAAGGACCGATTTGGGCAAAGATTTCCTTTATTTGATTACCAGGCTTTCAGGAGACGAGGCAATCTGACTTTTTTTCATGCATGTAGTTAAGAAACAGACGATGTAATACCCCAAGTTAAATATTTGTTATCAGTGAAGCTGCCAGTTGAAACGAAACACACACAGCTTAGATCAGCATTCCCCAAAATGTGTTTCTACTGAACACTGGCATTCTATGATATTAAAAGGTGATGTGTATGATTGATAAATGCTAGCCATATTTTTCTCTAAAAATGTAATACAGCAGAGAGTACTACATGGGTAAACAGTTTGTTATCATGAGGTAACTTGCCTTTAAGAAACGGTTTAGCACAGCCAAGAACACCAGGAGGTAGCATGAAGCCACACGGCCCACAAGTGTGACGTATAATTTGCACAGGGATGCACAGGGAATGTTTAGCAGCTAACCGTGATACTGTATATTCGACATACAGATCAAGTTGTGCCACTCAGTGCAGTAATGCAAGTTTCTGCTATACCATTTTCGGCAACACATGATTATAAATTCACAAATATTCCATGAACAAATAAATCTGGCAAATCCTAGTGTAGGCGAAACATACCCAGAACCTGAAATATAGATTGGACTAATTGACAGAAAATGTTGACATGATGTCTTTACTAGGGAATTTACTAATCTGGATTACTGACAACAACTCACCAGAGAAGATTACAGGACATTTGCCTTTCATAACAGTGAAACCTCATGAAAAGTATTTGGAAGGAGTATTATTCCTTCATCATCTAATCACCAAAGAAATCTGTGTTATAATACAGTACACAGATCAATTAATCTACATGTATTCGGGACACTATCATCAGGAAACAAAGAGCACGATCAAACTTGAACATGTGATGGCAGTAATTCCAACAATTTTGCAAAGGCATGGGCAGGACTTGGGCCCAACAAGAGACAGCAGAGTGTCCCCGAACTAGCACTACTGGGAAGCTGTAGCCAGCCTGCGCTCTGAAGGGGCAAGAAGGACTGTAGTTACCGAAACCCAGAAGTAACTGTATGGAGATGGCCTCCTGAGAGAAGACATGGCCTTGGGGAGGGGGTGCCATCAGCCCTCACTGACCCCACAGGGAGGAAGCCAGGGACATCAATACTTCTGACCTGTTCTTCTCCCACCTACAAAATGCCTTCAAGCCTCTCTCACTACCAACCCAACGGAAGCCAAAAAGCAAGGGAGACTGTCAATGTCACTGACAAAAGCCAGGTTTCTGGGCCACAGGCCAAGGCGAGGAAACACGGCAAGTGAGCCTGCAGAGCAGAGCCGCCTGATGACAATTTCAGCCTTTCTTCCTTCTCTTCTTTACGGACAAGCATGCCCAAGATATGAACCTTTTCAAGAGAGGTCTTTAAATGACTGAATTATAAGGTCTCTAAATAACCAAGAGCCTCCTATAATCTGTATACAAGAAGCTTTACTCAAATCTGGGCCAAAGGTTACATCTGCATTTGGCAGAACAAACAAAGTTCTTGAAGTTACTACCACCAATTTGAATCTAACCTCAGATTTGAGACCAGCTAATAAACTATACAACTTTTCTTTGATCTGCACGGTGAAAACACCCTCCCTGTGGTGCGTTTAATTTTTGTGAGCAAGAGAACACTTCAAACAACTTTCGCAGTTTAAATTCTATAGAGGTTTGCAGAAAACCCAAAGATGAAATCCCGGTACTATAAAATAGCCTCCTGAATTGTTTTCAGCCATACTTCCTAACACACATATTTCTCACCAGGATGTCTAAATACAAAAATAATTTTTCCATACATCCAAGATTCCATTACATGATGTCCAAAAACAGGCAAAGTTAACCGATAGTAACACAAGTCCGAAAAATGGTCACTTCTGATGGGAAGAGAATTTGGGCTGGGAAAAGGCATGAACAAACTTTTGGGGTCCCACTAGAAACATTCTGTATCTCCACCTTTTTCTCCTGTCTAGATAAAAAATTACATATATCAGGAATCACTGGACTGTACAATTAAGTTTGGTACACCTCACGCATTTAGGTTTATCATAGCTCAGTTTAAAAAGAAATACTGGGCCTATTAAATGACTTCCACAATTACCTACTCAGCAAATACCTTAACACAGAATATGTCTGGGCTAGGTAGTCACCAGAGGTCGGCAAACTACGGTCCGCAGGCCACCCGTTTCTTTCCCACTACAGCCTGCAGGGTTCAACAGTTCCAATGGAGACCTAGGAAATGCAAAGCCTAAAATATTTACTATCTTTTAATATGAAGTTTGTCAACCCCTGACTTTAATATACTTAATGTATCCCTTTTTTAAGGATAGTCCATTAAAAAAACAAAAAAGATATTCTAAATCAACCCCACCTCAACACCAAAGTAACAAGGAGGGAGATTCAAAAGACAGCTTAGCAAACCAGTCAGCTCATCACAATCAAGAATTTCATAAAACTCTGCCACTGGGGGTTGGGGGGGACGGGCAGCATTCTTTGGCCTCGAGCTGTTTAGCACCATAGGTTTATTTTAAGACATCAAAAATCAGCATTTTTGTTTGTCCAAACACAATGCTAACTTTTTAAATTTGGTGCCAATATTTTAAAAAATAGAAGCACACAATATCTTGGAAAAAAAATAAGATCTTTGGCACATATAAAAAATTAATTAAAAAGAGAGGAAGATGGAACACTGACCCATATTCCTCCAAGGGAACCGTGAGTTGAAGGGACTCCAGCGGCACCGGGGGCGAGCATCGGCTGACACCTCACACTACCTTGCACCGTCCCCTGCCATGTCAGAGTCGAGACAAAATGAAACAATGCTTCTATCTGTGTCCTTATGAAAAGTAGGAGAACAAATGTCAGAGGGTCAGGTGTTTAACACTCAGCTCACTTACTACCTGTCATGGGCATGTGGGTTTGCAACCTTAGGTTTAAGCAGTGGCCTCAAGGGAAATGACAGAGAAGAATCAAAGACATCAAAGGGCCAAAAGGGCAAGAGCTGGGGCACCTGGGTGGCTCAGTCGAGTGTCCAACGTCAGCTCAGGTCACAACCTCATGGTCTGTGAATTCAAGCCCTGCATCGGGCTCACTGCTATCAGGGCAGAGCCCGCGTCGAATGCTTTATCCCCCTCTCTCTTTGCCCTCCCCCACTTATTCTCTCTCTCGAAAATAAACATTTGGGGCACCTGGGTGGCTCAGTCCATTAAGCATCTGACTCCTGGTTTCAGCTCAGGTCATGATCTCAGGGTTCATGGTCCCAAGCCCCACACTGGGCTCTGCGCTGACAGTGTGGAGCCTGCTTGGGATTCTCTCTCTCTCTCTCTCTCTCTCTCTCTCTCTCTCTGCTCCTCCCCTGCTTGCTTGCTCTCTCTTAAAGTAAATAAACTTTAAAAAAATGAATAAACATTAGGGAAAAAAGAGCAAAAGTTAACTTGATGCTTGCAAACATCAAGTGGTAGGGATCTCCCTCACATCTTCCCAGTGGCTCTACTCCTGTCTCAGGGCAATTGTGCCTGTTAAAAAGCTTCTCTGTACTATTTTTTGCAACTTCTTGTGAGTCTATCTGTAATTATTTCAAAATAAAAGTTCAATAAAAAGAGAACTATTGTTTCCTTACACTCATTAGAAAGGTCCTCCTTCCTTCCTATACCTTACCCGGTCCTAAACTACAGGCCAAGTTTACTCCCCATCCCACCAGAGAGCTCCTCTATTATCCACAGCTCTTGTGCTCAGATCCCCTCCAACGGTCTCCTTCAAGGAGTAAAAAAGGAACATTTTCACATCTCTTGTCCCATATGGTATTCATTCAGGCAGCAGATATTTATTGAGCACCCATGAATGAGGTACTGTTCTAGATCGGGTATATAACAGAGAACTATGTTCTTGACTTCTGGAACCTATGCTACATTATGTCTAATGATGAAATACAAGCTATCATTACACTTTGTAGCAGTCATATTATACTACTCGTTCAATTGCACATACAGCCTACTAAATTCCCCAATCCTTTCTCGTATACATTGCTCAGATTGTATACTCAAGCAACTAGGTCATTGGATCCAGATTTTTTTATGGTCATCCTTGTTCAATATTATTTTTTTAGAATCTGTTTTCTTCAGTCTTTCAAGAACTTCTGGAATGCCAACATCTTCTCCACCTTAACACACACCCTACTCTTTGTTTCTTGCTGTCCATAAATCCAATAAATAAACCTCTCAGTATAGTCAACCAAACCAGTCATTAAAATGTTTAACAGGACAGTTTGAGGTGACTAAGACCCCATGACATCTCACCAGCATCCACCCGACAGACATGGATCTATTCAGTACTCCACGGCTTCCCACACTCAACCAGCTAGGTAGGAATGCACCTGACTGTATTACCATATTTACATCTGTCCACAACAATATTATCGGGTTTAAGTCAGACACCTTCCTGAAGTTCTCAGTATGTTTACCAATTTTCCCTAATCATCTTGGGGAAAAAAAGAAGGATTTTTTAAATGGGAAGGGAACAATTAAAAACGAAGACCAAAGGAAGGGGAAAAGGTCATTATATAGCTTCCAAAAATAAATCAGAAATCTTAAAAACTACTAGATGGATTTTAGGGAGAAAATCAGTTTGTGGGGAAGTAGAAATGACACCACTGCTGAAAAACAAAATACTGCCTTTGAGACAATTTATGTAGTTATACACACTATGGCTCTGGCTATGGTACAGTTGAACACAATTAACACATTTAACAACTGGAAATTTTTTTATTGTTAAAGCCAAATGACTTTTTCTCCCCCAAATAAAAGCTTTTTGCCTTCAATACAGTCACTGGTTATTATTAAAAAATGGAAAGGTCTTTGAATTTCAACAAGTATTTTTGGACTCTATAAATTCTACAATTCATATTAGGGAGTCAGGTTGAACTCCTATCTGAAAATGCTAATATATATGAATAAGGCATAAAGCATGACACACAAGTTAATCTTTAGCACTTGGAACTGAAATCACATAGCAAGATAATTCATGAATATGGTAATAATTGTTCCCTGGCACAAAATCTGAAAGCACGTTATGCATTTTAAGTGGATTTTACATTTTAAGTGAACTTCCCCAGTATCATCTTCAAGCTTCAGAAGTAACATCCGGCATAAGTCATTATACAGACACAATCTGGGACTTTTGACAATTTGGCAAAAGCTGCGTAACAGTTGACTTTTTTCCCCACTAAGAAAAAAAGTTTTGCCCAACAATAATGCAAACAAGTTTATATGAGGCATATAGGACTGTACGAAAATAAACTATCAACATTTGAGACCTGTTTCTGTCTAAATGTTACTGAAAAATAATTACATTCATTAGGCCCAAATTTTTACTATTCATTCCTTCTTTTTAACCCTGTAGATGTTAAATCTAGCTGGGAAGTGACAAAATGAGATTTACTGCTAAACAGTCTAAATTTGTCCTTCTTCACTAAACTCCCAAAACCAAATGAAGCAGCATTATTTCAGTGCTATGGTAATTAAAGTACAACCCCTCACCCTGTCTTGCGTTATGTATGAAACTTACAAGGGCTCCATTTTATGCAGTGAAGAGGTCTTAAATACAAGTACTTAGGAAAAGCGGCCTTGTGTCCTACTGTGCTATGTCCAATTTGCTACAATTCTTCTCCTGCTCTCAAAATTTACGATTTGGGAATCGGAGCATGTTAACCTCCAGAGCAATTTCATTCCCTCCCAACTGCTTACCTGAATATATTTCCGCTGTGTTTCATCGTTTAAAACATGTGCAACGTGCTTAGAAAAGATCTTTTCTCTACCAGTTCTGGCATGGATACCAACCATAGTGACCCCTATGGGCCAAGGGGCATTTCCAATGGCCATCTGAAGATAAGCATCATTAGCCTAAAAAGAAAGAGATCAGAAAAGCAAAAATACTGGGTTGGTCCATATTTTTAAAGTATTTCACAGCCCTTTATGACATAATCTTCATCCATCTCCTGAGCATGTTGAAAGTATTACCATTCCCATTATTCAAACAAAAGAAATTCAAATATGAGGTGACCGATTGCCCTTCCCAGGACCACAAATGTCCTGGAAAAACAGAAACCAAAGCTAATCCTGTGAGTAAAAAGACAAACATGCCTTTGCAACCTTTGTGCACTGGAAATTAATACATTTCAGATCTGGAATTACCAGGTAGGTTTTTTGATGCACTGACACCAACTCCAGTTTGAGTCACCTTTAGACCCAGTCTTCTCCACAGGTGGTCACAAAGAAGACAGAGGTTAAGTGGTTTTTCATAATCCAACCCGCAACTGTATCCACTCCCTGCACAGCAGCACAGACCTCTGAATGCAGTGGGGGCTCTGTGAGCTGGGACTATCACACAGGGTCCACAGCAGATGGATAAACAGAGATTAAATACTAACCCTCGAGTCGAATAGTTTAAGGATGAGATCGTTTCACTTTGGCCCCTCAGAACCTCCCACCTGCCAAGAACCTTAAAATAAAAGCTACAAAACGTAAAGACAGAAACCAATGAAGACAAATGGCTCTTTTTCTAAACCAAGCCCAGCTACCTGTGAGGGGAAAAAAAGGAGAAAACCAAAAGAGAAATCAAGTAAATTCTACAAGACCCCGAGGGTTTCAGAGACGCTTACCGTCAGGTCTCAAAGATATTCTAATTTTATAAATCCAATACCTATGTGTATGATATGTAGAGCTGATTAAAAAAAAAAAAAAATTAGCCTACCAACAGACTAACTAGAAGTTCATTTTCTACCCTAAATTTGAATTTGCTCTACTCAGTAGTTTTAGAAAGCTTAATTTTTAAAAGCCCATTACATACTTATATCACTGATTCTGAATTGTACAAATTTTAACACTGGGTATTAACTGATAGAATTTCCAGTATTTGATTACCCCAAATTTCTAAAGAAAATTGTCCAAATAGGTTATTCAAGTTTCTTGGTTCTTCTGCGCTCTACGCAAAATGAACTTTCACCTGATTCGCAAATATGCAAATGCAAAAAGTAACAAGAGGGAAGGCACGCTCACTAGTAGACAAGTGATTTCTTCCCGAAGGGATGGTGACCTCATCTACCCATTCCGAGGCAACTGTCCTTAGTAAGCACCATGCAACTAACAGAAACTATCCAAGAATAAAATTGATAGACATAAAACACAAAAACATTTCCTTCGATGAAACTAGCCGGCTCTCCAACAGAAGGAGTAAAATCACTACTGGAGCCTCATCAGCATGAGGCTGCAGCACCCACAGGTGCCAGCCGGCCCTGTGTTTGGGAAGAGATGGTCAGAGCACAGGCGTAAGCCCGGTCGTTGCCACTTGTCTGGCAGAGCCCCACCTACTGCTCTGGAACAGCCGCTGGAACCGTCACGCTGAAATTCCCTACTCCCACACTCAGGAGGCACCGCCATGAGAAGCTTCCGCTTCAGACTCTGCTTATGGCCCAGATGCAGGGGCACTCATCCAATCCCCACTACCGGTACAGCAGGCCGCTCTCTTTGTGCTCCCCTCCGCCAGCTGACAGCCTTCCACTTGCCTTTCTGAAGTCGGCTCCAGGAACTCCGGGCCACAAGAGCGCTTTCTCCCTGTCGCCACCTCCTAGAGCCCATTCAGGAGGAAAGACACCGGGACAAGGGGTAAAGTCGTCCCTAACAAGGGGTCTGCTATTGTTGCTGTTCTGAAATGGGAGAGATGAATTCTGGCGGCCTTACTTGGAACATTTTCTCATAGAAGTATAAAGGGTGGTTAAATTCCATTGTATCATTAGTACAATACTTTAGCTATATTACGGATTAAGTAGGCTTTTATAGCTGGCCTGGGAAACTAATCTACATAACATTGTTTCTATGGGAAAATTTGTTCCAAGCCATAATCTTGAACAATCTTTGAAATCCAATCCCATTCATGAAATGAACACTGCCTATATCCAGTTCATGCTCCGAAGAATCTTTACACCTACCTTAAAAATGACTAAAAAACCAGTGTAGTCAGAAAGTTTATTATCAATGTCTAAAAATAAAGCTGACAATACATTAGAGAATAAAAGATTTTGTCACTATTAATTCATTTCACGTTTACTCACATTTACTCTTAAAGCTCCTATGTAAAATACTCCCACGCTAAATAAACATAATCCACACACACAACCTAGACAGGCTCATACCGTGATTTTGATGCACAGCATGGTAACGTACCTTTACATATTCTCTCTGCAACATGAACTTAATAATATCTGTTATGGATTCTTTAATATCAGCAGGAAGATTCTGGAAAAGAAAAAACATCATCACTATTTTTGGAAGCTACTGTGTATAGTTCAAGATTGCATTTACTCTTTACAGATTGTTTTTTTAAAAATCAGTTAATAGAAGCATTTTCCAAGGAACCTTACCCTTTTCCGAAGCTTTCTGAAAAGGGGTCTGAGATAGGACTCAGTCTGTTTTTGAGTGGCACTGTTCAGTTTACCCTGCACACTGCGCTTCACGTAATCTTCTCTGGCATTCAGTTCTTTAGCCCAGACACCAAGGAGAAACTGTAGAAAGAATGGGCAAATTTAGACTACAATGCCACCCAGTGGTTCAAAAAGTTTAAATGTTCTCTAAAATACGGAACAACATATTACCATCTTTAGAGTATATTTCTTGACTAATTAAAATATCCTCAATTACCGTTTAATTAATGAATTATTTCTGTGTATTGTGCCAGGTATGTTTTGCAGTGCCTCTGGCAAGTCACAAACTTCCCTGTTCCCTGTGTGTGTGTGTGTGTGTGTGTGTATTATATATATTCCTAATTCAACGATAATTTCTCTCAAAAAAAAAAAAAAACAACTATCATATCTCACAGAAATATCTCGACAGAAATAAACTTTTATTCGTATTTCTATTATATAAAATTGAACCCACCGAGACTTATTTGCCATAATGGCATATGTGCTATGATACTTAATCAATCTCCCAAATATGTTGGCGCAGCACATGCACATCCCAGAGATACTGCGGGTTTGGTTGCAGACCATCACATTAATAAAGCAAATATCGCAAGAGCCCAATGAATTTTTTTAGTTTTCTAGTGCATATAGAAGTTCTGTTTACACTATAATGTAGTCTCTTAAGCGTACAACAGCATTATGTCTAAAAAACAATGTATGTGGCTTCATTTAAACATACTTTATTGCTAAAACATGCTAACCATCATCTGTGCTTTCACATCCTAATCACTGATCACAATTCACCATCACAAATGTAATAATGATGAAAAAGTTTGAAATATTGCAAGCATCACCAAAATGTGACACAGAGACACAAAGTAAACCAACGCTCCTGGGAAAAAACGATGCCAGTACACTGGCTCGAAGCACAGCTGTCACAGACCCATCAATTTGTAAAATAAACCAACACGCCAAAACGCATTATCTGCAAAGCACAATAAAGCCAAGCACTATAACATGGGGTATGCCTCTGTTTGGACTTTCTACTTTTGCAGGAAAGAGGAGATTCAATTAAATATTCCCACTAAACCACCTGACTGAAGGAGAAGGAAGGAAAAAGAAAATAAATCAACTATGACTCATCCCCCCTCCCCTCTCCCAGCCCTGGAAAGCAGGCCTAGTGCCCCTTGGGTTTAAATGCAAAGAGCACCCTTTCTAGAGGTAGATAACCAGGGAAGGTGGAGGAAGACGTACCACCCCAGGGGCATCACCAATGCTCAACCTCCGTCCGGAGAGGAGAGGTGGTCACTCCAGAGGAAATTCCAGCTCACGCCAGCTCCCAAGCCCTACCTAATTCCATGCCATCTCAACAGACTGAGAATCCTGATGACTAATACACTGTATTTAAACAGTAAACACAAGTAAAAGCACTTCTCGTGTTTAAATCTCTTGGCATGAACATGGTTTGTGAATAAGTGCTAAAATGAATCTGACATTTGCACACACGCTACCTACCCCAGGAAAGCAAGAAATCCCACGGCCAGAGACGGATGGAGCTAACCATAGCGGGAATACGCAGCTATCTGCAGAACTGAGAAAACCAGCAGTCTCTGAAAGGCTGCTGATGTGTTTGCTTTTTTGTCCACTGCCAAGGTCTTCCCACCTCCTTCCTCTCCTTACTGCCATCACCACTCGTAAGAGCTTCTGGAACAAGCCCCTCACTGCACTCCCTCCTGGAGTGTTTTAAAAAATTTTAAACTCCCCGAACTTCTCGTTCGTTCCACCGCTGTGATTCTTTTCTGTGTGTTTACGATAAGTCAGTTTTAAAGTGCCACAGTGCAAGTACACGTACATCCCCTCAGACTAACCTCTCTACCCAAGTGCACGGCAGTGTTGGAAACCAGGTACCTACAAAACACGTTTAACGAGGGATTCCCTCTCCAGTCCTTGACCCTTGAATACGGTCCAAAAATTAAAGAACAGTTCGTAACCAACCCACACGTCCTTCTTTCGTAGCCCAAAAACACGTACCTTAAGGAATTTGGTAATGATGTCCATGTCTTTATGATCATCCCCTTTTCCTAAAGACTCTCCCAATGCCTGCAGAAAACAGAATGCTTCCGGTCATTCGTAAAGAGCAACGACAGAATACGTGTTATCAACGTGAGTTGAACACGGATCTTTACTACAGAAACTAACTGCTGTTTAAAAAAAAAAAAAAAACAACTAAGGAATTTCTAGATAAAAAACAAAACTTGCTTTCAGCTCAGATCATGATCTCATGGTTCGTGAGATCGAGCCCTGTGTCAGGCTCTGTGCCGCTTGGGATTCTCTCTCTCCGCCCCTCTCGTGCACACACACACTCTCTCAAAATAAACTTAAAAAAACGAAAAAGAAAATACACCTTGCCATTTAAATTTAGAGAGTAGGCCATCTTTTATGAACCGAAAGACAAAAGATGGGGCTTTGAGGACTACTAATGGAACGGAGATTTCTTTTTAGGAAAACAATGTTCTAGAATTAGATTGTGATGATGGTTCCATCAACCTGCGAATATACTAAAAATCAGTGAACTGAATATTTTAGATGGGTAAGCTGTATAATAAGTGATTATCATAATAAAGCTATTTCAGAAAAAAACAAGCTCAGAACTGGTTCCTCACACTAATTTTTTCTGTCAGATTTAGGGTGCATAGATAAGTGAGGGGGAGAAAGACAGGACACAATTACCAGAACTATGATCTTACTCATGCAGAGTGCAGCCAAGAATGAAAGGAAACAGAAAAATAACAGAAAAAAACAGTTCGTGTTTTATTAAGCAGTTAAAGCTTTAAACTAAGCCATAATTTTAGCTTGAGCTAGATATTTAGATAGTACGACACTGCTTTTTAATTAAGATTACACGTATCACACCATATTCATCACAGTGGCAAAAATGAGAAAGCAAGATACTGCCAAGTGCTGGCAGGGATGTGGAAACAAAGGGCACACACACACTGCTGATGCGGGTGTAGACCGGTATGGGCGTTCTAGGGAGCAGCCTGACAGTACTAGACAAGTGAAACATTTCTAACCCAGCAACCCTGCCTCTGAGTTCACAGGGGTATGTGCAAGACTGCTCCTCACAAAGCTGTCTGTGGTACTAGGGAGCCGGAGCAAGCCAGCTCTCAGGAGGAAGCAAAAAGTACAAGGCAGTGAATGCCACCGAGTACGAAATGCTACGCAGCAGTTAATTCAAAGGTTTAGATATACGTGCAACATCAAGGATGGATCTTAAAAACACTTCTAAGTGGGAAAAGAAGAGTAAAAAAAAAATTAGTTTCACAGTAAAGTATCATTTATAAGTATTCAAAACACAGGCATACACAACACTACTGGCTTTACAAGACCATCAACAGATACAAGGATGCGTGTCAAACATAGCCAAATGATTACTTTTGGAGGCAGGAAGTAGGATAATGTGAGTGGACATTGAGGAAAAAGGGAGTGATAAGTAAAAGCATGAAATTTCAAATGGGCCTTTGTGCCCCGAAGTGAGCAACCCGATGACCTCAGGAATCTTCTCCAGGGAATGGAAGGTATGCCAGGGAATGAAGACAGGTGGGCGTAGAGATTACCTCTAACTCCTCGATTGTGGTGTTTTCTTCATGAACTTTCAAGTCATTCTGTGTGTCTTCCTCTCCAGGTTCCTGGCCACCAACAAGCTCATTGAGGTATTGCTGGTCGATCTTATCCAAAGCTGCTTTCAGATCATTTCTCAATCCCTGAGAAGGGTG
The DNA here is from genome assembly GCF_018350195.1 of Panthera tigris. Classification (NCBI taxonomy): domain Eukaryota; kingdom Metazoa; phylum Chordata; class Mammalia; order Carnivora; family Felidae; genus Panthera; species Panthera tigris. The sequence goes on along the minus strand of NC_056666.1, from coordinate 12,483,454 downwards.
AAAAATTACACCTCCTATGAAATCTCACTGGTATTTCACTTTTGATTCTTCACTAAGTCCAAGTCATTTTCTTCCTCCACAAGTAGTTAAGAGCTTAGTAAAATTAGGGACTCAAGTAAGATTTCAATTTATTACACAGCTATCATCGGTGTCCAAAGTTAATTATCATGAACATATTTAAATATGAAAGAATGTATGCACAACAGCTCCCCTGGTCAGAAAAATAAAGTGTATGTGTGACAAATGCAAATGAGAATACTCACAAATGCTTTAATTTTCTAGTGAGGTCTAGTGAAAGTGAGCCCTCAACCCATTTTTCCAGTTGACTTAAAATGTCTAGCCTTACCACAACTATTCTGAATTCCTGTAACATTCAGCAATGTCAACTAGTATCTCATCTATATCCTGGGCTTTTACTAGGTTTCTAATAAATCAGCAAATTCCACATTCTATTCACATCCAGTTTGTGACCACTTGATAAAAACAGAAGCCTTAAAGCTGGACCCAATACCTTACACCACACATAAAAATTCAAAACAGGAGTGCCCGGGGTGGCTCAGTAAGTTAAGCATCTCACTTCAGCTCAGGTCACAATCCCATGGTTCGTGAGTTCGAGCCCTGTGTTGGGCTCTGTGCTGACAGCGCAGAGCCTGGAGCCTGCTTCAGATTCTGTGTCTCCTTTTCTCTCTGTCTTCCCCCATTCACACTCTGTCTCTCTCAAAAGTAAACATTAAAAAAAAAATTAACTCGAGACGGATCGAAGATGGGAATGCAAGCTGGTGCAGCCACTCTGGAAAACAGCATGGAGGTTCCTCAGAAAACTAAAAATAGAACTACCCTACGACCCAGCAATTGCACTACTAGGCATTTATCCAAGGGATACAGGTGTGCTGTTTCAAAGGGACACATGCACCCCAATTTTATAGTAGCACTATCGACAACAGCCAAAGTATGGAAAGAGGCAAATGTCCATCGATGGATGAATGGATAAAGATGTGGTGTGTGTGTGTGTGGGTGTGTGTGTGTGTGTGTGTGTGTGTGTATTTATATATATGTACAATGGAGTATTACTCGGCAACCAAAAAGAATGAAATCTTGCCATTTACAACTACAAAGACGGAACTGGAGGGTATTATACTAAGTGATATTAGTCAGAGAAAGACAAAAATCATGACTTCACTCCTATGAGGACTTTAAGAGACAAAACAGAGGAACATAAGGGAAGGGAAACAAAAATAATATAAAAACAGGGAGGGGGACAAAACAGAAGAGACTCATAAATATGGAGAACAAACTAAGGGTTATGGGAGGGGTTTGGGGGGGGGTTGCTAAACGGGTAAGGGGCACTAAGGAATCTACTCCTGAAATCATTGTTGCACTATATGCTAACTAATTTGGATGCAAATTTAAAAAAATAAAACAAGTTAAAATTTAAAAAAAAATGATAAAACTCTTAAAACACACACACAAATGGATCCAAGACATAAATGTAATAGTTAAAACTGTAAAACTCTTGTAAGACAACACATGGGAAAAGCTTCATGATACTGGATTTGGCAATCATCCCTTGGATACAACACCAAAAGCACAGGCCAAAAAAAAAAAAAAAATAGGTACACTGGACTTCATCAAACATGAAAACTTTTCTGCAAAGATACTATCACCAGAGTGAAAAGATAACCCATGGAATGGGAGAAGTACTTGTAAATTACTAATATGATAATGACTAATATCCAAAATATATCAAGAACTCCTACAAATTAACAACAACAAACCCTACCTCATTAAAAATGGGCAAAGGTCTTAAATAGAAGACTACATCCAAAAAAATAAAAATAAATTAAAAAAGAAGACCACACACAAAAGGCCAATAAGCAAACAAGAAGATGTTTAACATTACTACTCATTAGGGAAATGCGAATCAAAACCACAGTAAAATAACACTTCAACCCGACAGAACGGCTATGATCAAAAATAACAGTAAGCATTAAGTACTGGCCAGGATGTGGAACGATGGAACCCTTCGTTGCTGGAAATGTAAAATGGTGCAGCTGCTGTGGAAAATGGTATGGCGAGAACCTCAGAAAGTGACACATACCCACGCCAAGACACATTCTAATTAAAATGTCTAAAGGTAAAGAAAGGCAAGGAGAGAATGTTAAAAGCGGCAAAAGAAAAACCACCTGCTGTGTATAAAGGAACCCCCATAAGACTATTGGCAGACTTTTTAGCAGGTTTGCAGAACAAAGGGGGTGGCACGATATATTCGAAGTGCCAGAAGGAAAAACTTCCAAACAAGAATACTCTACCAGGAAGTTATCATTCAGAATTGCAGAAAGAGTCTTGCAGACAAGCAAAACTAAAGAAGTTCATCACCTCTGGACCAGCCTTACAAGGAATGTTAAGGGGCCTTCTTTAAGCAGAAAAGAGTGCTAATTAGTAACACCGTACGAAAGTATAAATCTCACTGAAATAGGTAAATATATGTATTATAAAGGTAGTAGATCACTTTACAAAGCTAGTAGGAAGATTTCAAGACAAAAGCAGTAAAACTGTAACTACAAGAATTAAAGGATTTACAAGGTAAGAACATGTAAAATATGACATCAAAAAACCTAAGACGTGGCAGACAGTAGTAAAAATGTAAAGCTTTAAAATTCAATCACACTTAAGTTGTTATCAGCTTAAAATAGTCTTGCAGTTAGTGCACAAGGATGTGGTGCCACAGCACAGGGACTACAGTTAATACCACACTGCATATTTAAATGATTTACTTATGTTTGAGAGAGAAAGAGCATGAGCAGGAGAAGGGCAGAGAGAAAGGAAGACAGAGGATCCAAAGTAGGCTCCGAGATGTCAGCACAGAGTTCGATATGGGTATCGAACTCAAGAACTGTGAGCCCATGACCTGAGCCAAAGTCGGACGCTTAACCGACTGAGCCACCCAGGGGCCCCTGGTATTGCATATTTAAAAGTTGTCAAGAGTAGAGCTTGAAAGTCCTCAACACAAGAAAAACATTTTTCACTATGTATGGTGACAGATATTAACCAGACTTACTGCGGTGATCATTTTACAATATACACAAATATCAAATCACTAAGCTGTATACCTGAAACTAATACATCCATTATACCTCAATTTGTTTTAAAAAATGTACTAATAGACTCTGTAGCATCTGGGACAAGCTTGAGCAAGATTAAAATACAACAGGTTGGGGACACCCTGCGTGGCTCAGAGAGTTAAGCGTCCAACTCTTGTTTTTGGCTCAGGTCATAATCTCATGGTTTGTGAATTCAAGCCCCGCTGTCATCACAGAGCATGCTTGGGATTCTCTCTCCCTTCCTCTCTCTCTCTGCCCCTCCCCTCCCCTTCCCTGCTCGTGCTCACTCTCTCAGAATAAACATTTAAAAAAAATTTTTTTAAATACAGCAGGTTGTAATAAATACTAATAACTAGAAAAATTTTCAAGTAATTAAGTATGACTAGTAGAAAAATTAAATCACATAATAATTTCATAGTTCACATTAATATTTTAATACTATCTTCAAACAAGGAAGGAGACTCTGGATATAGAAGAGAAATAAATATTGGTGAAATGAAGCATCACAAAAACCAGTCTAAGACTTTAAGGTTTTGTTTTAGAGACAGAAGGTGCACATACAGACAAGAAGAGGGGAGAGGGACAGAGGGATAGACAATGTCAAGCCAGCTCCACACTCAGCATGGAGCCTGATGCGGGGCTCGATCCCACGACCCTGGGATCATGACCTGAGCCAGAATCAAGAGTTGGATGCTCAGCCAACTGAGCCACCCAGGTGCCCCTAAGTTAAGGTTTTCCAAAGGACTGAAAATTTTAAAAAGATTGTTGTGAACATTAAACAAAACTGAAGAAAATTTTTAAATTCATTTATGCTTGAAAAGAAAAAAGTTAAACACAGAATCGCTACATAATCCACCAATCCCACATCTGGGTATGTACACAGAAGTGAAAGCAGGAACCTGAACAGATATTTGTAAACCTATGTTCAAAGCCAGCGGCAGTATTCACTGCCAAAAGTGAGAAACAACTCAAATGTCCACTGTAGCCGAATGGATAAAAACAATGGGATCCATACACGCAACACAGTATTACTCAGCCTTAAAAAGGAAGGAAATTTGGACACATCCTACCACGTGGAAGGACCTTTAAGATACCATGTAGTTGGGAGGTCAGTCCAGGGATCCTTCACATGACCACAGTCGACCCTCATCTGACTGCAACCCCATGCAAGAACACAAGCAAATAACTGCCCAGTGTACCCCCAAACTACAGAATTGTGAGATATCATTAATTAAGTTACTAAGTTTCAGGATGGTTTGTTAGTCATATAGGACCAAGAAAGATTTTACAATAATAAACTGTCGGAAGCTACTAAGTTTTGGGGTGATCTGTTACATAGCCATAGGTCACCCCAGCTATCCCTCAGTAACTGACAGAGCAGATTAGTTAGTAAGGCCACAGAAGAGCTGAACAATACTACCATTGGGTAACTGACATTTACCCAAGCGTATAAAATGCAGTCTTTTCAAAAGTCCATGGAATATTCACCAAGACAACCCATATGCTTATCAGAGCCCTATGTGTAAGAGCTAACAACACTATTAACCTTTTAGACAAAATACAGAAGCGTATCTCTCCAAAACCGTGGGATAGGCAAATATTTCTTAAGCAAAACACCAAAAGCAGCAACCATAAAAAAGAAGTGGATTCCATCCAAATTTGAAACTTCTGCCCATCAAAAGACACCATGAAGAGAATAGGTAAGCCAAAAACTAGCAGAAAAGAGTCATAAAACATGTATCTGTATATCTGACAAAGGACTTGTATTCAGGAATATATAAAGAACTCCTAGAATTCAAAAGTAAGAAGGCCAGCAACCTAATTAAAACATGAACAAAAGATTTTTACACATACTGCACAGAGAAATATACGGGCTGTAAGTCTATGAAAAGATGTTCATTACCTTTAGTTACCAGGGAGCTATAAATAGAACCACAATTAAATACTGAAATACTACTACACCTACAAGAGAATGGTTACGATTTAAAACACTTACAATAAAAAAGGCTGAGGACATTTGGAAATACTTGGCATTTCTAAAGAACTTAATCATACATTTACTCTTACTATTCAGCCCTTCTACTTCAGGTATTTACCAAGAGATGTAACCTTTATTTACTCAGGAGAAATAACACAGACCCAAAAAAGACTTGTGCAGGTGCCTGGGTGGCTCAGTTGAGTAAGTGTCCGACTTTTGATCTCGGCTCAGGTCATGATGTCAGTTCATGGGACTGAGCCCCACACTGCTCAGCGCTGAGCCTGCCTGGGATGCTCTCTTTTTCTGTCTGTGCCCCTCCCCCACTTGGGCGCGCAAGCGTGCTCTCTCAAAAAAAAAAAACGAAAAAAAGACTAGTCAGAGCAGTTTTATTCTTAATAGCCCAAAGTTGGACACAAACGGTGGCATATTCAGACAAATGAAGATCATCACCAATGACAACTACTGATTTCTGCAGTAACAACGACGAATCTAAAAACTATGCTCAGAGTAAGAAGCCAGACATGCTCTCATGACTCCATCTACATGACATACTCGAACAAGCAAAATTAACCTACTGTGACAGAATTTTCAAAGGTGGTTGTGCACACATGGAGGAGATGGAATAGGAGGACTGGCTAAGAAGGGGCACTAGGTGACTTTCCTGTGTGAGAAAAACACTGTGCATCTTCATAAGGGTGGTGGTTACATGCTTACATGAATTCGTCAAAATGCACTGAACTGTATGCTTAAGATAGGTGCCGTTAATTAAGACAGGTGCTTTTAATTAAATTAGACGGGTGCTTTTTAAAAAATTAAACGTTAAAGATTTACTTCAGCAGCAGTAATCTGGCAACTTCATTGTTCCATTTTTGCCTAGAACAACGCAAGTGCTCAAACCCCATACTATTCTAGTTTATGTGGTACAGTGATATTCTCCGAGTTTTGTCCTGACTTCTTACCTTGTTAACTTCCGGTGTGAGGATCTCTATTTTTCTTAAACGCTGAAATGCATCATAATCAGTTTCTCCAAATAGTCTGATTGGTTCTCCTCTTTCTCTCAATCTTCGGATAACCTAGTAAAAAAATCAGTAATAATAGTAATCCCTATGTTTTTAGTAATAATAATTCCTCCTTTAGGTTACCAAATACATTATTTCAAAATTGAAATAGAAAAAGTCAGTTGTCCTTATTTTTTCTTCAATTTTCGGTGAACAGATCTAGTGAGTTACTGTCACATCTGAAAATCTCTAACGTGTTTTGCGTACTTTGGCTGTTTCGGCAAAGGCTCCATCTGGATAACAGAATACATAAGAAAAGCATGAAGATGGGAGGGAGTGGTAACTTTTAAATACAGAAGGAAAATAAAGTCTAGAGTCATCCAAGAACTCACTGACCAGAGCCTGGAGTCAGCACTGTAATGCTACATTAAAAACCAAAAACTTACCCTCAGAAGAGATGGGAGTTAGGATCAGGGCGGGGCACCGGTAAGGCTTTTGAGGGGCTGGAAATACTCTTTCTCGACCTGGGTGATCGTTACCTGGGGTTTTTTTTGTCATTACCCATTATATTGCACACGCATGTTTTATACACTCTTTGTATCCATGTTGCATCTCATAAGAAAAAAATAAATTTTAATTGTGAAAAATAAAGGTTGATCCAAAATTGTTCTCAAGTAACAAGAAAGAATTTTATCTGGAAACATAAATAGTGGCACAGAAACCACTGGTAGGGCTCCCACTGAATTAACCAAAGCTTCGTATTAAAAAGATGCTGAAGAGGCCATCCAATGCTATCTCCAATCAAGGCAGACATGACTTCCAAAACACCTCTGCCAGGCCCGTCGGGCAAATGCCAGGGATCACACCTCGTCATGAAACAGGCCGTCCCAATTTTGGACACATACTTTCACATATGTTTTACTTCTCAAAATAAACTAAAACCTCCCTCCCTCAGAATTCTACCAATATGCCTTAGTTCTACTTTATGCAACCACAAGAACACTAAATTCTTTTCCAAAATTACAGCTACTGTCAATGGATTTTTTTTTTCTTTTGTGTCCCCAATATTCTTCTCTCGGGGCTAGGTATTCCAAGTTCCTTTCACCTAATTTTCACATGACAGCTTTTAGAGTCAGATCATCCTTTCCTCTGTAAGTTTCCTTTCGTTCAAAGTTCATTTTTGTTTTGTATCGCTCTATATAGTTTGAATTCTTTTTTTAAAATTTTTTTTTTTTTTCAACATTTATTTTATTTTTGGGACAGAGAGAGACAGAGCATGAACGGGGGAGGCACAGAGAGAGAGGGAGACACAGAATCGGAAACAGGCTCCAGGCTCCGAGCCATCAGCCCAGAGCCCGACGCGGGGCTCAAACTCACGGACCGTGAGATCGTGACCTGGCTGAAGCCGGACGCTTAACCGACTGCGCCACCCAGGCGCCCCATAGTTTGAATTCTTTATGTCACATGACTTTCTTGAGATTTTTTTGTTGTTGTTTTTGGCTTTTTAAGAAAAAGAACAGTTGGTCCTGACTAGAGTCTAAAAAGCACTGTAGCTGAGAGCACAAAGTAGCATAACCTGTCTACAGAGCCTGGCGGTCCTATGTACCCCAAGTCGTAGAAACATTCAGTCTTTACTCAACAGACTGCAGAAACCATGCTTCTCACAAATCTTCCAAAAGAAATAACCATACGTTAGCATGCACGCAATGCCATCTGTAGAAGGATGCTCATCTTAGTATGATTTCTAAGAGGGATGTGCTAAAGCAATCTAAAGGACCATTACTATTTGGTTTTTATTTATTTATTTTTTATTTAAAAAAAATTTTTTTTTTTTTTTACGTTTATTTTTAAGACAGAGAGAGACAGAGCATGAATGGGGGAGGGGCAGACAGAGAGGGAGACACAGAATCGGAAGCAGGCTCCAGGCTCTGAGCCATCAGCCCAGAGCCTGACGCGGGGACCGAACTCATGGTCTGTGAGATCATGACCTGAGCTGAAGTCAGACGCTTAACCGACCGAGCCACCCAGGCGCCCCACTATTTGGTTTTTAAAAGAATAATTGGCTTTAAAAATATTATGGGAAATTATGTAGTCATAAAAAATTATACAGATCTCTGTGTTTTGACCTATTAAGACATATTCAGAGGAAGTTATAAAACGGTATTTTTAAAACAATTTAGGGGTGCCTGGGTGGCTCAGTCGGTGAAGTACCTGACTCCTGATTTCGGCTCAGGTCATGATCTCATGGTTCATGAGATCGAGCCCCACGTCAGGCTCTGCACCATTAGCGCAGGCTAGGAGTCTCTCTCTCCCTTTCTCTCTGTTCCTCTCCTGCTTGCACTCTCCTCCCCTCTCTCCAAATAAATAAACATTTAAAAAACTAAAAATAAATAAAGTAAAATAATTTAGACAAGTAACTTAAGGATAATTACTTAGAATATATACACTTATTTAGAACAATGTGTTTAGTTTCTAAAGTTTAGAAACATATTCTTTTAAAAGTTCAAGAATAACAAGAAAAGCAAAGATTTAGAACTTCATGAATACTGCACAGTATTTTAATCCAGTAGGTCACGTTATGTAGGCAATAATGACATAAAACTTACTGGAAAGAAATGGAAATAAATGCAAATGCTGTGGAGGTTTTTCTTTTTTTCATGAAACACTCATACATAAACTTACCTCTTGCCTAGAAAGAGTCATGGGTAACTTTTCCTCTGCAAGTTCAAGTTCTAACACAGGATTCGAAGAAGTTAATGGTTTCTGGTTCTCCTCTTTTGGCTGTATCTATATTAATAGCCAAAAGAAATCAAATTCAGCTTTTACAGTATAATACAGTTAGTACTGATCATTCTATGCATTAACTGCTCATGGAAATTAAACAGGTTTTAAATATTGGAGGTTTCCTAAATGTTCCACTGAGGAACTCCTAATAAATGTGCCTGCATTTGAGAACTCATCAAACTTCGCCGTCTCAGGGACACAGCCAGCAAGCACACACACAAGGAGATAGCACCCTTGCTACTGAAAAGCGACAGATGTATAATGATTTCTAAAATCTAAAACTTACAAGGGCTAAAATTTAGGCTCGTTTCTCCCTAGACTCGAAACAAGTTAAACTCTTTTCTTAAAAACCATCAACTTGCTTCTCCTCTTTGAGAAAATCACCTCATAGGGTTGTTTGATCCTTGTTCTGGGTTTTAATGAAATAAACAAACAAAAAAAAAGTGTTTTCTAAGAAATCTGTGAAGCCTCAAGCTCCTGCTTTTTCCTACCCCCCTTTTTGAAAGGGGGGATTCCAAGAGCACCGAGACCACTGCTGGACGTGTGGAAATACTCCCAAAGCTACACACAATGTGCCAACAGACCGAGCTCTGAACCTTGGGGGGAAATAACAGCACAACAGCACCAACCAGAGAGACAGCACCTTTCTCCTCATACCCCACCCCGCACCCCCGCTCCCAAGAATGGACATTCTTGTATGTATGAACCTGCGGGGTGGGGCGGGAGGGATCTTTTCACGTACTGAGTCTGCTGTCCAGCTCACAGTTTAGGAAAATTAAGTTCAACAATTCGTAAGCCCCAAGGTGTAGTCTGTAAAAAGATACTGAAACATGGTTTCCCACCTGATCATAGGACTAATTTCAAATGCCGAAAGATTAAAAAAAAAAAAAAAAAAAAAAAATAGAAGGCCAACATTAAAGAAATACTCACATTCCGTTAAGAAGGCTATAATGGTTAAAAATGATATCATTTCTGATTCTATGGTTCATGGCTAACTGTTATGTTAATGTTAACAGTGCTGACAGAAAACTGAGGTACAAAAATCAACTCCTGTATTTTCACAAACGAAATCGGCATCAAGCCTTAAAAATGGAACCTAGTTTTCCTAAGAGAATGGAAGTGAGACATGCTGCATTTTCATTACTACCAAAAAGGAAATATTAAACACGATTTAGAAAGAAAAGCCTGTGCTTTCTCTTTAAGCATAAAAACAGGCATTTCTCCAAAACTCTCGGGATGACAAGCACTCTTAATTACAGAACGCCAGTTACGTTCTGTCCGCTGGACCCAATGCCACCAGCAGTGTCTCTACGGTAGTTCCTCTGCTTTAGTGCTTTTCTCTACAGAAGCTAAAAGTACTGACCTATAACTGAAGCAATGTAAGCAAAGCAAAACCGCCTGGTTTTAATTCTTTTCCTACTTGACCAAAACGTTGAAAAGGTTCAAATTTAGGCATCTGGGAAAGCAACAAGTCAGCAGACTAAATCCATGGTAAACGATTCTCATTCCAGACCAAGTGTGAGTTAGACAACAATGGACAAGAAAAGATGAGAATTCTTCTGTCCTGGTATCCATTCGCTGGCTATTTACATAAAATGTATTTTATTTTTCCTAAGCTAGAAGCGAGTGAAATCCATACATTTATGGAAAATATCAAAATAAAAATGCAAACTTCTGTATTTTAGACATCCATGAGAAACATAAAACTACATTTCCAATACCTGCCCCCTGCCCACACTACGAAATAAAACCAAATGCATATACATACCATTCGCATTCCTCATGCTTCCTTTCAGAAATGCTATGCCAGATAAATTGATCTCCAGACTTTCCCCATTACATGCACAAGAGTATTATATTATACACATGGTTCACAAGCAAAAAGTTACTGTCAAATTTAGGATTTGGCACAAGTATTTCAACACAATTTCTCGGTCTTGTTTAAGAAAGTATTAAACTAGATACAGTCTTCTTTTAAAATGATTTAAACCTCAACTTCACCTCATAACATTTAACCCCTCCCAATAAAAACCCCAGTATGTTATTCAACTAGAAGAGTTGGATAGGATGATAATAGGGTAACCTCAAGGACACTTTGAGTCATGCCTCTAAAATAGACAGTCTTCCAGGCCACTCATTCGTTTCTAATATTTCTATACATTCTCTACACACTAGACCTTATCACACAAAAGCACAGTGTTACACGGCATTCTGCCTCAGGCAGAGGTACTTGGGGCCAAAAGGAACTATTAACAATGCAAACATAAAAACAATGGCTTAAAATATTCCAGTGAAAGTGGGGAAACACCACAAGGTGCTACCACCTCGGTTGTGGTCGAATGAGTAAAATGTTTTGAAACCCTTTAAAATGGACTTTTATTGGGAGAGGTGGGGGGAGGAGCTGGTGGTTGGTGGAGATGAAGATGAGGCGGAATCAGACCCAAAAAATTCAAAGAAACAAAATTCAAGCTTTGATCTCAAGCCACTTCATGCTGTCCACAAAAGCCAAACCATTCCAAGCCAGAAGGCATGCATGTATTTGCCTGAATTCAAGATTTAAAAAAAAAGAAAGAAAAAAGAAAAAAACTCCTACCTCTCCCGATGGCTTCTCATTTATAGGCTAACGTATAACATTGATAAATTGAACAGAGATCAATAATTTTGTCACTTTAACAACAGCTATATAAATTTAAACTCAGAAATATACGACTTAACACAAAAGCAGAGAGCCCTACCTTGTAGCCACATCTTTCAAAATACGCTTCCTCTTCTTTTTTGGCAAGTTCACTACGCTTGAAATACTTTTTATTTTCCTATTGAAGAAAGAAATAGGTTAATAGGTCCCTGGGTAAAATTTCATGTTCCGTAGGCAACCTACCAACACTTGAGTTTATCAAGAGCATGGTAAAGCCGGGTATATTATACTGAATCCCTCAACATGCCATCTGTCTTCTATCTGCTCTAAGTATGAAGTCTTTTTCTTGCAGTATCATTTTAACAGGCATATCCAGCAAAGAGAAGAAACCAACAATATTTTCCAAACGTTCACGTTGTTTTCATTTAATTCCCCAATGTTTAGGTTCAATGATAATTTCTACAAATGAATTCATTAGGAACTACAAAAAATAGGATGCTTTAATTATTTTCTTCCAACAGAAACAATCAAAGATTATGGTTAACTGTTATCTGACATCTTAACTGCCATTACCCAGAGAGCTCCTAGGGTGTGTCCAAAATCTTTTTGTCACTTGGAATCTTTGTGTACCAATTAATTATATTTGTACTGATCAACTCTTAAAATCATATTAATTCTTAATCTAGACATAAAATGGTGTGAGTCTTTATTAGCAATTAGCAAGATCGTTTAAAGTTATTTGTTTTATATGATTCAATGTTATGAAACCAGCTCTAAGTCTGTAGGAGAAAAAAAAAGTTAGTTCTTTGTATACTACATACAAAATCATTCTTGCTGTTAAATCTACATTCCCTAATTTGGACGTTGTTCCGTCTACAGTTGTGCCATTTGGATATTATTCCAGTAATGATTTAGCTCAAATAAAGATACTGCCCTACTTTATTAGTAGTAATTATAAGGGTACCTCAATGGTACCTCCATACATGTATTTCAGTACCTCATAGTTCCCAAGCTCATTCACTCCGGCCACGATCATGGATGCCAGGACCATGACAAGAAAGGTTGATGGTGAACAACGGGCAGATTAGACTGCTACACTTGAATGCCCTGATCAAGCCTGGCATCAGGAAAACATTGTGTGTCTCCCCTGTGATACACACAGGAAGTATACAGCACATCTACTAAGTATTCTTGCCAAAAAGCTGCAAGTGAATCTAACCATTTAGGTCTAATTTACAGTTTATTAGAAACGTAGGGAATAGGGAAATAAGCGAAACACCATCACTGGGAAGCAAATACTGGGACGTTTATCAAGGTAGCCAGTTTTTCTAACAAGTTACTGGCATAAAAAATGGGGGAGAGGGGCGCCTGGGTGGCTCGGTCGGTTAAGCATCCGACTTCAGCTCAGGTCACGATCTCGCAGTCCATGAGTTCGAGCCCCACGTCGGGCTCTGGGCTGATGGCTCAGAGCCTGGAGCCTGCTTCCAATTCTGTGTCTCCCTCTCTCTCTGCCCCTCCCCCGTTCATGCTCTGTCTCTCTCTGTCTCAAAAATAAATAAAACGTTGAAAAAAAATTAAAAAAAAAAAATGGGGGAGAATGAAAATGTTCTTGATTAAAAGAAACCAAGAGTCGTAGTTAACAAAGTTAACAAGCAAGTGAATTCTGTGTGGATCTGATTTGAACAAACCAACTGTAAAAATGTCTACGTACATATTTTAATTCAACTGGGAACATTTGAACGTGAGAGGATATTAATGGTATTAAGGACCCAAATGTAATTTTGTTGGGTGTGATCCTATCTTGTTTATAAAAGAACACGAGACAAGGATAGATGGAGGTTCATCCTATAATTCTATTTTTGTGTATGTTTAGAATCCTCAGGATCAACAGTTTTGTTAAAGTTCATTAGCTCAACGAACATTTACTGACTCATCACCACAAACGAACAGCTTTACAGATGCAAAGCTGAAGGTTATGACCTGGGGTAAGGAACTGATTGCATCATCCAAATATCAAAGCTACCCTGAGAAAGGTGGGAGCAAAATAATACTAATCCCAGTTTAGAGGTGAGAGAGCAGAGAGTTGGAAAGGGCAGGTGACATCCCCACAACTTACTGAGCCTTGTAAGTAACACGCACAACTAGAACTCAGGTCCTTAAAGTCTCTGAACGGATCCAGTATTGCAAGCTACAGTTCTTCACTCCCCAAATCTGATCTCAGCATCAATTGTTTCTTATGACCACGTAGCATGAACTGTCATATGTCACGTAAACAAGCTGACAAGCACATACTCGTATCCTCTCAGAAGAAGTAAAGGACTCTCCAAGCCTCAGTCTGTGGTCCAATCTTTACAGTATCTTTTACTACCACATCTCAATTCCTGTTGACTATACCCAACAAAATCTTAGCCTAGAGTATCAATTGTCCAAAGGTAGTTCATGGACCTCTAGAGGTCCTAAAGACCTTGTCAGGGGTTCTAAAAGGTCAAACACATTATCGTAATAATACTAAGAGGTTATGTGCTCCATTTTCACTGTGCTCACACTTTCACTTTCACTGATGGTACAAAAGCCAAGGTGAGGAAAGCCACTGGAACCTCAGCATAAATAAAAATTATTTTTATTTACATCTCAGAGTTCACCGTCTTCTTCCCAGCAAGCACATGCAGAAAAAATAAAAACACCACTGTCTATTCAGAAACTTTTTTAAAAAAAGATTTTATTTTTAAGTAAGCTCTCCACCCAACATGGGGCTCGAACTCACAACCCCAAAAGTTCCATGCTCCACCGACTGAGCCAGCCAGGCACTCCTCTTCAATATCACGATACAGTACAATTCCACTAAATCTCAACCCCTGAGTATTAACATCTTTTTACATTTGGTAGGATGAAATCAAACATACAAGCAGTTCTGCTACATAATGAACTATGATAGCTGTCTCCTATTTGGCAGACATTTTCTCAAAACCGAACAAAGCAAGCCCATTACTGAAAGGAAAAGAGTAATATTTGTTGCCAATGATGAAATTCCATCCTTCAAGCAAAGATCAGAATGGTGGTAAACTTGCAGCCACCACTGTGAACTTGATGGTTTCCCAATGCTAAAAGGTTTTTCTGGTCAATCAGTGGTGATATGTATCATTTCAAGAACATAACATGTAGAAGACCTATGTAGCTCAGCAAACCATGACAGTACAAAATCAACAAGTTTCAAGATTATGCATAGGCAAAAGATCTACAAGCAGAATAGTTCAGAAAAGATCTGGAAAATAGATCAACAGACTGTAATATACAAAAAAGTTCATTGATGGGCACCTGGCTGGCTCATTGGTGGAGTGTGCACCTCTTGATCTCAGGGTTCTAACTTCAAGCCCCAACTTGGGTATAGAGATTATTTATAAATAAAATCTTAAAAAAAAAAAAAAAGTTCACTGATATGGATCAGAATCCAAACTCTGATCTTTAAGAAACTTACCGTTTGTGTAGTTTTGGTACAGCATCAAAGAATATCCACAATTATCTGAAAGGCTATTAAAATACTACACCTTTTCCAAATACCTGTTTGAGGATGAAGTTTCTTCATATACTTGAACAAAAACAACACGTCACTACAGGCTGAATGGAGAAACGGGACAACTCACCTGCCTTCTAATATGCCAGGGATTAAAGAGAATTGCAAAACTTTAAAATGACATCAATCTTCTCGCTAAATTTCTTTGTTTCACAATACAGTTTCCACACAAACATTTATGTTAACACACATGGGCTAATTATCGTATAAAATACAAGTAAATATAGAATATATTTTTAACTTTCCCAGTTTTAATTTCTAAGAGAGTAATTATCAATAAACATACCCTACGTAAACAAAAAGCTCTCCAGAGCCAACGGTTAAGCACACAAAGGGGTCCTGATATCAAGAAGTGACAATCCGGGGCCTAGTAGAACCCCCTTGCTGGCCTTCTCCATGCCTGCACCCAGGGTGCTGGGCAACGTTGGGAAACCACTTGGGCCTCAATGCCACCCACGGATCTATTTAGTTTTTTTCTCCAATATATTCTCTACACTGACCAGTACATATTCTCCCCTCGCTTAAACCTCTTCTCCCATCCTCTCTCCCCTTATTTTCAGCAAATGACTAAGCCACTCTGTTACAGAGAAGACGGAAGCCATGGAACAGGAAGTCCGCCCAGCACCAAGCCTTTCTTCCCTTCGGAAGCAAAGAGGAAGTCTTCCTCCTGCCTAAGGCCAGTCCCTTCCAGCTGCACCCCGCTTCTCAACTCCTCCCGCCTTCCTCAGGGACTTCTCATCACCCATTACTATTTTCTC
Source organism: Panthera tigris (assembly GCF_018350195.1). Lineage (NCBI taxonomy): Eukaryota > Metazoa > Chordata > Mammalia > Carnivora > Felidae > Panthera > Panthera tigris. The sequence continues at coordinate 12,467,629 of NC_056666.1, read as the reverse complement.
TTCAGCATCTGCACCTTTTCCCTCTGCCATTACCACTTAAATATGCTCAAGACTCCAACCGTAAATATTCCTTGCTCTGCACGAGGTAGGATGCTAAGCGTCATTTACAACAGAACTACACGAACATGTTTTCTCTCCTCTGTATCCACGTCCTCACTTCCAGTTCTCTTTGCAGCCCTGCCACAACTTGGCCTCTGTTCTTACTGCTCCAGTGAAAAATCCTGAGGTCATCAACAATGTCCACAGTGCAAATGCAAAGAATCTCCTGCGACTGATCTTAGGCAGACTGATCTTCAGTTCAACTGCTAGCTCCTCCTTCAATAGCTACCCTCTGGGCTGTCAGATGACTTTTCTTATTTCTTCCTCATTTACTCATTTGTTCAGATTTTCTAATTCTTGTATTTTTAATATTATCTTTTAGTCACTTCACTTAGATTTTTCAATTTATTAAAACATATTAAGGCATTACTCTCCCTAATGATTTTATTTCCAGCATCTTCCATCTTAGTAACGGCAGTTTCTCCCTTTACTATTTCAAAATTTTGTCCAGTTCTGTTAAACAAGTTTTAAACATTAAGTTGATTTTATATTGTGATAAATGAAAAAAATCAAGTGCAGAAGAGTAGATCTACTATGCTACATTATATTTAAGAAGAGGAAGAAAGACTATACACCCACTTGGATCCTTTTCCACGTGTGTTTCACATGCATGAATGTTAGCTGCTGCGGAGGAGGGGAATTGGGCGGCCTGGAGACGAGGGTTAGAAGGAAACTTTATTGTACTCTTCAGTAGGTCTGGAATTTTGAATCATTTGAATGAATTATTAATGATAAAATTGTTAAATTTGCTTTTCATTTTAGAATTATAATGAGAAAAATAAAAATATTTTGCTTGGTACTACATGACCCTTTATTTCATGACATCAAAGGGTGTCTAAAACAAAAGGTTCCCTACCATGTTTCAAATGTCATCTTTAGATACCTTATATTTAGTAAAACAGAAGAGTTTAAAAGAGCAACTAAAACTTCTCTAATTGTAAAACATTGTTTTATAAAGCACACTGAAAATACACTTTGAAATACAAAGTAAAGTGCTGGGGACACACTGATGACAATTTAAATTGTACAGCATTAAAACTTGAGAATCAGTGATTCAGCCCCTTTACAGGTAACTCAGGCGGGTTAGACGACTTGCCCAAAGTTACAGAGCTATCGAGAAACGTGGCCACGATCAGATTTTAGGGCTTGTTCACTCATTTCACAAATCTGCTTTCCTTTCTAACTGTAGTCACAATTCTCAAGCTCTAAGTTTGTTGAATTCACTACAGAATGAATAAAGACCTACAAACACAAAAGTCTAAATAAAAGTGGGTGGTACACATTTTAAGACAGCATATGGACTGATGGTTAAATTTCTTTAGATTCTCTCCTAAAGCACCTTTTTTTTTTCCAGCACCTAACCTTTCTCCCTGATTTTAAAGACAACCTGCAAAGGGTATACAAAAGTACTTCTCCTTTTTAAGTCAGAACCTAATTCCTACATGCTGCTTTACAAATGTTATTCTTGGACTCTACGTTGTACTTTCTGTATGATAAAACTGAGGTCCATAGGTCTAAAGTGCAGAAGTGTATCTACTGTACCACCTGAAATGTCTGCCAACACTAATAAAGGAAAATCAAAATTTAAAACATTCACCCATGACTGTCAGCATTTCATTAATTTAGAATCATCATTCCTCAATCATGTTAAGGTTTTTAGTGTTTAGATAAATGAGACAAACATCATCAAGAGTTGTAAAAAAAACACACTGGAAAGCCAACAAATATAAATATACAGCCTGAATATGCAAAGATACTATACATGAGATCAAAGTATGTGGCAAGGTTAACACCTTGCTGAATTATGAAAATAAGCCTTAAAATCCCTCAAGTAATATACCATATGGGAGGATACACACACACACACAATTTAAAGAGACACAATGCTACATCAATGGATAGATCATCCAGATAGAAAAAAATAATAAGGAAACAATGCCTTAAATGACATGTTAGAATAGACAGACTTAACAGATGCATGCAGAATATTCCATCCAAAGGCAGCAGAAGGGGGTTGCTTGGGTGGCTCAGTCGGTTAAGTGTCAGACTTAGGCTCAGGTCAGGATCTCACAGTTTGTGGGTTCAAGCCCCATGTCGGGCTCTGTGCTGACAGCCCAGAGCCTGGAGCCTGCTTGGGATGCTGTGTCTCCCTCTCTCTGCCCCTCCCCTGCTCATGCTCTGTCTCTCTCTCTTTTTCACCTTCAAAAATATATAAACATTAAAAAAGGAAAGAAAAAAGCAGCAGAACAGACATTCTTCTCAAGTGCACATGGAACATTCTCCAGGACAAAGCATGAGTGAGGCCACAAATCAAGTCTTGATAAATTTAAGAATGAAATCGCATCAACCATCTCTTCCAACCACTATGATATGAAACTAGACATCAATTACAAAAGGAAAACATGTTACTGAACAATGAGTCAATGAAACCAAAGGAGAAATCAAAAAACACCTTCAAATAAATAAAAATCGAAGCACAACTTACCAAAATGTATGGGATGCACCAAAAGTAGTTCTAAGAGGGGAACTCCTATCAATAAATGCTTACCTCAGAAAACAAGAAAAATCTCAAAACCTAACTTCACACCTCAAGTACTGAGAAAAAGAACAAATGAAGCCCAAAGTTTGTAGAGGGAAGGAATTAACGAATACCAGAGCAAAAATAAATGAACTCAATTAAAAAGAGATCAATTAAACTCAGAGCTGTTTTGGGTTTTGGGTTTTTGTTTTGTTTTGGGTTTTTTTGTTTTTTGGTTTTTGTTTTCTGGAAATTGACAAACCTTCAGCTACATTTATCAAGTAAAAAAAAAAAGTGCTCAAATAAAATCATAAATGAAAGAAGAGACATTACAATGATACCACAGAAACACAAAATATCCTAAGAGACTACTATGAATAATTATACACCAACAAACTGGACAACCTAGAAGAAATGGGTAAATTCCTAGAAATCTACAACTTTCCAAGTCTGAATTATGAAGGAATAGAAAATTTCAAATTACTAGTAAGGAGACTGAATCAGTAATCCAAGTCCTCCCAAAAAACAAAACTCCAGGACAAGATGGCTTCACTGGTGAATCCTACCAAACAGTCAAAGAACTGAACTCATCCTTCACAAACACTTCCAAAAAAAAAAAAAAAAAAATAGAGCAGGAAACATTTCCAAACTCATTTTAAGGCCAACATTACCCTGATACCAAAATCACACAATGATCCCACAAGGAAAGAAAACTACTGGCTAGTATTCCTGATGCATATAGATGAAAAAAATCTCAACAAAGTATTAATGAACGGAATTCAACAGTTTATTAAAAGAATCATACACCATGACAAGTGGGATTTATTTCAGGGATGCAAGGCTCATTCAATGTCCACAAATCAATGTGATATACCACATTAACAAAATGGAGGGAAAAAATCTTATGACCATCTCAATAGATGCAGAAAAAGCATTTGACAAAACTCAACATCCATTTATGATAAAAACTGTCCAAGTGGTATAGCGGGAACATACCAACATAAAAAGGGCAAATATGACAAGTCCACACATAACATCATATTCAGTGGTAAAAAGTTGAAAGCTTTTCCTTTAAGGTCAGGAACAAGACGAGGATGTCAACTCTCACCACTTTCATTCAACATAGTATTAGAAGTCGTAGCCACAGCAACCCATCCAAGCAAATTCCAAAATGAAGAGGTAAAACCGTCAATATTTGCTGATGACATATTATTCATAGAAAACCCCTAAAGACTGCACCAAAAAGATGTCAGAAGTGAATTCAGTATAAATTCAGTAAACCTGCAGGATACAAAAATCAATGTACAAAAATTGCCGTTTCTATGCACTAATAACAAAGTATGAGAAAGAGGAATTAAGAAAACAATCCCATTTACAACAACATCAAAATGAATAAACTACCTAAGAATAAATTTAACCAAGGAGGTAAATAAAAGGGCTGTACACTGAAAACTCTTAAGACAGTGATGAAAGAAACTGAAGACACAAATAAATGCAAAGATGGTCCGTGCCCCTGGACTGCAGGAACTAGTTACAGGTATATGTCGTTTCATTGACCTTCACTTTATTGCATTTCACGAATACCCCATCTTTTACAAACTGAAGATCTGTGGCAACCCTCCATTGAGCAAGTCTATTGGCACCATTTGTTCAACGGCATTTGTGTACTTTGTGTCTGTGCCCTATTTTGCTAATTCTAGCAATATTTCAAACTTTTTCATTTTTATTATTTTTGCTATGGTATCTGAGATCAGTGATTACAACTCACCAAAAGTGTAGATGCTGGTTAGCATATTTTACCAATAAAATATTTTTAAGTTAAGTTTTATTTTCATAGACCTAATACTACTGCACATTTAATAGTACAGTGCAAACATAATTTTGATATGCACTGAAAAACCAAAAACCTCATCTGACTCACTTTATTCCAATATTTGCTTTATTGCAGTGGTCTGGAACAAAACCCGCAAAAGCTCCAAGGTATGCCTGTACTGTGAATATGTCCCTACTATTCAAAGCAATCTATAAATTCAATCCAATCCCTATCAAAATTCCAACGGCATTTTTCACAAAAATAGAACAATCCTAAACTTTGTATGGAACCCCAAAAGACCCCAACAGCTAACATAATTTTGATAAAGAACAAAGCAGGAGGCATCAAGCACCTGCATCTAGAACTATGATACAAAGCTATAGTAATCCAGACAGTATGGGAGTAGCATAAAAACAGACACATAGATGAATGCAAAATAGAGAGCCCTGAAATAAATCCATGCATGTAAAACTCATTAACGTACAAGGGAGCCAAACATTTACAGGAAAAGGTTGTCTGTTCAAAAAATGGTGCTGGGAAAACTGGACTGCCACATGCCAAAGAATTTACACTACAATCTTAAACCATACACAAAAAGTAATTCAAAGTAGATTAAAGAGTTGAATTTATGACCTAGAAAACTCCTAGAAGAAAACACCAGCAGTAAACTCTTTGACATCGGTCTTGATGAGTTTTTCGGTCCGACTCCAAAACCAAAGACAACAAAAGCGAAACTAGCAAGCGAGACTACAAAGCTTCTCAAAGCTACAAAGACTACAAAGACGACAAAGCTTCTGCCAAGTAACAAAACCATCAACAAAAAGACAATCCACAAAATAAAAGGTATTTGCAAATCACATACATGATAAAGGGTTAATATCCAAAATATACAACGAACCCATACAACTAAATAGCATAAAAAGAAATAATCCAACTTTGAAAAAGAGCAGAGGGTCTGAATAGACATTCTTCCAAAGAAGATGTACAGATGGACAACAGATACATGAAAAAAATGCTAATCAACATCACTCATCATCAGGGAAATGCAAACCAAAGCCAGGAGATAGCACCTCACACCTGTCAGAATGCTATTATCAAAAAAAGACAAGAAATAACAAGTGCTGGTGAGGATGTGGGGAAAAAGGAACCCTTGTGCACTGTTGGCGGGAACGTATACTGGTACAGCCACTGTGGAAAATGGTGTGGAGGCTCCTCCAAAACTTACAAAGAGAAGCACCATATCATTCAGCAACTGCACTTCTGGGTATTTATCCCAAGAAAATGAAAACACTATTTTGAAAAGATATATGCACCCTCATATTCATTTTAGCAATATTTTCGATAGCCAAGGTATGGAAAAAACTTGTCCATCGATAAATGAATAGATTAAAAAATCTCTCTCTCTCTCTCTCTCTCTCTCTCACACACACACACACACACACACACACACACAAAATGGAGTATTATTCAGCCATAAAAAATAAAATCCTGACTTTTACAACAACATGGATGGATCCCAAGGGTATTACACTAAGTGAAGTAAGTTAGAAGAAAGATAACGTATAATCTCACTTATATGAGGAATTTTAACAATAAACCAAACTCATAGGTACACAGAGGCAGAGGTTGAGAGGTTAGGGGGCTTGGGTGACAATCAAAAGGTACAAACTTCCAGTTATAAAATAATCAACTCAAAGAGATATAATGTACAGCATAGTGACTATAGTTAATAATACTGTATTACAGGGGTACCTGGGTGGCTCAGTCAGTTAAGCACCCGACACTTGATTTTGGCTTAGGTCATGATCTCACAGTTCGTGGGTTCAAGGCTGCATCAGGCTCCACATCAGTGGCATGGAGCTTGCTTGAGATTCTCTCCCTCTCTCGCTGGCCCTCCCCCACTTGTACACTCACACACTCACACTCTCTCTCTCTCTCAAAATAAATAAATAAAAATACTGTATTATGTATTTGAAAATTGATGAAAGTAAATCTTAGAAGTCCTCATCAAAAGGGGGGAAAAAAAAAAGACACAACACTTTTCAAAATGAAAGAACTATGAAGTGGTAACGAATCCCTGTTGGCTGTATTTTACCACTGATAACATCCCAAGCAGAAATCTACACAAAAATATGCTTTGCACAGATGAAATGTTTCATAATTATATATACTATAAAACATTAAATTTTATAAAACTGTATGCAAGAAATAACACCCAATCTAACAGAACCTCTTTAAAAAACAAAAGTTAAACATCCTACTCCATGACCCAATCATCCCACTCCTTGGCCTTTTCTTAAGAGAAATGAAAGCATATGTCCATATAGAAGCCCATACACCAGTGTTCATAGTAGCTCTATTTTAACAGCCCAAAACTGCCAACAACTCTAAGGTCTTCCAATAGTTTAATGAATAAACAAACCGGGTATACCCATTCAATGGTGGAATGTTGTTCAGTGTAAAAAATAATTAAGTACCAATACACAGAACCACAAGAATGAATCTCAAGATTAGGCTGAATGAAAGAAGATAAACAAGACCGAAAACATACTGAATGATTGCATTCACGCAAGACTCTAGAAAATGGCAGCTAATTTAAAGTAAGAGAAAGCAGATCAGTGGGTGCCTGTGAGCAGGGTGGTTTTGGGGTGCAGGGAGGGGCAGGAAGGCAGGATGACCAGGAGGCAAAAAGAAACTCTGGGGTGAGATGGGCATGTTTACTATCTTCACTGGGGTGAAAGTTTCACAGGTGTATACTCATGTCAAAATGCACCCAACTGTATACTCTGGTTTACTGTATGTCAATTACACCTCAATAAAGCTGCTCCAAAATAAAGTATCACAGCCAGAGACTAAGAAGAGGAGGAGGAAGGGGAAGAGGAGGAGGAAAAAAGGAAAAAGAAAAACTAGTAGTACTGATGGTAGTTTTTACCTTGCCAGACCTTAAAACTCACCATAAAGCTATAGGAATCAAAAGACTGTGGGGGCGCCTGGGTGGCTCGGTCGGTTGAGCGTCCGACTTCAGCTCAGGTCATGATCTCACGGTCCACGAGTTGGAGCCCTGCATCAGGCTCCCCGAGGACAGCTCAGTGCCTGGAGCCTGCTTCGCATTCTGTGTCTCCCCCTCTCTCTGCCCCTTCCCTGCTCATGCTCAGTGTCTCTCTGTCTCTCAGTAATAAATAAATGTTTAAAAAAAAAAAAAAAAAAAAAAAAAAAAAGACTGTGTGGCACTGGCCTAAGGATCAACAGAGAGTTTACATGAACAGAAGTGAGCACCCAGAATGGAGCCACACAACACAATTATTTGATTTCTGAAGACACTAAAACCATCCAAAGGGAAACTTATTTTCAGTAAATGGTGTGGGACTGGATACCCACAGGGAATGCAGCAAACCACACCTCTATCTCACACACAAAAAAACGGATTCAGAATTGTTTAGAACTCTGTTTATTAAATAAAAACAAAGCTTTTAAAACCTAGGAGAATACCTTACGCTCTTGAGTAAAAGCCTAGGGTGACTGGAGCGTACAATGGAAGTATGCTGAACTTTTAAGAAACTGCCCAGCTTTTTTCCACGTGACTGTACTCGTTTACATTCCCAGGCAGAACAACACAGACCACGACACACACGCAAAAAACTGATAAATTGGGCTTTATCAAAATTAAAAGCCCCTGCTCATCAAAAACACTGTTAAGAAAATGAATTAAAAGCCCATAGTCTTGGAGAAAATATTCACAAAACATATCTGACAAAGGCCTGGCATCCATGATATATGAAGAATTCCTTCAACACAGTAAGAAAAAAAAAAAAAAAAGCCCATCAACCCAATTAAAAAATATGCAAGCAATTCTAACACTTTAGAAAAGGGATAGAAATGGTCAAAAAACACACGAGAAGTACTTAAAATCATTATCAGACAGATGCAGATTAAAGCCACCCTGCGGTGTCTAGACACATCCTCCAGAATTGCTGGACGTAAGAAGACAGATAACACAAACTGCTGACCAGAACAGAGGGCATCTGAACGGTCTTTGCTGGTGGATGGAAAACATGGTCCAAGCACTTTGGAAAAACGACTGGTGGCTTTTCAGAAAAACACAGACTTACTCTACGACCTAGCAATCCCACTCCCCGGCATCTTCCTAAGAGGAATGAAAACCCATGACTTCTACATGAAGTTTCGCAGCTGCTTTCATCCTAAGAGCAAAATCGTGGAAACAGCTCCAGTGCCAACATCAGAGGAACTGGGTCTATTTATACAACGGAATACTATTCAGCAGAAAGAGGCAAACAACTCAAAACGTTATGGTTAAAGACAGTGGAACACAGAAGAGCACACAGTATGATTCCACTTACGTGAAGTTCTAAAGCAGGAAGCACTACCCAATGGTGGAAAGAAATCTGAAGGGTGGTGGCTTCTGTGGGCCCAGGGCATGACGGGAAGATGCAACGAGGTAGTATTCTGTGTCTTGATACAGAGGGCATTACACAGGCATGGGCACGTGTCAAAATGCATTGATTCGTGTATTTCTTAATATATGAATTTGTGCATACACACAAAAAGAATAAATAATGAACTCTGGTTAATGATAAGCACACCAAATTGTTTAGGGGTAAAGTGTACCAATGTCTGCAACTTAACGTGAAATATATTAAGATCGTTAAATTGTTTTCATTGCCCCATCTGCAGCTGAAAAACGCGTGTCTATATAGTTCCAGAAGAGCTACCTCATCTTTGGTCGCTTCATGCGGTGTCCCAACTTTTCAGGGTTAATCTGTGATGGCTGAAATAATAAATACTTAGCTTCTGAGTGCCCCTTCATCAAACTGTGGACACACTACTAAAATAGCCAATCACTGAATCTAAAAAGCTGACTGCTACAAGCCCTCTAAAGTAGTTTCTGAAATGTCAGATGAATTAATGAATGGACAATTACATGGTAAAGCAAATACAGTAAAATGTTAATGCAGGTTTCACTGTGGAATCTAGGTGGTAGCCATGAGTGTTTACTGTGCAATTATTTTTGAGTTTTCTGTCCATTTGAAAATTTTCATAGTAAAATGTTGGAAAAAGAATCTACTCTAAAGATGTCAAAATATGGTTGCTATCAACGTGACAGCAAAATCCCTACCGCACTGTTTTTGAGCTACACTTTAAATAAAAAAAAAACAAACAAAAAAAAACAAACAAAAAAAAAAACACCTTCAAAGGCTACTCACTGACCATTAAATAGAAGCTGAAGAGAATTATAGAAAACTACTACAAAGAAAAGGATAAGTAACCATAAAGCCAAGTTCAAAGCAGTGAAAAAATGCAAAAAGGTTCAGTAGGGCCGAAACGACCTGGGGCTGGGGTGTAATGGGCACAGATTTTCACCAGCACAGAAATTACTAGTTTTTTTTGGGGGGGGGGGGGCGTGGGGGTGGGGTTGTTTGTTTTTTAAGATTTTATTGTTAAGTAATCTCTACACCCAACCTAAGACTCAAATCCACATCCCCGAGACCAAGATCCGCATGCCTCACCCACCAAGCCAGCCGGGCGCCCCACTAATTCGTAACCTTTTTAAGTCCAAGATGCTTCGAGTACTATCATCAACAGGAGGAGAGGCAGAGGGGCTTATGTAGAAAGGAGCCGGGTCAAAAGTGTCACGTGCTGTTGAGGTCAGGAAAACGTGGAGGGCACTACCGTCCCTGATTAGAATAGATTCAGTATAGTTGTGGGGGCAGGAACCAGTCTGCATCATGTCAAGGAGAGTGTAGGAATTACAATTCATTTTAAGAAGCTTGGTTATAAAAAAAAAAAAAAAAACAACCCCAAAAACAAAAAAAAACCTTTTTCTTAAAGATGGAAGAGACATCAGGATGTTTCAGTGCTGGTGGGAATAAGTCAGCAGACTAAAGGCACAGGAAGAAACGGGACGTGACATTAAGGTCCACGATGCTAAAAAACAGGACCTGGGATCCAGTGTGCAGGTGGGAGGTCGGACCCAAGTCTTAACTGGTGCTGCATCCATTTTAACAGGAGAAAAGGTGAGGAATATCTTGCCTGGTGGCTTATTTTCTGTGAAATTGAATGTATGTTCCTTACAGGATCAAGCATTACTTTTTCTTTAATTCTCTGTGGCAGAGTATAATGTCACACATAGAGAAAACATTCAATAATATATATGGGGGGGGTGGGGGTGGGGAACAAAGCCAGAAGTCTACACAAAGCCCATGTTCATAACTACAACTAAAACTGCTGCAAAGTGTTTTCCACATAAATGAAGCTCTGTGTTAAATCAAGATGCACCAGAGGCACCTGGGTCAGTTAAGCATCCACCTTCAGCTCAGGTCGTGATGTCGCGGTTCATGAGTTCAAGCCCTGAGTCAGGCTCTGTGCTGACAGCTCAGAGCCTAGAGCCTGGAGCCTGTTTCGGATTCTTTGTCTTCCTCTCTCTCTCTGCACTACGCCTCCCCTGCCCACACTCTGTCTCCCTCAAAAGTAAATTACTAAAAAAAAAAAAAAAAAAAATTTAATCAAGACTCACCAACACCAGGACTCCAAAGCACGGGCATTAGAGCCACGCAGGGCCTACGCTTACCTCTGAGTAGTCACAGCAGGCAGAACATGTAGGACAGGTGATAGGAGGCTGTTTTTTGGAGTTTCTCTAACCTAACAAAGAGGCACTCACAGGAAGCATTTACTATTTCAACTATCAGACTAACAATAAAAACCTGCAACATCACTTGAAATGACCAAACTGAGACGCCTCTTCTGGAAGAACAATGTAGCACAGACAGGTGTTTTCCAGCTACAGATAAGGTAATGGAAACAATTCACTGATCCCCAACCAGTATTTTTTTTTTTAAATCAAACAGAACGAATTAAAATAAAACACATGATAGAATCACACCTAGGGGCACCTGGGTGGCTCAGTCAGTTAAGTGTCTGACTCTTGGTTTTAGCTCAAGTCATGATCTCACGGTTTGTGAGTTTGAGCCCCACATTGGGCTCTGTGCGGACAGCCTGGCACCTGCTTGGGATTTTCTCTCTCTCAAAATAAAAAAAATAAACTTTAAAAAAAATTTAAAAAATAAATCACATGCAGTTAAGGTAAGAAGCGTTTTCATGAAACTTTTTCCAAATACGTATCACAGCAAAATACAAAAATGTCTTACTGTGACTGGGGCCGTGAAAAATGTGAAAACTACTGTGGGACACTAGGATGCAGAAAGATAACAACTATAAATCAACAGGTTCTATATAAAATTATATAGCTGCATATCAAAAAAGAATGCAATCTTGCCATTTGTGACAACACGGATAGATCTAGAAGGTACTACACTAGTTGAAATCAGAGAAAGACAAATACCATATGATCTCACTTGTATGTGGAACCTAAAAAAATAAAAGCAACAGACAAAACAGAGACTAATAAATACAGAGAACTGGTGATTGCGGAGGCGGTGAGGATGAGCAGAGAAGGAGACTAAGAGATACAAACGTCCGGTTATAAGACTGGTAAGAAATGGAGATAAAAAGTACAGCACTGGGAATATAGTCAATCGTATTTCCTAATGTATATTTTTGAGAGAGAGAGATAAAACACCAGCGGGGAAGGGGCAGAGAGGGAGACAGAGAATGCGAAGCAGGGTCCAGGCTGTCCGCACAGAGCGGGATGCGGGGCTTGAACTCACGAACTGTGAGATCATAACCTGAGCCAAGGCCAGAGGCTCAACCGACTGAGCCACCCAGGCGCCCCGGGGTCAGTAATATTTGAACACCTTTGTATGGTGACAGATGTTAACTACACTTACTGCGATGGCATTTCCTAACGTTTGTCGTTGCCGAATCTGTTATACACCTGAAACTAATATAATTTTGTACGTCAACTAAACTTCAGTAAAAAAGAAAAACTTCTCAGTTTTGACTTCTAATGCGGTAAACATCGATAAACACGTAACCAAAAGCCCTTCGTGATCCTCAACAATTTGGAAACGTGTAAAGGGTTCTCGAGGCCCACGGCTTTGAGAACAGCTGGTCTAGTTAGTTACGCAACAAAGCAACGAAGATCAAGTTAAGGAAGTAATTTTCCTCGTTCTCCCGTTATTCCACTGTCTCGCCCACATCGCTTTTAGCCGTCCCATCGGCGAAGAGCTGGACAACAGACTTTTGTTATGCGTTGGGAGGAGGAGGCTGGGGAAGGTAATAAAAACCCAGGTTTTAGTAGCAAGACGGAGTCAAAGATTTTTATTAAATAATTCTGGACCTGCCCTTTCTCTGTTCCAGCTGGGCACAAGAACTGGGGCACGTTCGCAGAACTCGGACAGATCAGAGTGGACAGAAGGGGCAGATACGGAAGCTTTGAGGAATAAGGCGCAGCTGGGGGGAAATTTGCCAAAATGTGGGGGGTGTGCTGCAACTCCCCACTTCCTCAGTCACCCCAGGGAGGTGTCGAGGGGTGGGTCTAAAGGGGCCGCTCCGGGGTACTGGCGGGCTCTCGTTAAGCTCCATCCCCACCAGGACCCCTTTACCGCCCCGCCCCCCCCCCCCCCCCCCCACGCGTCTTCGATCGCCAAAGCCCCACGACCCCCAAGGATCCTCACCACCAGCAGGTTCCTGTCCTCCACCAGCTGCCGCTTCCGGAGGATCTCCGATTTCAGAACGTCCATCTCGCTGCCCGGGTTTACGCTCGAGCTTCCCTCTCCAGCTCCTCCGTCCGAGCCTCGCTCGGCCAGGCGCCGCGAACCAACACAAACAAGCTCAAACGCCGGAGGACGACTGACAGGAACCGCTTCCGGCGGAAGCTGAGGTGAGCGAGAGGACGGAAGGAAGCGCTCCAGGGCCCCTGTTGTTGACGAAGCCGCTTGGATTTGCACCCCCTGGCGGCGCCCTCCGGAAGCGCGCCTGCCGTTTATGCTAGTAGATAGAATTGAAAGCGGGCTGAAACCCGAGTCGTGGCGCATTTTTAATGAGAAGTTATCACACCTGCTTGTACCTGCTAGTTCAGGTGCAAAAGCCTCCTCGTAGAACACTTCAATTAAGTTAACTAGGGCCAGATCTCACTCATTATACCAGAAGTTCACATCAGAGTTCCAAGTTACCTGCTCACCAATATGAATGCACTAGAGTGGGAAAAACCTGAACAATACAATTAGCTCATAAGTACAGAATAAAGGGGCAGGGTTCATTGCCAGCCCGTTAAATTTCCTGTAAAGTTAAGCAACTACATCCATTGAAGTCGTTTTGGAAGTAAATGTCTCTTCTTCCTCAGTTCTAGATTGCTTACGTACCTTGGTCATAATTGAACATTTACCCTAAGCTAACTCAGATCATTTTTATGGTCATGTGTTCAGCAATCAAGATTTTCAGTGATATGATTGGAGATGTAATAAGAAATAGTTGCGTGTTTTTTAAGTCCAACCCAAGAAGAAAAATTAAATTGTGGAAAAAAATTATATCTAAGATTTTAATTTTATGTTTATAATTTTTTGATGTTTTATTTTTATTTTTGAGACCTGAACCAAAGTTGGATGCTTAACCGACTTCGCCACCCAGGCACCCATAAGGTTTTAATTTAAAAAGACCCTAAGAATTGTTTACAAAGCATTTATCTTTGGTTCTACGCCATTGAAGTTGTTTTTGAAATTCTAGTTAAGTCATAACTGAAAATATTTGACATGTTAGTTTTTCCTACTCAAAAAGGAAAGAAATATCATTCAGTTCCATCAATCGATACTAGGTAAGATGATTTATCAAAAAAAAAGATGGTAAAGAATTGTTCAATCAGTTTACAAAGTTTTGTATACATGTTTATGTTGGTTTTACCAGAAATAGATCGACAATAGGAAGTTAACTGACTCTCTGACCTAAGAGGCTTTGCTAATTTTTAGGGCTTTTAAAAGCTTAAAATATTTTACAGAAAAAGGGTCCTTGAACTAATAAACATGACAACACTCTTATATGGATATCTATTTCCTGAGTCACTTTTAATTCACTAAGCAAATAATTTGTTAGCACTTTCCTGTTTTAGGGATTATTATACAAAAATCTGAATGAAGGACAGAGATGACCGTAACAGTAACGGAAGTTGACAGCAAAGGGTTAGCTGGCCAATAGGAGACAGTTAAGTGTTAAACCAGAGAAAAAACTAGCTACCATAAACAGGCTTTTACATTTCAGACTTTCACTGATTTTGATGTTTCTGTAAACATGTGCACTACATCCTGATAAAAGCTTGAGATGGAACAGTGAGAGATGTGTACTTGAACAAGCAAACTGACAAGTAAGCTTTTTGGGGCGCCCTGTTGGCTCAGTCAGTTAAGTGTCTGACTTTGGCTTAGGTCATGATCGCACAGCTTGTGGGTTTGAGCCCCATGGGGGGCTCTGTGCTGACAGCTCAGAGCCTACAGCCTGCTTCAGATTCTGTGTCTCCCTCTCTCTCTGCCCCTCCCCTGCTAATGCTCTGTCTCTCTTTCTCTCAACAATAAATAAATAAACATGAAAAAAAAAATTTAAAAGCTGACAAGTAAGATTTTCAATAGAGAAGGGAAAAAAAGACTCTAAGGGAGAACATGTCCATTTTCAGAATATGCAT
Source organism: Panthera tigris (assembly GCF_018350195.1). Classification (NCBI taxonomy): domain Eukaryota; kingdom Metazoa; phylum Chordata; class Mammalia; order Carnivora; family Felidae; genus Panthera; species Panthera tigris. The sequence goes on along the minus strand of NC_056666.1, from coordinate 12,452,617 downwards.
CCCGTTCCATAATGGCAGTTATTTAAAAAGTGAAATATTAGAAGCAACCCAAATATCTTAAACAGGGGAATGGTTAAATAAGTTGTAGTTCACATACACAATGCAATAATATGGAACATTAAAAACCAGGTTTCACAAAACATTCATTTATATGAGAATGCTTGTGATATAATGCTTTGTAAAAAAAAAAAAGTAAACTAATAAAACTAGAAATATAGCATATGGTCTCTTTTTGGATAGAAAAGCATATAAACCCAGAAAAAAATGACTGGAAGGAAACATATCAAAATGTCAGGTTGTTATGAGTCAAGAGTAACCTCTGGTGATTCTTCTTTTCTTCTTCATGCCATAATTTGACACAAATTCCATAATGTGGAGAAAATATCCAGAGAGCAGTCATATTTTAATTATTGACATTCATTACACATTTTTCTAGCGTATCTACTTTAGAAATTATGTATGATAAATGGTAAATAATACCATTGAAAGAAAGCAAAGGCCTGGACAAAAAAAACATTTATTTAAATCTTCATAATTGTGTAAATCTTCATAAATCTTCCTAAGTGTCTTCTGTGAGCTCTGCACTGCGATCTCGAGGTCGTGAATTCAAGCCCTACGTTGTGTGTAGGTATTACTAAAAAAATAAATAAAATAAAACTTAGAAAAGGAAGAAAGGAAACACTGGTCATTGTCTATGGGAAGAGATAGTCAAAACCAACATAAGATGGATGAGACTATTGCTCTGGTGGAATAACTCTATCAAAAAAAAGATTATTTGTCATTTCTAAGGGTGGAAGAAATACCAAAGTAATCAGAATGACCTGGGGTTTTTTGTTGCTGTCCTAACGGATAGAATGTAACTTTTTAAAAAGCTACCTAATCTAGGGGTAGCTGGGTGGCTCAGTTGGTTGGGCATCCAACTTTGGCCCAGGTCATGATCTCACGGTTTGTGGGTTCAAGCCCCGCATCGGGCTCTGTGCTGACAGCTCAGAGCCTGGGGCCTGCTTCGGGTTCTGTGTCTCCCTCTCTCTCTGCCCCTCCCCTGCTCATGCTCTGTCCTCTGTCACTCAGAAACAAAAAACAAACAAACAACAACAAAAAAGCATTAAAATATTTAAAAATAAATAAATAAAATATCAACCAGCATTCATGTCAGAGCTAGACTCGCTCATCCTTTATACCCACAGACTGGCTGGGGAGACAAGAGTTCTACAGAAATCAATGAAAGCATTCGGTGAGATTCAACGGGCTATAGGGGCTTTACAATAAGAGTGCTGTATAGCTCATCATTACCTAAAATTGTGTCCTCCGCATCCCCTAGATCAGTAAAAATTACATGAATACATGTGCACACTTCTCTTCCTCCAGAGAGACAATTTTGAAGCATTCACCAGCACAGTACGGGCCATCATCCACGTCCTACAGGGGCGTGGCTAAACTGTTTAGCAAAGAAAGCTGTGATATCAAGAAGGAAGAGTAAAATAGATTTGCAAAAAGACCCGTGAATGACAGATAGTGGAAAACAGTCCCTGAGACCCTCTGGAGTTCCAATTCTCTACTAGAATTCTTCCACAAGTCCAGCTTGCTCCTCCATACCAAAACAAACAAACACTACTGAATCCTTATACCGTATTTCTACCCTGCAAAGGTGCACTTTCTTCACATTTCACGTTTCTGAATTCAGGATGTATCTTACAAGCAATGTGTTTGTAGTGAGTGCTGTGGTGCTCTACCCAGAAACTCTCTTCAGGGCCAAGGCACCTGTCGCCCATCTGCTGGAAATAGGGGGCGCACAGCTACAGCCCACCCCCCACCCCCGTGCACAGCCCGGGGCTATGGGGCTCAGCCAAGGCTCCAGGCCCTCCCAGCAGGGCGTCCATACCCAAAGACCGAGCAACCCACGGACACGGAGATTCCAAGGCCCAGCTCGGTTGCCTCGCTTTAGAGTATCTCAAAGGGTCCTTCTCACTGCAGAGCTCTCGATGGGGTCACAGGAGATCTGCCAAACGCTGCTCGTTCCCTCCCAGCTGCATCTCCAAGAACAGTCTCTGGGAAACCACGAACACTTGTATGCGGAAGAAAGAAATGCGTTGATCCGTAGGCACAGGTATTTTGGTTCATTTGTTAGGAGACTATTAACCCAGCATTCCAGTTTTTACAGGAGTCATTTTCATAAATATGGTTAGCCAGCCACTGCAGAGCCTGACCCAAACCTGGCAACACAAGCAAACCTGAATTTCAGGATGCTAAAGTTTAGGAGGAAGGGCTGAGATCCTGACTGGGCTACGAATACCCACGGCGCTGTGAAGCCCAGGCTGGGAGACCCGCTGGCAGTGCCCACGGATGTCTCTGTCTCGAATTCGTGCCGAGATCACACCAGAGGGCACAGTCCATACACCCCATCAGCCCCCTTCCCTTCTTCCCGGTTGCTTCTCGTCCGCTGTGCTCTCCCGGCGTATTCTCTTCGTACTGTTTCCTTAGTGGGGTGCGGGCAACAAATGAAATAGAGAGAGGGCTGAGGAGAAAAAAAATTCAAGACCAGGAATAAGAAAGGAGAATTAACCTAGGGTACAAAAAACACTGAAGGAAATATGAGAAATTCCACCTGCGACACAATGGTAATAAATCCAAAAACCCAAAAGATACAATTTCTCAACAAAAACTTGAGCTACCAAATTTGTTCTGCCCAAAGTAGAAAACAGAAATAAGCAATTGCAGCGGAGAGAAAGAAAAGGGGATTATGGATTCCCCATTCAAAAAGCACTAGAACCAGGGCGCCGGGGCGGCTCAGTCGGTTAAGCGTCCGACTTTGGCTCAGGTCATGATCTCACATTCGTGGGTTCGAGCCCCACATCGGGCTCTGTGCTGACAGCTCAGGGCCCGGAGCCCATTTCAGATTCTGTGTCTCCCTTTCTCTCTGCCCCTCCCCCACTCGTGCTCTGTCTCTCTCTCTCTCTCTCTCTCTCAAAAATAAAAACATTTTGAGGAGGGCACTTGTTGGGATGAGCACTGGGTGTTGTATGTAAGGGATGAACCACAGGAATCTGCCCCCAAAACCAAGAGCACACTGTATACACTGTATGTTAGCCGATTTGACAATAAATTATATTTAAAAAATAATAAAAACATTAAAAAAATTTTTTTTAATTTAAAAAGCACCAAATCCTGATGTGTCCGTTGCATATGATCTTTAAAGAACAGAAATTCAAATTTTCTGGCTCAGAGCCCCTCTCTATTCTTAAAAATTCTTGAGGACCTCAGAAAGGCTTTGTTTACATAAGTTAGAACTATCAATACCATACTAGAGATTAAAACATGAAAAAAAAACTCATTGAAAAAGGTGACATATTCATATAAATCATTTTGTGAAAAATATTTTCAAAAAATTTAAAGTGAAGAATGGTATCTTTTACATTATTGTACATCCCCTTTTTTTTTTTAGAGACAGAGAGAGCAGGGGAGAGGCAGCGGGAGAGACAGAGAAAGAGAGAGAGAGAGAGAGAGAGAGAGAGAGAGAATCCCAAGCAGGCTTCACACCGGCATGGAGCCCGCCAGGGAGGAGCCCAAAGCAGGGCATGATCCCACGACCATGACATCACAACCTGAGCCAAAACCAAGAGTCAGACTGTCAATCAACTGAGCCACCTGGCGCCCCTCCTTTTTTTTTTTTTTTTTTTTTTTTTTAGTGTCAGCCTCTTTGATGTCAGGCCTAAGTAAAAAAAGAAATCCAGATTCTCCTATCTGCTTCTGCATTCAATCTGTTATAATATCTTATTTTATTCGAACTACATGAAGAAAGTCTGTTCTCACACAGATATGTAGGTGGAAACGTGAATATCTTTATTATTTTTTTTTAAGTAAGCTCTACACCCAACGTGGGGTTTGAACTCACGACCTCCGGATCAAGAGACACATGCTCTACTGACTGAGCCAGCCAGGTACCCCAAGAAGAGTGTCTTTATCAGATAATTGTGGACATTCTTCTTTGATGGTACACCCAAACACGACAAGTGGTAGTTTTCTGTTTTTTTTTTTTTTTAATGTTTATCCATTTTTGTGACAGAGAGAGAGAGAGAGAGAGAGCACAAGCAGGGGAGGGGAGGAGAGAAGGAGAGGGAAACACAGAATGTGAAGCAGGCTCCAGGCTCTGAGCTGTGGGTACAGAGTGCGCTCACGAACCCCGAGTCATAACCTGAGCCAAAATCAGATGCTCAACCGACTGAGCCACCCAGACACCCTGACAGGTGGTAGTTTTCCAAAAGTTAGTTGCAGTGGGGAATTCATCAAAAACCATATTGGTAAACTTTTCATACTCCTTTACATTAAAATCCATTGGCCCATCTTGAAGTTTGAATGTATCTTTTAGTTGCGCATAATTTTGTAACATCATGCATTGGTCATTTGGAAAATATTAGTTCACTGATTCATGTGAATCTTCCAAATGTTGACACTCTTTACTACACAATATTTTTAAAACCACATCCATTAATATCACCCCTCCATCTCATCAGAAAAGCCTTTTAATTATTGGGAAGCTATTAAGCTCATGGTGGCAGACACAATTTACTAATTGCAAAATGCTAATTTTTACTGAAAGCTCATATTTTATCACTAGCAACAAATATTGCCCTTTGTTTTCTCTAGGCGACAGGCTCACTTTGTTGATTTGCAAGAAAACATCTGCCAAATATCCAAATCTGAATACCCAAATCTGAATAACTGTATTTGACCATTGGTTATTCTTTTTTTTTTTTAATTTTTTCAATCTTTATTTATTTTTGAGAGAGAGAGAGAGACAGAGTGAGAGTGGGGGAGGGGCAGAGAGAGAGAGGGAGACACAGAATCTGAAGCAGACTCCAGGCTCTGAGCTGTTAGCACAGAGCCCGATGCGGGCCTCGAACCCACAAACGGCGAGATCATGACCTGAGCTGAAATCAAGTCAGACACTTAACCAACTGAGCCACCCAGGTGCCCCTTTTTAAGAACATTTTTAAGTGAAACGGACTTCTGTGTGTGTGACCACATGGGGATGTAGAATATGACTCCCTGTGCAATTTAATGACCTCATTCGATTCCTACCAACACACCAGCAAACTCGCTATTGCCTTTGTAAATTCAGCGCCAATGTCAACTTTTGAAAGGTAATATATAAATTCCATGTTTCACTTATAATTTTCACAGAGCAGGGTTTCATAATGGGAGATAATTATCTTAAAGATCACGTGGAAATAGACGTTTCCAATAATGGTGACGAAAATGGTGAAAAAGTGTAGGAGATCGTTGCTTTGGGCCTGAAGAACTTACTGCTCTAGGGACTGCTGTCCCACCATAAACAACTAGAAAAGCAGTTGTAAACTAAACTGTTTTTCAGACATTGGACAACAGACTACAATCAGGCTCTGATTCCTAAGAGAAGGAAAACAAATGAGGTGAGCCCAGCCCTGGATTATTACCTGGAGACAGTTTCCAGGATACAGCACAGGTACAGGAAACCTAAACAGGGCCAAGTTGTCTCACTGAGATCAGGAAAAAGTGCTGGCAGATTGAGGAAGCTACATTTGTGGGGCAGAGCACCAGAGACGAGAGAGGTGTCCAGGGGGAGAGCTCGAGAGATCTGCAGAGGGGACCCTTCAAATCATTGGCAGATCAAATCCTGATCTGCGTATGTTTGGATTTAAAAAAAGATTTTTTTTAATGTTTACTTTTAGAGAGAGAGAGTGTGTGAGTGGGGGAGCCGAGAGAAAGGGAGACACAGAATCCAAAGCAGGCTCCAGGCTCTGAGCCGTCAGCCCAAATCCCAATGTGGGGCTCGAACTCACAGAGTAGGAGATCATGACCTAATCCGCAGTCAGACGCTTAACCAACCGAGCCACCCAGGTGCCCCTGCTCTGCATACGTTTGGATGAAACTCCCAAGACTGAGTAAGAACCACCATAAAGCAGTGGGCCATGCAATGCCCAGAGTCTACACAGGAATGGACATTTTCCAGACACAGAATAAAATCTTCAGAAAGGAATCACCCAAGTTGTGTGCCTAAATTATCCTAGACTGAAGACTGCTTTGATTCACCCTAACACAGAAGAAAAGGAAGCCTCAAAAGGATCGCACTAATTCTAAGTAACTTAACTGCCCGTCAGATCACAGGCTTGTATTTTTGAAGGAATACAACAAAATCCCACACCCAACAGCATAAAAATCCAGCGTCCTGAGATCCAAACACAATTGCCAGACATGCAGAAAACATAATCCATATCCAGGAGAAAAACCAATCAATATAAAATCACCTAGAAATGACAGAGATGATGAAATGGGAGAGCTTCTAAACCAGCAATTATAAATATCTTCTAGATACTCAAGAATCCAGAGGAAAACATAAACATAATAAAAAGAGAAATGGAAGAAAACAAGACCCAAATGGAACTTCTAGAGATGAAAAACACAATATCTTAAATTAACAAAAAAGTATACACAGCATGAGTGACCAGTAGAACAATATCAAGCAGTCTAGCGTATCTGTAATTGGGGCCTCAGGAAGTCACAGTTGGGGGGGGGGTGGATATTTCAAGAAACAATGGGCAGAATGTTTCTAAATTTGATGAAGACTAGAAATCACACAGATCCAAGAAGCTCATGAACCCAGGAGAAAACCACACCAAAGCCCAACATAATCAAGTGAGACACAGCGATAAAGGAATATTTTAAAGCTGCCCTCCCAGAAGTCATTACATAAAGAGCAAAGAAAAGAATGACTGCAGAGTTCCTGTTAGAAATCACACAAGCTAGAAGACAAAGGAACAACATTTTTAAAGTATTGAAGGAAAAAACTGTCAGCCTAGAATTCTACACTCAGCAACAGTATCCATTAAAAATGGAAATGAACTAAAGATTATTTTTCGACAAAAAAAAAATGTTGAAAAGATTTATCAGCAAGCCTGCACTACAAGAAATGCTGAAGTTCTTCAAATGGAAGAAAAATAAAGCAAAAGAACTAAGAATAGTACAGAAATGCTGAACATGTGGATAAAATATAAAAGATGTTTCCTAATTTTTTAACATCTCTAAAAAAAAAAAGGCAACAGAGAAACAAAAGCAAAAATGAACTACGGGGACCTCATCAAGATAAAAAAAGTTTCTGCACAGTGAAGGAAACAATCAACAAACCTAAAAGGCAACTGACGGAATGGGAGAAGATATTTGCAAATGACATATCTGATAAAGGATTAGTATCCAAAATCTATAAAGAACTCATCAAACTCAACACCCCAAAAATAAATTATCCAGTTAAGAAATGGGCAGAAGACATGAAGAGACATTTTTCCAAAGAAGACATCCCGAAGGCTAACAGACACATGAAAAGATGCTCAACTCATCATCAGGAAAATATAAATCAAAACCATGTTGAGATACCACCTCCCACCTGTCAGAATGGCTAAAATGAACAACACAATAAATAGCAAGTGTTGGCGAGGATGCAGAAAAAGGGGAACCTTCTTGCTCTGTTGGTGGGAATGCAAACTGGTGCAGCCACTCTGGAGAACAGTATGGAAGTTTGTCAGAAAGTTAAAATAGAGCTACCCTACGATCCAGCAATTGCACTACTGGGTACTTATCCAACGGATACAAAAATGCTGATTCAAAGAGGTACATGCACCCCAATGTTTACAGTAGCATTATCAACAATGGCCAAACTGTGGAAAGAGCCCAAATGTCCATTGACTGATGAATGGATAAAGAAGATGTGGTGTATATATATATATATATATATATATATATATATATATATAGGAATATTACTCAGCCACCAAAAAGAATGAATGCTTGCCATTTGCAATGACATGGATGGAGCTAGAGTGTATTATGCTAAACAAAACAAGTCAGTCAGAGAAAGACAAATACCATACGATTTCACTCATACGCGGAATTTAAGAAACAAAACAGATGAACATATGGGAGGGGGGGAAAGAAAAAGAAAAAAGAAAGAGGGAAACAAACCACAAGAGACTCTTAAAGGTAGAGAACAAACGGAGGGTGGCTGGAGGGAGGGAGGTGGGGAATGGTCTAGGTGGGTGATGGGTATTAGGAGGACACTTGTTATCATGAGCACTGGGTACTGTATGTAAGTGATGAATCACTGAATTCTACTCCAGAAACCAATGTTGCATTGTATGTTATCTACCTAGAATATAAATGAAAATCTGAAAAGAAAATAAATAAGTAAAAGAAAGGCAACAAACTATTTACATCAATAATTGCATTAAATATAAATTGCCTAAACAGCATACTTGAAAAGTAGAGATTTTCAGGTGGACTTAAAAAAAACCCCAAGGCCCAATTATATGATGTCCACAAGAATCCTAGTTTAAGTATAAAAACACAAATAAGTTAAAGGTGAAAGGATACATGCATGCCACCACTAATAAAAAGAAATTGGGAATGGCTATATTAACATCAGACAAAGTGAACTTTGGAATAGGGAATATTATTAAGGAGAAAGAAGGATATTTTATAATGATAAAGATGTTGAAGTATTGAGACGACATGCAATCCTAAATGTACATGTATCTAATAACATAGCATCAAAATACATAAGCAAAAACTGTTAGAATTGAAAAGTAAACAAGTCAACAATTATAGGTAGAGATTTCCCTATATTACTATCAGTAATTGATAGAATAAGTGGACAGAAAATCAGTACGAATACAAGAGGCTTGAACATTACCCAACTAACATGAGCCAATCAAAATTTAGAGGATGCTGTAGCCTGAACTTCAGAATGCATACATGCTCTTTTACTTAATTTTTCACGTGAGCTCTACACCCAACATGGGGCTTGAACTCATGGCCCTGAGATCAAGAGTCACACGCTCTACCAAGAGAGCCAGATAGATACCCCTATACACGTGCTCTTTTAAAGTCCAATTGGAATATGCACTAAGACAGATCATATTCTGGGACATTAAACATGTCTCAATAAATTCAAAACAATTAAAACCATACAATGTATATTTTCTGATAACAAACTAAAGTAGGAATCAGTAACAGAAAAATAACTAGCAAAATCCCCAAATAACGGAAATTAAATACACTTATAAATAACTCATAGAGTCAGAGAAGAAATCACAAGTGAAATTAGAAAGTATTTCAGGGGCGCTGGGGAGGCTCAGTTGGTTAAGCATCCGACTTCGCCTCAGGTCACAATCTCACAGTCTGTGAGCTCGAGCCTCACATCAGGCCCCGCACCGACAGCTCAGAGCCTGGAGCCCACTTCAGATTCTATGTCTCCCTCTCTCTCTGCCCCTCCCCACTCATTCTCTGTCTCTCTCTCAAAAATAAAATGAAAACATACAAAAAAAAATTTTTTAAGTATTTCAAACTGAATGAAAATGAAAACACAAGACATAAAAATGCAGAAATCTGCAGGCCTTGACAGATTCACTGGAGAAGTTACCAAATATTTAAAGAAGCATTATCACAAATTTGGGACAGTTTCTGCCAGAAATGGAAAAGGAAGGAATGCTTCCCACCTCATTTTATGAGGCCAGCATTCCCCTGATACCAAAACCAAAGACAGTACAGAAAAAGAAAATAATAAACCAGTATCTCTCATAAACTTCAGACACAAAATTCCTTAACAAAAGTTGGTAAATGGAACTCAACAATGTGTAAAAAGAATCACATACCTTAATGAAGTGCTATGTAAGGCTGTGTTTCAACATCCAGGAATCAATCAATGTAATCCACCATACCAATCAGCTAAAGAAGAAAAAGCATGTGACTTAATTGACAAAGAGAAAAAAAGCATTTGACAAAATCCAACACCCAAAGCCAAAAGACAGCAAACTTGGAAAAAGAGCATTTACCAAAAACTACAGCTAATATCATATTAAATGGCGAAAGACTGAATGGTTCCCCATTCGGTTGGAGAAAGAACCCAAATGTATGCCAACTAATAAACGGATAAATAAATTGTGGTACAATCCATTCAAAGGAGTACTATTCTGCAATAAAAAAGGAACAAATAGCTAAGACAAGCAACAACATGCAAAAGTTATAAAACATTGTGCTAGGTGAAATATCCTGGACACAAAATATGATAATACTGCATGATTCCATCCACATGAATTTTTAAATTTTTTTTTAATGTTTACTTATTTTTGAGAGGGAGAGAGACAGAGCATGAGTGTGGGAGGGGCAGAGAGAGAGGGAGACACAGAATCGGAAGCAGGCTCCAGGCTCTGAGCCATCAGCCCAGAGCCCGATGCGGGGCTCGAACTCAAGGACCGCGAGATCGTGACCTGAGCTGAAGTCGGACGCTTAACAGGCTGAGCCACCCAGGTGCCCATGCACATGAATTCTTAAACAGTTAAAACAATAGTGATAGAAAGCAGGTCAGTGATTGCCAGGAGCTGGGGTTTGGGCTGACAATTGAATACAAAGGGGCAGGAAGAAATTTCTGGAGGTGGGGGCGGGGGGGGGGGGGGAGGATGGAAATATTACATATCATGAAAAGGTAGAAGAGACACTTCTAGAACCTCCCTAAACTCCCTATCATCTGATATATTCCACACTCCGACCGCACTTAACAAGCACTACCATTCTTTTCTCTTGTCTGAATCACCACACCCAAAAGTATACACACTTCACCAGTATTTGGAGGAAGGCCCTATTTGTGACAATAGCTGCTACAGTCCACAGCACCCAAAAGGAGGGACAAACATTGTGAGTTGGCAATGGCAGTGGTCATGAGAAAAGCTGGCTACAAACAGCCCCCAAGTGTTAGAAAAATCTATCAAGACACATTTATATGCTGTATTTCATCAATTTTAAGATGCTCTTTTTTTAATATACATACACATTTTAACTTCTCTGAAACAGGGACGCATCACCTTTCAGTTCCTGACACCATGCCATTAAAATTGGGTGTGCTTCTTTTTCTTAGTGGTAGATTTCTTGTAATGGTGAACCTGAGAGTTGACGGCTTCCACAGTGTCCATAAACTGCAGAATGGCTGGGCAGCGGACGCACAGGGTTCTGCTGTGGCTGACAAGGGTAAGATAGCAGAGATGGGAGCCACGGCAGAATCAAGACTGGAAGCCACGTCCTGGGCCGGAGTCTCCATGTCACGTATGGAATCATCAGCCCTGTCGCCGCCTATTTCTGTCCCCGGTTAAGGCCAAGGGGGATACCCTGGCAGACGGTGCCAACAGACTTCGGAACAGGAAGTCACTACTAGGAGTGGCTGGAAGAGATAGTGGTCGGGCAAGGTAACAAGAGCAGGTCGCCTCTCCAGCAGGTGGCATCACAAACAGAAAAGACAGATACAATGGACTTGGGCCTGGCTTACTCAAGGAAGAGCGGGGTCAGCTAAGTGCACTGTGAAATTCAGTTAACTAAGGACCTTGTTACTGTGCTGCTAGTGGACTAGGGAACAGAGGCTCAGTACTTTAATTACTGAATCCTTCTGGACTTCAATTTCTTCATCTGGAAAATGGGGAATAATAGTAATACCTACCTGAAAGAATTAGTGTGTTGGTTCAAAAGAGTTAAAGGCTAAAAACAGGGCCAGGCATATGTAAGTACTCAATGCTTTTACGTTACCATTATGGTCATTTTCGTAAATATTTTATTTTTTTTGAAAGAGAGAGAGAGAGTAAGGTAGGGGCAGAAAGAGAAGGAGAGAGAGAATCCCAAACAGGCTCCTCACTGCCAAGGCAGCGCCCGATGTGGGGCTCAAACTCACAAACTGTGAAATCATGACCTGAGCTGAAATCAAGAGTCAGATACTTAACTGATTGAGACACCCAGGTGCCCCTCCATAACTATCTGAAAATGCATCCATTCACTTATTCATTCTTTCAACATTTGTTTAGCAGTTAGGATGCTAAAATCTGAAGAGTGTCTTGTTCGCTACTGTTCGTTATGTCTTATTAATTCATTTAGCGATGGCCGGTAGCAAATGCCAATTCCTCCTGATTCTTACCGATCTTCCTCAATATATTTATTTCTGTTTCGTCCTCCTGCCAGTCAGGCAACTGATCGAACACAGGGCCAGAGGTTTTTACTCTTTACATTAAAACCAATACTACTGACTCATCATAAAATATACAGTGTCAACAATGACTTAGAAAGATACTTAAGACTGAAGAAAGAAAAATCGAAAATGGCTTTGTCACATAAGGAGGTGTGCCTGTAGGTCAGTCAGTTGCAAAATAAAAATAATACTTCACTGGCAAAGATTTGGAGAGAAACAAATGAGATGATGGATGTCAAAAGGCATAAACTTATTATGATGAATAGACTCTTAATCATAATAGGTTTTTGTTATCCAAAGTAACATATACTCCTGAAACTGATGTTATTTGTCAATTATATCTCATTTTTAAATTCTATTTATTTATTCAAATTTAAATCCAAGTTAGTTAACATATAGTATAACACTGATTTCAGGAATAGAAATCATTTAGTGATTCATTACTTACATATAACACCCAATGCTCACCTCCTTAATGCCTCTCACCCATTTAGCCCATCTCCCTGGATAAAATGTAGTGATTAAATGTATTTACTTAGTAACTTCCTACTAAAAAGTCCCCATGTTTAATTTTCCAAATTCCTGAGAGAAACAAGGGACAGAAACGATATATTACCCTGAGTTTATATACGAGTTGTTACTGTATTGATGACATTGTCCAAGATGTATAAATGGGCACTCATGCTAAATCTAGAATCTGTACTTCCTATTTCCCAAATTTGTGTTTCTCCCCTTGGATACTATGCCTCTCAACCTTTCAGAAGAAAAAGACATACACAAATACTAGAGGTTTCTCAATCCTGGCTGCTCATTAGAATCATCTGGAAGCTTCAGAAAAACACTAATGCCCAGGCTTGACCCCAGACCCATTACATCAGAATCTCTGAATGTGGGGTCCAGACATCGGTCATTCTAAGAGTTTCCCAAGGGATTCTTACGTGTATCCAATGTTGAGAATCACTAGTAAAGAATTAAATATCAGCTATGCAATTTGAAAAGCACATGTGTACCCTTTCCAATGTCAGCTTTTCTCCTGAAACGGTTCTGTTGAGTACGTATTCCATACAAGGCATAGCACTAAGTGTTGACTGTCATGGCATCCTTTTTTCTGGATCCCCATACCCTTTATTTGTACTTTTCTTGTGGCTAATAGTCGGCCTTGGTGTAGTTATTTTTGTACTTATTTAAACCATCTTTTAGAATATCCCTTTCTTGGGGTGCCTGCCTGGTTCTGTTGGAAGAGCATGTGGCTCTTGGTCTTGGGGTCATGAGTTCGAGCCCCACGTTGGGTATAGAGATTACTAAAAAAACTAATAAACTTTAGAATATCCCTTTCTTGAAGAGAAGAACTATGACAGTGCCCTTTAATGGGAGTCCTCTGCTAGGTGTTTTAGTTGCCCACTCTTATCATTTCACCTTGGAATGGCCCTGTATCTCACCATCGCAGCCCTCACTCCTGCCATGTACCTCCTCTCTGACTATCACACCTATTTTCTTTTCCTGTATTCGGCTCTCACCTCTACATACTTTACTTTTGTTCTCATGCAATTCAAGTTTATGTATTTATTTTGAGAGAGAACACAAGCAGACAGGGGCAGAGAGAGAGAGAGAGAGAGAGAGAGAGAGAGAGGGAGAACCCCAAGCAGGCTCCATGCTGTCAGCACAGAGGCTAACACGGGCTCAATCCCACAAACGATGAGATCATGACCTGAACTGAAATCAAGAGTTGGACACTTAAGCAACTGAGCCACCCAGGCACCCCCATTTGTCTTCATTCTTTCAAATGTTTTATCCCCCAAATGTTGCTTGAACAGACCTACTATTCTTCCTCTCCCTCCATAGCTCTTCCCTGGCATTTTTACCCTTTTCCACTTCCTCATCCCCTCTCCCTATCACTTAACCACCTGTCTTCTAAATTCCCTCTAGGGGGTATTAACCCTATTCAAAGGTATCTGTTGCCCATGGAATGGATTTGGGGTGCTCAGGAGCATTGCTTCTGGTCATTTCTGGTGAGGTGCTCAATTAACACTAGAACAATGAAAAGTATAGCAGCTGGCGGAGGAGAACCTAATCATTCCATACTGGGCAGGCGGGGTGGAGGACAGGTAGAATGTTAAGTAGAAGAGGTAAGCCAAGAGCTTATTCATGGATCCAGCAAATTCATGGATCCAGCCAAGAGGAAACCAGTTAGAGTCAGGGACAGATAGAGAAGTAACATAGGTAACAAAGTGCAGAGATCAGAGTCCATGAGCAAGACAGTCAGATGAATATATTATTTACAGCTTCCTAGTTGCTCTTCACACTTCTTTTTGCTGTACTGTCTTAAAGTGTTCACACTTGAATGGTTTCTGACTCTGCTCTCTATAAACCTTGCCCATGAGGGTTACTAGATTGGGGCTTTGCAGGGTAAAAGGGGTGAAAATGGCTATAAAACTATAGTCCTTACAGTAGGGTGGTAGACTGATATGTTAATTTCTTACGTGCGGTTCCTATTAACAGGGCTAGGGTGAAAATACCTGCCATGAGACGGTAATGTCAGGTGTTATGGGGGGAGGACTGAGCCAGGCAAAAGTGTTGACTCAGAGAGGTAGAAGCAGAGGTAATCCTAAGGGTAAGCGAAAGTTGTTGTAAAGAGAAACAAGAAGTTCATGCCCATAAGCCAAGCATGAGTTCAGAGGGACAAGTATATGCCTATAAACAGGAGGTAGGGCAAGGGATCAAGAGCCAAAGGCATTAGAAATATTTTCCTCAAGCAGACTGCAATCATGAAATAATATTTGGCATTCTAAGCTGTGCACAATGCGTCAGAGTAGAAATTCATTTACATTGAGAATTGGACTCATGTGTTAGGGGTGCCTGGCCAGTTTAAGGACACAAAGTCAGGTTAATCTCTTCCAAAAGGTCCCTTCCATCAAACAGGATAGGCCCAGAGCTGCCCATCTGGGTATTCTTGATGGAAATGGAGTTGCTCTCTGGGGTGTGTAGGAATATCCTTTGAGCATCCTTCAATCTGAGCCCTTCCTACTGGGCCAAAGTTGGAACTATTCTTGGAATAGTTCTTGAACTATTCTACATCATCCTCACTAATCACTTCTTTGGGGGTCCATGTACAATTGCTGGGATGAGTCTTTCGGAGTATGGAATAGAGAACAGGTGCTAAAATTGGAGGCAGAAATGTATAAATAGGGGAACTGAATATGGGAGGCAACCAGAGTTATGAACTTTGTCGTTACAAAGGGGTCCAGACTCTATGACAAGGACAGATGAGGAGGGCAGTAGAAGGACAGGCAGGACATCTCCCATCTGAATCATTCACCTTGCTATTTGGTAGTTATTGACTATGGCCTTTATTATAATGTCCCTTGTGATGCTAGAGGGTGTCCTGTAGGCTGAGCAGCCTGAGCTACTACATAGATTTGACCAGTAGCTGGGCTCACAGAGGTTCAGGATAATAGCCGGAAGAGGTGGTGGTAAAGCAATAAATACCACCAAAGGGGGCATTCAGGGGAGATGTGTTCAGAGAGCTATTATATATAAATTCAGAGGTTATTTGTGGACTACTCACTTATCTGTTCATCTTTGCCACCACTAAGGTGTACAAAGAGTGCCACCTCCACAGCCTCCTCTGGAAATTATTATCCTCAATAAATTCTGTAGCTGCCTAAGAATATCTGGGCACTAGAGCATGGTGACTTCCAAACAGTCCCAGGAGAGTCATTAATGCAGATGGTATTTTAGAGCCCATTGTGTCAAAAGACATAAGGTTTTTGAGCACAGTCCTGCCCTGACCTCCCCTGAATGGAGGATGTGGGGGTTACAGGATCCATTCAGGGGCCAAGGCCCTTCTCCCTCAGCAGCAACTTGGTAAAGTTGAGTGATGGCTCAACTTGGCCTTGCTTCAACAACCCTCCCATCTCCAAAGGTCAGTAACATCACCCTCTGAGCAAACGAAGACATGGCACGATTATGTAACTTGCCCACAGTCCCACAGCTATGAGCAGAGGACCTAGAATTTGAACCCATTTCTGCCTTACGTCAAAGTGCATGATCTTACCAACTAAGTTAGCACCGCCTCAAGGTAGAAAGCCCAGCTATGCTAGAAATCAATATAAATCCAATTATTTCCAGTAAACAGGTATTTCTTGAAGTGCCTGGAAAAAGATGCTTTTGTTGTTGTTGCTTCTTTGTTTTTATTTTTCATCAATGGCCAAACCTGCTTTTGGTAACGAAACGATGACTTTCTCAAAGTGGCTGGCTTTATCCTCACTCAAGGCTCATTCCAGGACGTAGGAGACAGGAGAACACCAATAAATGTGTCAAAATAATCATTTAAATCAGAGAAAGAATTAGTCTCAGTAGGAGGCTGGAATCCCAGAATCTTTAAAACTAATATAACCATGTTATAGAAATTTGGAAAACAGAGAAAATGAAAGCATACATAAATCCACCTCTACCACAATCATTGTTACCATTTCATACAACTTTTACACATATTTTATATGCATATTCAGATTTTGTAATAATTGTGTGCACATTTTATACCCTGCATAATTAACATAAAACGTTATATTAGTTTCAGGTGTACGATAGACTGATTCAACAATTCTATACATTACTCAGTCCTCGTAAAGGGAGCTCTTAACCCCCTTCACTTTTTTCACCCATCCCTCCACCCACCTCCCCTCTGGTAACCCTCAGTTTGTTCTACTACATTCTCTGGTTTGTCTCTTTTTTGCGGTTCATTTGTTTGGTTTCTTAAATTCCACGTGAGTGGAATCATATGGTATTTGTCTTTCTCGGACTGACTTCTTTCACTTAGCATCATACCTTCTAGCTCCATCCATGCTGCTGCAAATGGCAAGATCTCATTCTTTTTTATAGCTGAGTAGTATTTATTGTGTATATGTACCACATCTTCTTTATCCATTCACCTATTGATGGACGCGTGGGCTGCTTCTATAATTTGGCTGCTGTAAATAATGCAATAAACATAGAGGTACAAATACCTTTTCAAATTAGTGTTTTGTGATTCTTAGGGGAAGTACCTAGTAGTGGAATTGCTGGATCACATGGTAATGTTCTTCTTTTCTTTTTTTATATTTTATTTGTTTTTGAGACAGAGAGAGCATGAGCAGGGGAGGGGCAGAGAGAGAGAGAAGGGGAGAGAGAGTCTAAAGTGGGCTCTGTGCTGACAGCAGTGAGCCTGATGGAGGGCTCAAACTCATGAACCATGAGATCATGACCTACGCCAAAGTCAGATGCTCAACCAACTGAGCCACCCAGGTGCCCTGGTAATTCTATTTTTCATTTTTTGAGGAACCTCCATATTGTTTTCCACAGTGGCTCTACCCTGCATTTCCAGGATCCTGCCTTTTTTTCTTTAATATTTCATCATATGCACTTTTCCATTTTGATTAATAACCTTCCTAACAATTTAGTTAGTTAGCTTTGTAACATTTCATTAAGCGGGCTATAACAAAATTTCCCCAAATCATTTCCTATTGTTGGATATTTAGGTCATTGCAAGTTTTTGCTATTATAAATTATTCTGCAGTGAACATCTTTATGCAAATAAAATTTTATTGGCATAGAGTGTTTAGATTCTTTACTTCTTCTTATATTCACTACCACTCTATGCCACTTAAGCCTCACATTCCTCAATTAATAGGTTAACATGTTAGCCAGTTTCCCCTTCTTCCAATCTATCCTGAGTAACGCTAAGAGATTAAATTCCCTAAAATACCATTTTCATCATGTCACTTTCTTACTTAAGAATCTGTATTTGCCTGTCTTCCATGTGGTGTGATTGGATTACTGTATTAGAACCCCTTACAGACCAAAATGTGAGGCGTGTTGGGCCCCCAAAGGCTAACCAGAAGAAACCAGGAAATTAACTGGAGACGATGGGACTAGATTCACGATGTATCAACACAGGAACAATACTGGGTCCCTAAACGCATGTCAGTGTCCACTGCAGCGAGGAAAACTTGGGTCCAGTTAAAGTTGGACCCACTCAGAAGATCTTACTCAGTAAGGACACGGCACTGATGGTCACCGAGGGGTGGTAACACACACAGTCAAGTGGAACCAGAAATCAAAGTTCAAAAGAGGTTTATCCAGGTTGAACCAGACTTAGTGGAGTGAGCAGAGTCAGACACTCTGGGGCATAGGAACCAGCATACATTGGGCAGGGGATCAGAGCCCAGCCAAATAGGTCTTGGTTTGTGGCATGGTTCCAGAAGTACCAGATTACTAGAGTGCAAACAAGGAACCAGGGGAGAATCCCAGTTGTATAAACCGGGCCCTTGTAAGGGACGGTAGGGAAGGCTGTGCCTGCAAGAAGCAGGCAGGCTTGTGGGCAATCAGGTTTGGCGGGGGGGGGGGGGGGGGGGGGGGGGGGATCACCGCATTAGATGTCTGGTTGACAGCAGCAGACTGCATCTGGAACTAGGGGACCTGGGCTCTTAACGTACCACCCGTGGACTGAGAAAATCTATTACCAGACTGTGAAGACTTAGCCTGCCGTTGCAAGCGCCGACCATCCACAGCTGGCAGAGACTGACCTCCAGAAAGCGACTCCAACCAAAACCCAAATAAGTAAAAACACATACCTGTGTACAGATAACCGATGCATATGTATGGTACAATCCGCTAACCTTTTAGCACTCCTCTCTTTTGGCCTGAAGGCATTATCGTTGTTTAAAAGGCACTACAATGCCCTATCCACTTCACGTCAACAACACCTTAACATAAATTGCCTATTTTTCCACACATTAAGAATTAGCTGGAAGCCGATTTGGGTTGCGGGCAAGAAGGAGGCAAGAGGAATTCAGAGCTGGCACTGGACTATTAGCCATTGTATTGGCCAGAGCGGTTCTCCAAAGAAGCAGAACAGCAGCCTAAATAAATACACAGAGAGATTTACTTTCAGGAAATGGCTCATGGAGGCTGGCAAGTCCAAAAGCTGCAGGCAGGCCAACAGGCTGGACCCCGGGAAGACCTGATGCTGCAGTCGATGCAAAGGCAGCCTGGAGGTAGAATCTGGGGAACCTCAGCCAGTCTCTCTTAAGGCCCCCATCTGATTGGATGAGGCCCAAACATTACGGAGGGCACCTGCTTTACTCAAAACTCTGCTGACTTAAATGCTAGTCTCACGAAACAAACCACCTCTAAACTGGTGCTGGACCAAACGACTGGGTGCCATGGCCCGGCCGATCTAAAATGAATTGTTACAGCCCCTGAAACAAATCCAGGCCACTCAACTCCTGAGTATGGGAGAAAGATAAGTGCATCTTCTCCCAATTATTCCAAGATTACGTGACCAGCCCCCAATTTCTCATTCTTATGTTTAAGTACTTATTTGTCATGGATCCTAAATACAACCCTCCTCTTGTGGAGTCCGGTCAGCTCTGCCTCTTTCTTGCTCGCTGGCACTCATCCCTAGATCACGGCCACTCCTGCTGCCACGAATCCCAATTTCTCGGCCTATGCAGACCCCTCACTTCCTTCAAGAACAAGTTCACGACGGTGCTTCTCTCCCAGGATTTCTGTCACATGTGCGCTCAGACCTCAGGTGGCATTTCCCCTCTGACTAAATCTGAAAGAAAAGATATAATCAGGCATCAAAAAAAAAAAAAAAAAGCCATGGAAGAATGAAATATGGAGCTAGGATTGTTCCCTCTACATATTAGCTAATCTGAAAGGCTAGCTGCGCAAGGAAATGCATTTGAGAGAGCCATTCTCCGCCTCTTCACGACACGGCAGCATCTTTCCAAGGTCAACGACACTCACATACAGCTGAGTCCTGCTTCTTTTAAACTCTTCAGTGTTGTATCAGCCAAATTAAGAACAGGTAATAATATAGAGTTGATTTTTTTACCGAGGTAAAGTTTACTTGCCGTTGAACGTATAGATCTTAAGTGCGTGATGAAATGAGCTCCCATGAATCCACACACGTGTGTAAACACCCCTTCTGTCACTACAGCTCTTTCCTCATGGACTTGGCTTTTTAAATAGCCTCTCTTTTCTTTCTCTTTCTTTTTTGTAAATAATAGACTGGGGCGCCTGGCTGGTTCATGAAGTAGAGCATGTGACTCTTGATCTAGCAGTCGGGACTCCATGTTGGGTGTAGTTTACTTAAACGGACAAAACAAAACTATATTTTATATATATAAATATACATGACATATACATAAAACTATATTTGGACAATATTTTATGACATATATATGAAAGTATATTATATATATATAAATACATGTGATATATATTTATATTTATATATTTGTTATATTTATATTTATTTATATGTATATTATTTATATTTATTATATTTATTTATACGTATATATTATATTGTTTATTATATTTATATATATACCTATAAATATATGACATTCTTTTTTTTGATCTGCAGTCAAGGCTCCATGTTGAGTGTAATTTACTTAAAAAAAACAAAACTCTCTCTCTCTCTCTCTCTCTCTCTCTCTATATATATATATATATATATATGAGACATTCTTTCTTGGAGCAGTTTTAGGTTTACAGAAAAATGAGCGGAAAGCACATAATTCCTAGATACCTTCTCTTCCCCACCTGGTTTCCCCCCATTATTAACATTCTGCATTGGTAGAGTGCATTTGCCAGAACTGATGAGCCAATATTGATACATTATGATTATCTGAAGTCCAAATGTACAGTCGGGCTCACACTTTGTGTTGTATATTCTGTGGGTTTTGACAAACGTATGATGGCATGTATCCACCGTTACAGTATCATAGTTTCACTGTCCTAAGAATCCCTTGTGTTCCACCTCTTCCTCCCTCCCTCCCACCTTCTGGTCCCTGGAAACAACTGGTATTGTTCTCTCCATAGTTTTGCCTTTCCAAGACTGTTGCATGTTTGGAATCACTCACTGTGAAGCTTTTTCAGACTGGCTTCTTTCAGTTTTCAGTCTTTCAGTCTTTCAGATTGGCAACATACAGTTACATTTCCTCCATGTCTTTTCATGGCTTGATAGCTCATGAGTTTTTCATCACTGACTAATATTCCATTGTCTGGACGTACCACAGTCTATTTATCCATTCCCTCAGTGAAGGACATCTTGTTTGCCTCCAAGTTTTGGCAATTTTGAATAAAGCTTCTATAAACATTTGCGTGCAGATTTTTGTGTGAATGGTAAATTTTCAACTCATTTGAGAAAATACCAAGGAACATGACTTGCTGAATCATATGGTAAGGTTTTGTAAAAAATACAAACCAAGCAAGCAAACAAAAATAAAAAGCAAAAAAGAGCTGCTAAATTGTCTTCCAAACTCACTGTATCGTTTTGTTTTCCCACCAACAATGAATGAGTTCCCCTTGCTCCACATACTCAGTAGCATTTGGTGTTGTCAGTGTTTTGGATTTTGGCCATTCTAACAGATGTATAGTAGTATCTCGTTGTTGTCTTAATTTGCAGTACTTTTCTATATATGATGTTCAACACCTCTTCATATAATCATTGGCCATTTCTATATCTTCTTTGGTAATGTGACTGTTCAGATCTTTTGTTCATTAAAAAAAAATTGAGTTGTTTTCTTATTGTTGACTTTTAAGAGTTTTTTATATATTGTGGATATCAGTCCATTATCAGATATACACTTTGCAAAGATTTTCCTCTCAATTTCTGGATTATTTCATTCTCTGAACAGTGTCCTTTGCAGAGCAGAAGTTTTTAAAATTTTAATGAAGTCCCACTTATCAGTTTTTTCTTTCATGGATCATGCTTTTGATGCTTTATCTGAAAAGTCATCACCAAAACCAAAGTCACTTAGATTTTCTATTTTATCTTCTAGGAGTTTTGTATATTCAGGCTTATGTTTATTTTGAGTTACTTTTTGTGAAAGCTGTATAGATTCATTTTTTTGCATGTGGATATCCAGCTGTTCCAGCACCATTTGGCGAAAAGACTATTATTTTTCCATTAAGTTGCCTTTTGCTCCTTTATGGAAGAGGACTTGACTATTTTTGTGTGGGTCTATTTCTGGGCTCTCTATTCTTGGATTAGGATTGCATTCGATCTATAAATCAAGTTAGAAAGAATTGACCTCTTGACATATTGAGCCTTCCTACCCATGTGCATGGAATATCTCTCCATAACTTAGATCTGCTTTGGTCTCTATCTCAATGTTGGTGTTAATGTAAATGGTATTAAGTTTTTAATTTTAAATTCCACTTGCTTGTTGCTGGTACATAAAGAGGCAATTGGCTTTTGTCAGGTAACCTTGCATCCTGCAACCTTGCTATGACCAATTGCAGGTATCTTTTTGTTGTTGTTGATTCTTTGGGATTTTCTACAAAGACGGTCATGTCATCTGCAAACAAAGACTATTTTATTTCTTCCTTCTTAGTCTGTTTATGTTTTCCCCCTTTTCTTGTCTTATTTCATTAGATATGACTTCAAGCATGACGTTGAATAGGAGTGTTGAGACAGTACATTCCAGTCACGTTCCCAATCAAGTGGGAAAGTACTTTGTTTCTCATCATTAAGTATGATGTTAACTGTAGGTTTTTTTAAATAGACATTTCTTTATCAACTTAAGGAAATTTCCCCCCATTCCTAGTTTTTTGAGAGTTTATACCATGAATAAGGGTCAGATTTTGTCAATTTATTTTTCCGAAACTATTGATATGATCATATGATTTTTCTTCTTTAGCCCATTGACGTGATGGATTACATTAATTGATTTCAAATGTTTAACTAGCCTTGTATAATTGGAACAAATCCCACTTGGTTGTGGTGTATAATTTTTTATGCATTGTTTGATTTGATTTGCTAATATTTTGTCAAGGGGGAATTGATTTTTGAGCAGCAGTAAAACACATTACTTTATAAAAATCCACACGGGTTTGTACAGAAAAAAAAATTTTTTTACATCCTTTGCATAGCAGAATGATTAAATAGTCATGCTAATTGGGACTATAGATTCAAGAATATAAAGTAACAGGACTGGGTTAAAAAATGACATCTAGGTATCTTTTGTATTTGTCTCCTCTCCCCATCTGCGGTCTCTCTCTCCAGTTGTCATACCCTACCCTGCACTTTCTACAGCTCCAAATCATACTACCTTTTAGGAAAGCACGGAAGGATTTCCAGTTTTTCATGGTAGATTAAACTAAAGATCAAATTAAAGTATTTTTACCTGCTGACTCCTGAAACCAAACAAAAATGATAGTAAAGAATTTAAAAATGCAAAACCACAAAAAGGGACAAAGAGAGACAGAGAGAGAGAAAGAGATTGGGAAAAGGAAGGAAACAACAGATAAGTATTATCAATGAAATTTTGGAAAATGGAAAACAGATGGTGGAGTGGAGATTTTCCTAGCAGACAGGAGAAAGCTTAAGAAAACCCAACCAGGCTTGTCGGCAATAGCATGCCAACAGGAAGCAATCTGATTCACCTAAAAGAACCCTGGGAAGGCCTGGACAGTAGAGGCCCCAAATAAGACAGAAAGTGGATGTGACAATGGGATTAAAGTGTCTATAGACAGTCTCTCCCATACTTCAAAAAGTTGGGTACTCTTTACCAGCCCACAGAAAGGGTGAGAAGTTTAACCCTACACTCTGGACACGGACACTAAACATTGTAGAGGAAGGCGGTGAAGAACTGTCCCTGAAACATTTTTGCAATAAAGTCTGCATGGTAAATGGTATCATCCAAGGTCCTCTTTCCCACTGTCATCTCCCAAGCTTCTGCCACCAACCACCACTGCACCACACCAGCACCCCTCACCCACCCCTATTCTCCTGGAGAAATGTGCAGAAACATTTGCATTTGGTGGTTGTCCAATAAAACAACTTTGTGCCTGTCAATTATCCTACAGTGAAGCCCGCCAGACAACAAGCCCTACTCATACACATTAAACTTTTTAATTATTTTTTTAATCTCTTATTTCTATAGGTAAAAGGACAGCCCATGATCACTAGTTGAGGATCTCCTCTAATGTCCTTTTCCAAGATTGCTTTAAATATCTTAGGTCCTTTGCAATTCTACCTAAATATAATTGGCTACTCAATTTCCACACACACACACACACACACACACACACACAGCCTGGTGGGACTGAAATCAATTTGGGGAAGAGTAATATATTGGCAATATTGGGTCTTCCAATTCTTCAGCATGGTATCTGCCTGCATTTCTTGAGATATTTTCGTTTGTTTTTGTTTTTTTTTTCCTCAAAGGTATTTTGTAGTTTCCAGGATAGGCGTTTTGGATATCTTTTGCTAAATTCTTCTTAAATGTTGTAAATTTGACATTACTGTAAATGGAATTTAAAATTTTCATTTCCGGGGCAACTGGGTGGCTGAGTCGGTTGAGTGTCCGACTCTTGATTTCGGCTCGGGTCATGATCTCACATTCCGAAAGTTTGAGCTCCGCTTTTGGCTCTGCACTGACAGTGTGGAGCCTGCTTGGGATTCTCTCTCTCCCTCTCTATCTCTCTCTGCCTCTCTCCTGATCACTCTCTCCTCTCTCTCAAAAATAAATAAACCTTAAAAAAATTAGTTTTAATTTCATTTCCAATTGTTTGCTGCTAGTATATAAAATTAAAATTGATTTTTGTATATTAAATTTATATATATAATATATATATAAATTATATTGTAACCTTGCTAAATTCTTATCTTTTTTTGTGGATTCCTTAGGATTGTCTATGTAAACAGTCTACAGTTTAGACTGATACACCTGTGTAACCCACACTCCATCAAGACGTAGAACATCTACGTACCCCAGAAATATCCCCAGTATCCCTTACCAGTTAATCCCAGCACTGTCAGAGGCAGTAACTGTTCTGAGTTTTTTCCATCATAGATTAGTTCTCCCTCCTCTAAAACTTCATATAAATGGAATCATGCATTATGTACTCTAATTTTGTTCACTCAGCATAATGTTCTATGTAATTGACCCATACTGTTACATGTATAAATAGTACATTTTGGGGCACCCATGTTGCTAAGTCAGTTAAGCATCCAACCTCAGCTCGGGTCAAGATCTCCTAGTTCATGAGTTCGAGCCTCACATTGGGCTTTCTGCTCTCAGTGCAGAGCCCACTTCAGATCCTCTGGTTCTCCCCCCCCCCCGCCCCTCCCCTGCTTGCACTCTCTCTCAAAAGTAGACATAAAATTTTTTTTTTCAACGTTTTTTTTTGTTTTGTTTTGTTTTTGGGACAGAGAGAGACAGAGCATGAACGGGGGAGGGGCAGAGAGAGAGGGAGACACAGAATCGGAAACAGGCTCCAGGCTCCGAGCCATCAGCCCAGAGCCCGACACGGGGCTCGAACTCATGGACCGCGAGATCGTGACCTGGCTGAAGTCGGACGCTTAACCGACTGCGCCACCCAGGCGCCCCACTTAAAATTTTTTTTAAATAGTACATTTTGATTACTGAGTAACACTACATTATATGATTATATAAAAAATTTTTTAATTTATTTTGAGAGCGAGAGTACAAGTGGGGAAGGGGCAGAGAGAGAGAGGCAGAGAGAAAGAATCGTAAGCAGGCTGAGCACTGTCAGCACAGAGCCCAATGCGGGGCTCGAACTCACTTGAACTGTGAGATCATGACCTGAGCCAAAGTCAGATGCTTAACCGACTGAGCCACCCAGGGGCCCCTAAATCAAAATTTTTAAATCCATTTTCCTACTGATAGATATTTTGTTCCAGATTTTGGCTATTAGGAAGACAGCTGCTGTAAGTATTCCCATCCAAGTATCCACGTGGGCATACATTTTCATTTCTCTTGGGTACATACCTAGGAGAGGCACTGCTAGCTCCAAGGAAGGGCAAGTTTATAAGAAACTACCAAAGCTTTCCCAAAGTGATTTTGTAATTTTACATTACACTAGCAATTTATGAGCATTCTGGTGGCTTCGTATCCTGCTCTCGACATTTCTATCATCCTTTTGTATTTATTTTAGCCATTCTAACGATATCTTGTGGGTTTTCTTCCTCAGTGGGTATTTGTTTATTTTGGAAACAATCTCAAACTTACAGAACAGTTGTGGGTACAGTGCGAAGTACTTCCACCCCCCCCCCAAACCAGCTGAGAGAAGTTGCTAACATCCTGTTAATACTTTAGTGTCTATTTCCTAAAGATAAGGATATTCTCCTGCATAATCACAACACCATCATCAAAGTGAGGAAATTAACATTAACACCTTACTACCATTTAATCCTTCTACCTCATTTAAGTTTCACCAATTGCTCTAGTAACAATCTTAATAGCAAAAGGAGCCGGACCAGGCTAATACATTGCATTTATTTGTCACTTTTCTTTTGTTTCCTTCTATCTGGAATAGTTCCTTGGTCTTTTCGTGACCTTGACAATTCTAAAGATTAACAGAACAGTTATTTTGTACTATGTCCTTCAATTTGTCTGATGTTTCTTTGTGATTAGACTCAGCTTACGAATCTTTGGCAGGAGTTCTCACAGAAGCGATGTTTTGTGTGTTCTTCTCATTGTGTTCTAGAAGGTGGTTCTGATTTCAATTTGTCCTGTTACTAGTGATGTTGTTTGGCTCATTTGATTAAGAGGGTGTTTGCCAGGCTTCTCCACTATCAAGTTACTTTTTCCCTTTGTAATCAATAAGTGCTTTACAAGGGGGTAATTTAAGACTAGGTAGGTGTGTTTATCATCTAACTTGCAATTTATTCACATATTTACTTAGAGTGGATGTGGACTCATGGATTCTTGTTTTATTCAGCGGCTTACAGTTTGTTACCATTATTTACTTTGAAGTCATATTCTTCCAGATTTCACCAGTGAGAGCCCAGTCAAACCAGATTCTGCAGCCTTTGACAGATCCCCATCATTCCTTGGGGACTTCCTTACTTTGGGGCACAAAATGTTCCAGGCTTATCCTGTACATTCCCTACCCCAGTCCTCAAGTCAGTCACTTCTCCAAAAAGCCATTCAGACATTTACATTGAGAAGGGTTTTCAGAAATCAAGATTGGACCTCGAAATATGCTCTTGGTTGATGCTTTCAAACCTTGTCGGTGGTCACAGCTAGAAATCATATGGTTGTGTGCATCTACGGATATCTACGGATATCCACATAAATAGAGAGATTCACGGACATAAACACAGGTATGTATGTATATACATACATACGCATATTACATCCATATTTATGTATTTACTTATATGAGTAATTCCAAGACCACTGGTTCATTCTTGCTTCTACCTTTGTAACTCCCTTCTCTGACAATAAGAAAACGAGCCGCCATTATCACTAATATACATTTTTCCCGTTTGTTTTCTATTTGTCCACTTCATTCTTTTTTCCTCCCTTCTTGCCTTCTTTCGGGTGATCTGAATACTTTATAGCATTCCATTTTGATTTCTCTGTTGGCTTTTTAACTGTATATCTTTCATAATTTTGGTGGTTACTCCAAAGGCTTCGATATGCCTCTTTAACTTATCCCAAGCTACTTAGAGTTTATATTGTTCTACTTCACACAAAATACAGTAACCTTCTAATATTATAGTTTTATTTACCCTTCTCCCAACTTTGGGAGATTTTTGCCGTATCTATTACATCTACTTATGTTACAAACCCAATACAGTGTTATAGGTTGTATTGTACAATCACATGATTTTTTCAAGAAATTAAGAAAATGTGTACGTGGCACAGCTGGCTGCTGGCTCAGTTGGTGGAGCACGCGACTCTTGATCTCAGGGTTTTGTGTTCGAGCCCCACTTTGGGTATAGAGATTACTTAAAAATAAAATCTAAAAAAAAGGGAAGAAACTGTGTACCTTCCCTTATATTCATCCAAATATTTACTACTTCCCGTGCTTTTCATTCTTCCCCTTGCGCCCAGGTTATTGTCTGGTGTGATTCATCTCCCACTGGAAGAATTTCTTCAGTCCTTCTTATAGCACAACATACACATTCTTAGCGTTCGTCCGCCTGAAAATATCTTTATTTTTCTTCATTTTTGAAAGACAATTTTGCGGCATATAGAATGCTGGGTTGACGGTTCTACTTATTTCGGCACTTAAAGGTATTATTCAGTTGTTGTCATGGGTTGGGTTTCCGAGGAGGTAGGCTCTGAGCTGAAATTTAGCCAGCAGAATGCTTACTAAGGAGTCCCCTGGGTATCAAAACCTGTAAGAAGGAGAAGGAAGCGAGAGTAGTCAGAAGGAAAAACTGAGCTGTGATGCACATCCTCTGACAGCCTCGACCGATGCCCCGGGGGAGCTAGAACAAGAATGGCCCTTCAGATTTGTCTTGCACTGGGCCAAGATGGTCAGCTCGGGCACTAATCGATCAATCGCTGGCTATAGGTCTCCCAGGAAAAAGCAAGATCTTAAGCGAGTCAGGGCTCTACAGTTGAGGCAACCTTGAAAGGGGCTGAAAACTGAAGGTACTCCGCTGACGCCACTCCTCTCAACTGGGGCAATCCTTCCACTGATGTGATCTGGGTGTGCTGCTTCTGATGAGAAGTCTGCCATCACTTGTCTTATTGTTTCTCTTCAAGTGATACACAGGCTTTTTTTTTTCTCCAGGCTCTTGTCTCTTTATCTTTGGATTCCAACAGCCTGTCATGTGCCTAATGTTATTTGTTGTTTTTTGTTTGGTTGGTTTTGTATTTATTCTGCTTGTGGTCCACGCACCTTGGACCCATTAGTGTTTTTACTAAATCGGTAAGTTTTCAGCCATTATTTCTTCCAAATTTTTTCTTCAAAATTTTTTCCTCCCTATTCTCTTGGTTCCTTCTAGTATTCCAAATCACCTGTATTAGATTGCTTATATTATCAGAAACTATAGCTCTCTAAGAACCTACTCGCATTTCTTCTTTTCTCCCTTTTCTTGAATTTGGATAATTCCCATTTACCTGCTTTCAAATTCATGGACTCTTGTGCAATCTCCAATATGCCATTAAGCAAAGCTAGTAAATGTTTCATTTTAGTTGCCGTTTTTTTCCACCTAGAATTTTCATTTGAGTCGGCTATAGACTGAATGTTTGTGTCTCTCCCCCCACTCACATGTTGAAAACTTAACCCCAAATGTGACAGTGTTAGGAGGTGGTGCCTCTGGGAGTTAACGAGGTCATGAGGTGGAGTCTCTGTGAATGGGATTAGTGCCCCCCCATTAGTGCCCCTCTTGTAAAAGAGGCCCTGGAGAGTGCCCTTATTCCTTCTGCCATGCGAGTACACAGTGAGAAGATGGCCACCTAGGAACCAGTTAGCAGAACGTCACCAGAGACCAAATCTGTTGGTGCCTTGATCTTGGACTTCCCAGACTTCCAAAACTGTGAGCAATCAATGTTTACTGAAGCCACTCAGTCTATGGTGTTTTTGTTACAGCAGCCTAAACAGAGTAAAATGGGAGCTTTTCATTCCTTCTATTTTGCTGCTGTTTCTCCATCTGTTCATTCATTAAGACTATGTTTTCCTATAAGTCCTTGAGCATATCTATAATAGCTGCTTTAAAGTTTCTGTCTACTAAGGACCACTGAAGGTTCGGTTTTCTCTGATTGTTTTTTCCTTCTTCTTGCATATGGGTCATATTTTCCTATCTCTTTGTACATTTGGGCATTTTTACTGTACACTAGACATTAAGAATTATACATTGTAGACATCTGTGATTCTGTTATATTGCTCAGAAGAGTGTGATTTTTCTTCTAGTAAGGAATTAAATTGGCTAGACTCAAACTCCTAGGTCTGTCTCCTCTGTTTTGGGTGTAAGCTGAAATCTTTGCTCAATTCTTCCCGTTCCTAATGGTCACTTTTTCTCTGTACTCTATGTGGTCTCTCCCACTGATGCATATTTCAGTGGCTGGACATGAATTTGAGAAGAGTTTATATGCAAATTTGGGGGTGTACCACCTCCATGACCTCCTCTTTTCTAGGATTCCCCTTC
Source organism: Panthera tigris (assembly GCF_018350195.1). Lineage (NCBI taxonomy): Eukaryota > Metazoa > Chordata > Mammalia > Carnivora > Felidae > Panthera > Panthera tigris. The sequence goes on along the minus strand of NC_056666.1, from coordinate 12,422,675 downwards.
TAGCTGCCCAGCTACTCTTCCAGTCCTGAATTCTATACTCTGACACTAGTATTCAGTAATTCAGCTGAATTATTCAGTAATACAACTTCATTCTGAGCCACCTAATGGATTGGTGAACAACTCTGAATATAAACTGCAAAGCCAAAAGTCACATTTGTGTAGTTCCCATATTTTAAGGGCAGACTCCTCTCCAATATCCACCTGCTTTTAGTTCCTGCTGAATGTCCTCAGATAGTTGGTTTTTAATATTCCCATCCAGACTCTATCATGCTCGCCTGTAGGAAGATTATCCTGACCAAGCTACCCTGCCATTACTAGAAGTCAAATTTCCTCCATATTACCATTGTGCTCCATACTGAAATCATATCTAAATCCTGATTTGTCTTATGTCAGTGCTGTAATTCATTTCCCTTGCATCAGTGCTATGCTTAGGAAGGGTCACATATCAGTCCAGAAAACAGAAGTTCCTCTTTGCAGTCTAGCTATAAATGACTTTAATACAGAGAATTGGTGGCTTATCCCCACCACCACCCCCCACAAAAAAAAATGTCTCTAGGAGTATCACACCTGTTCACAATTCTGGCTGCAACTGACTGAAGAATAATGATTTCTCCATCATTTTGTCTCAAGGATGCCTCTCATGAATACGCTCTAGGCTGGAACCATACAATAAAGAGGAATGTAGCGCCTGGCTTCTCTCCAAAGCAAAGGAGACCATAGAAGGGGTGGCGGTAATGCCAAGCTGACCAAAGATAATCCAACACGGGGCATATGACCCAAATTATCCAAAAGCATGGGAGGGGCAGAGAGCTTTGGAGCTTCTGGAAAAAAATTTATTTGCTGATAAACAAAAACGAAAACAAGAACACCACACACACACACACACACACACACACACACACACAAAGACTCACCAGAAGAATAGTGCCTCTTCTTACATTGGATTTTCTTTCATGTGACTGTTGTAATAGAAGCATTGATCTCGTGATCATGATGAGAAGCCAACTGAGATGGAAGCAAACATGGTGTCTGAAGCCTGTCGAGTCTGGATTTCCTGTTGTGAGAATCAGTGGTATTATTTAAGTCATTTTCAATTGGTTTATTTTGTTACTTTCCACAGACATAGTACCTTATTTAGAACATAGAGGTAAATCCCAGAAGAAACCACTTAAAGGGGGGAAAGTGGTAGCCTTTAAGGAGTAAGACTGGAGGTAATGAGATGTGGTACTGTGCACATTGGTTTTTATTCTATGCCTTGTGCTATTTTACATTGTAAATAAGATATATACACTACTTGGATAAAAAATTAATTAGAAAAGAGTCAATCTGACAACTCCTCTCCATCTCCACATCACAGTTTTCTTGATTAACTCTGGTCCTAGCACAAAAGGAAATGGCGGCTAAATTCGACAGTTCTCCCTTGCTCCTTTTTTTAAAGTTTTTTTTTTTTTCCTTTTGAGAGAGAGAGAGAGCTGGAGAGGGACAGAGACAGAGGGAGAGAGAGAATCTTAAGCAGGGCTTAAGAGGGTCTCACAACTGTGATTACATGACCTGAGCCGAAATCAAGAGTCAGATGCTTGGCGCGCCTGGGTGGCTCAGTCAGTTAAGCCTCTGACTCTTGATCTTGGCTCAGGTCATGATCTCACAGTTGTGGGATGAAACCCCGTGTTGGGCTCTACACTGATAGCATAGTGCCTGCTTGGAATTCTCTCTCTCCTCTCTCTCTGCCCCTCCCCTGCAAACATGTGCTCTCTCTGTCTCTCTGTCTCTCTCAGAATAAATTTAAACAAAAAAGAAAAAAGAAGAGTTGGATGCTCAACCTACTGAGCCACCCAGGCACCCACCCCTCTTCCTTGCTCTCATTTCAGGCAATCATAAATTCTAGCTGCCTACT